>NC_138242.1:4842500-5282500 GCF_964197995.2 Scardinius erythrophthalmus
TCAGCAGCTCAACTGTTTACAACATTGATACATTTTTTTTTTTTTTAGCAGCAAATTAGCATATTATAATGATTTCTGAAGGATCATGTGACACTGAAGACTGTAATGATGGAAATTCAAATATATTAAAATAAAAAAACTGTAAATTTAAATTGTCAATTCTTCCTTCATTTTAAAATTGTACTGTTTTGACAATTAAATATTCATACAGAGCATAAACGATTTTTCAAAAAACATTGAAAGAATCATACCAACCACAAAATGAGAGGAAAATATGAAGGGATGAATGAACGGATAGACCATATTTTTCCATATTTATTTTCTAAAAATGGTGTAATGAATGAGCTGAAATAAATGAGAAACCAAAATTGTATTTTCCTTCTTTAAAAATGACTTGTAAACTTCTTCATGAGCCCTGATAGTTTTATCTACACAAAACATTCTCTTCAAAAGCAAAGTCTCTGATATGAAACTAGGCACTTTACACAAAGTGTTTATTAGCAATCCTTCCTTAAATCCTCTGACAGAAAGACAGCAAATGCTCAGTATGTAAGTGGATTACTAGAACTTTAATGCTAAATCAAAGTGCAAACATTTACAAACCAAGGCTTTCTAACAAGACAAGCCCTTCATGAGTGTCCAGTGTTTATCAGTGTGTCGTGTGGCCTATTAACCGTTTAAGCGTCCATGTGTGCTCACATGCGGTGGATCCTGTCGTGGTCGATGAACTGTTTGAGGTTATGGAGGTTGTCCCACCACTTGAAGAGGAAGGTTTCAGCGATGAGACTGAACCAGGGCGTGATCTCCAGCTCTTTCCTCTTGGCTTTCTCCAGGATCTCCTTCAGCTCCTCTTTGGACACGTAGCAGTGGCTCTGGATCTCATTGGGGTCTGGATTCAGATCCACATCTTTCTGCATGAAGAGGATGTAGTCGATCTCGTGCTCGCCCCAAACGCCGTCTGACTGGGCTTTGTACTGGATGCGGGTCAGGTAGGTCATCTCTTCTGGAGGCACCTGGGATAACAAGAACACAGGGCCTAAAACTCACTTTTTGCCCCTCCTGCCAATGGCCAGCGACTTAAGGCTACACTGTGTGATATTTTCCCCCATCTAGCGGTGAAATTGTATATGACTACCCAGTGAATATTACTTTCTGTTCCTTTCAATTCTGAGGGCGTTTTAACTCCTACGGTGGCCGTATTATTTCAGATCTGCCGGCAGTCGCGAGTAATCTCCCCCTCGCATTCGTCACGGTGCCACTGCGTGTAAAAACGAGAAAGGCGAAGCTTGAATTTCCAGGTATGTCCCTCTTTGGCTAATGTATTTTCAAGATGGAGGCTCAACATGGCTGCTGCCATTCGAACGACTCACTCGTATGTATTATAAATGGCAGATTCTATGCTTACGAGAATACTTTATTAGTTGGTGGAAGTGATTACACATTAATGAGCACATATCATTTTGAAAGAACAAAGTGTTTTTTGCTAAGAATCAACTTAAAAAGTTACACAGTGTAGCTTTAAGAAAATTTATCAGCCATAAAGATTTCTTTTTTTACCAGCCATGAACGCGCTGGCTGAATTATCATTTTTATTAATATCTTTCACATCTACTGCAGTCAGATTCACTCAGAAGGAATCACTCACATTTTCTGTGCACTTGTAATGACACATCAAGGATGTTAAGAGGCTAAAAGCAGGTTTAGTACTTGCCCCATTGAAGTCAACAGGGTGCAAATTTTAAAAATAGAATAACTAGGTGTAGGCAACACCGATTTTTGTCGTTGTTCTCTGTATTGACAGCACTCCAAATGTACAAAAAAATGAGCTCAATGTTAAAATTGACCGGAGTTCTCCTTTAAAGGGATACTTCACTGATTAGCATTAAGCTTTGTATCAGGAGAAACCCGGTAGTATTTTGGAGTGACCATGCTTCCCTCCCTCATGTCCCCCTGAGACGAGAGATTTTTGTATTGTGTGTCTGGGAAAAAAAAAACTCAGATGACGCAAAAATCGTCATTTAGCTCATCAGAGTCTTTTCTGTCCAGAGGCGAGAGACTCCAGCCAATAGGAGGAGCTCGTCCCGCATGTGTTCCCCCATAGGGGGATCTCACCATAAAACAGTGTCTTTTCAGTTTCGAGTCGACTAGTCGTATCATTTCTCCCGATACGGCCCTCTGTAACCGGTAGGCGTGGCTTGGGAGTGACAGCGAAGCAAGTGCATTCTGGGAGTTGTTGTCTTTCATCCACATGAGCCAAAAATACATTTTCAGGCTTTTCTCAGACTAGACGGCACCAACTTGTAAAATTTATTTAAATTTAAATCTAAAATTTGACCCAATTTAAATACACATTCATCTTTCCAGCGGTGAAATATCCCTTTAACTGTATAAATTAGACGTACAAGTAGATTAATCCTTATTAAAGTTATTCAGTCATGGGCAGTGAGTGATTTTTCTTTGTCTTTTGTTGTTTGATTAGCATTAAGGACACAGACGGAGTTGAGTTGAGTAATGAACTGAGATCTTGCACTTGAAATTTTCAATTGGCAAGGCTTAAACTTTCGTGACGATGCAGCACTGGCCCGTCATCTGTCCCAAGAGTCGTTCACATTTGTTCATGTTCTTGCAACATTTCATTGATAGAGTTAATACGAATATTATCTGCCAACTAGTAACTCACACACGTTTCATAGACTCAACAACGCGATTTTTACTCGCATTTGGCGAGTGTTAATTTTAGGCCTTGTCTGTACAAGCCGCAGTTTGCAATCCATAAATATTGCTGTTGAACATTATGTGTTTGGGTCTCCGTACCTGAACCATGGGAATGCCGAGCTCAGCCTGGAGGCGTCTCTGTGCGGCGCGTCGGACCCCGATGGCGTCCTGCTCCTCCAGTTCACTGGCCGTGTGGAGCGGGTGACTACAGCAAGTGTTGGTGAAACAGCCTGGGAAAGCACACCAATCACAGTTATTTCAGGCCAGTGGTATTTTAGTATCATTCAGATACTATTATAGTTTTTGATACTATACTCTACTATACTATAATCTACTATTTAGATTATGTTGTGTGGTTTTATGTCTAATTTTGTATGTTTTAATGTCTATATAGGTTTTAATCTTTTTTTAAAGTTATTTTAGTACATCAATTCGAAACTAAATGAAAAAGAGAAATGTTGTAGCTGAAATAATTTTTTTTTTTTATTATTACAAAAGTTTACACAGAGACGATAACGGTATCATTTTCAGAAAACTGCATTTTCAGGCCCCAAAACGCCATTGTTGTATAAATGAACGGCCAAAACACATTCCGTTTTCAGTTGAAACCGGTGTCGTGTAAACCGCCCCTCAGTCTTCTAGGTTTTGACCTAGATAACATATATAATAACATATAAGTAATATTAAAATAACACTGACACGCACCTGGAAAAGTGATTTTGGCGTTGGATCTCTGCTGAAGGAGAAGCTTTTCCTCACTGTTAAACAGGAAAACACTGAACGCTCGATGCAACAATCCTGTCAGTAAAAATATTTAACAAAAGTTAGTAGTTGTGGAATCAGCTTGCATAAGATCACTTTTACAACCTGCCAAACGCGATTTTATCCACCACACAGACAATCTAATATAGTGGGTGTAATACTTATCTTACACCCGACCTTGAATGAAGGAATCACTTAAATCATAAGACAGATTCAAAGACACTTCTTGCTTTATTTGTTTTGAATATATGACACAAAAAGTGGCCCCAAAACTATTCAGACACTAGTCATGCTCAAAATGTATACATTTAGTTATATTAGATAACAAAATATTAAAGCAGGTGACAAACAAATGATGCAAAAGCATTTGTCAGAATCTGTCAGAAAGTAATATAGTTTTTTAAAGTGTGTCTGAAGTTTAGAAACACTTTTTGGGGTTGCGGCATTCATTACCTTTATCAATGTTTGAGTTGAGATGGCAGTTTTTCTTGCTGTCAGCTCCAACCTTTCTGTCGTTGTCGTCGATCAGGATGCACATCTCTGCCAGCAACTGCACCTGCTTCTCATCCAGATTATCCATGTTAATCTCCGGCATCCTTACAGGTGAACTGAGCCGTCTGACCTGACTGCACACACACACACACACACACACACACACACACACACACACACAAATAACAATCATTATGGTTAAGTAATATCATCATATAGAGCATATTAATACATATATTTAATTTTTAAGTACTAAATAATACAATTAAGTAGTTACCTAAATAAAAAAAGTACTCAATAAAAACTGAAACCCATAACACTTAAAAAAGTTTAACATAATTAACAGCTAAACGGCATAGGCGTAATAATAACTGAATAATGCACATTAAAGGAAGTAAACATATCCAACAATAACAAATGATACTTAAAATAAAATTATCACAATAATTACTACAAAAACAATCGTAAAAATTGTGTTTAACAGTGGGCTAAAAGTTCGCAATTAAAAGGACATTTTATTTAGGGCCTGTAAGATCAGCAGCTCATAAACGCATCGTATCATGATATGCTGGTGTTCGTGTAGTCTGCACTCACCTGTGATGATGATGATGAAGATGATGAGCTGGGAAATGAAGAGTTTCTGCTCCTGAAGCGGGTTTATTATTGTGTCTCGCGAGCAGCGCAGCTGATCTGCGCGCCGCCCACAACCACCGCACCATGAGCGCGCACACGACACTGACCAATCACAGTCAAGCACACTGCAAACACGCCATCACACCACACGACATATATACATCTGCTCTACGACTCTACAGTAATGCAACGCTTAACACACTCACACCGCTGAAGTGATAAGGCTCGAATGGTCTTCATAACGCGCGGATCACACATAAAACACACAAACAATGCTAAAGGAACCGATCACTGCTCAACTCTGACGATCACACGGACACTGGTGATGATTCCCCGCCCATAAATGAGGCTTTATGCCAAAGAGTTTGATTGGTTGTTGGGAATGAAGCCGTCTTCGGATTGGTGTATATCTCTTTGGTCTCGGATTGGTCTAGGATCTCTTCCGGGTTTGATTGACGGATGGAAAAGCAAAAAAGCAAAATGAAAAAAAGAAGCAAGTAATGAAATTAAATGACATTAAACGAAACGGAATAAATCGTTTTGGATATAAAATGAAATACAATAATTTAAAGTTTAACAGGTATACTGAAAATATCAACACACATTTTAAGAGACCATTTTCAAAAGTATTATTACAGTTTTTCTCAATTGTTTACACACATTTTCTGGTACTTGAGACACAATGACCACAACATGTAACTCATTCACCAACCCCCTGAACCAATTCTGCTAAACTACAAGCACAATTCCTGCTTTACACTCGAATTGCAGTTCTAAAACACACTTTTTTCAAAACACTACACACAATTCTCTGCTTTTGGCACAATTTTCATGCAGAAAATCTCTTGTTTTCACAAGGAACACACTGCCATTCAGATATGCACACTGACTCATCACATGGGCAAACACCCGTCACACAGTTTTACAGTTAGCAATCAGAGCTTTAGCATAAAAGGGCAACAGGGCAGCTCTTCAATGGGGCAATTATGGAAGCTTGTTTCCGCCACAAAATAAAAAAAAAAAAAAAGATAATTGCGACTTTTTATCTCACAATTGCGAGTTTACATCTCGCAATTCTGACTTTATTTCTCAGAATTGCGAGATATAAAGTCATAATTGCGTGAAATAAAGTCACAATTGCGTGTTATAAAGTCAGAATTCTGACTTTTTTTCTCGCAATTGCGACTTTATATCACGCAATTCTGACTTTATATCTCAGAATTCTGACTTTATATCACGCAATTGGGAGATATAAAGTCAGAATTGCATGATATAAAGTCGCAATTGCGTGTTATAAAGTCAGAATTGTGAGATATAAACTATTCTGAGGTAAAAAAAAATAAAAAAGTCCGTCTTTTTTTCCCCCTTAGAATTGGACTTTATATCTCACAATTCTGAGAAAAATGTCAGAATTGCGAGATATAAACTCGCAATTATGTGTTATAAAGTCAGAATTGCGTGATATAAAGTCGCAATTGAGAGAAAAAAAGTCAGAATTCTGACTTTATAAGACGCAATTGTGACTTTATATCTCGCAATTCTGAGAAATAAAGTCAGAATTGCGAGATGTAAACTCGCAATTGTGAGATAAAAAGTCGCAATTATCTTTTATTTTTTTTTATTTTGTGGCGGAAACAAGCTTCCATAGGCAATGGATGCCAACACTGGATTTTTTTTTTTTTACTGTAACTGTATACAGTCAATTCTTCTGTTGTTTTGTATGTAGACCACTGTATGTACAACTTTGTGTTGGTTGGGATGTACACTGTGTACATTGTTTTTGTGGGAAAAATAAAATATATTTGTTACCATGTATCTGTGTGTTCTGAGTAAAGAGTTCTCTGTAAAGCTGCTTTGAGACAATCTACATTGTTAAAAGCGCTATATAAATGAAGATGACTTGACTTGACTTGAGTATAAAAACAATATTCTCAAATATTTTACAACACACTTATGTATGTACTGTCTGTAGTAAGTAACACTGAACCAAAAAAGTGTTTTCCATTCATTAGTGTTTTACACTGAGCATATCTGTGTTCAACTGGTTCTTATAAATGTCTATTCATGTGATGGTTTGTGTGTGTCATTTGAAAACAAAATATAATTTTGAGAAGAAATAACATTGTTTTGAATGTAAAGTTTCATTTTGCAGGAGAATTGAGGGGTTTTGCCCATTGTGTGTGTGTTTTTGGATTTGTGTGTAGAGTTCTGAGAATATGAGGCATGCTTTCAGAAAATGTGTGTAAACAATCGAGAAAAACTGTAATTATATATTGTTGATTAAAATCATTTTAATAATTTAATTTTAACATTAAATAAAAAAACGTATATAATAAATAAAATGTATTTCATATGACTATACATACATACACACACACACACACACACACACACACACACATATATATATATATATATATATTATATAATTCGTTACATTTATAGCGCTTTTCTAGGTACTCAAAGCGCTTTACATGGAAGGGGGAATCTCCTCAATGAAATGAAATGTTGAAATTCCTATATGAAATGTTGACATATTTGTGACAAAACGAACTCGGGCCGATTGTACACACAGCTTACACCGAGTATGAACCTGACACAAGTACAACTGATTTCGGCCGATACTATGGCCCATTCAGAAAAAAAACGTTAGTCAGCCAGATGTTTGGGACTATATGTATGAGGGCGAGTAAATTATTACATTTATTCCCCCCCCACAAAAAAAGCTGCAGCTGTGGCGTCACAGGCAGCGCGAGTTCCTTATGACGTCACTGAGATGTTCAGGTCAGCAGCGATTATCCGAATCAGTCACTAACGGCTAAAGTGTTACAAACGCAGTCTACAGCTTTAAATAACCTGCAAATAGAGTCTACACAGCTCGTTGAGATTCAGAATCTGACAGAATACGGTGTTATTATATAACGTTACAATTGAGTTACTTTGACGGAATCTTCAGTTCAGGTGATCATAACAGTAGTTCAGTAGAGTCACTAGCGGGCGAAGAGTACAAACGCAGTTTACAACTGTAAACAACTGGGCAGAGACAGTGTCAGCATCTGATATCATGTCTGCAAAATGCCCACTGGACCACACAACAGGTACTGAGTTACGTTAATACACATCAGAACTGACACATACAATAAGGGGAAATAGCGAGGTGGTTGTTATAGCGATTAAAAACGAATTTACTAATTTAAAAACGATTGTATTGCGATTGTATTGTAAGGTTTTTAAGAGTTTAGGGATTACTGGCACACAAAGAAAGGTGGTCTCCTGGCAAATGATCTCCTACCCCCAAAAAGTGTAACCTCTGAATGCAAATTTCCATTGTTAGGACATGTTTCCATGTGAAAGAGGTTCTGTCTGTATAATGTAATATAGCAAAGGGTTCGGGGCCTTTCTGTACTTCAGATTAGCCTGAAGAGTAAGACTCTCAGCTTCATGTATAACGTTGGGTTCGCATCTCTTCTCTTTATTCCAGAGCATTTGATGTTTTGTATCGATTATCTTTGAATTGATTATGAAATTGGCATGATACACTTAACTTACCTGACATAATAAATTGTTACATTTGATTATTCTGACTGACTTTGACATTATTTTCATTAAAGAGTTAAAAGGAATAGTCAAACATTCGCTCACATTTAATGATTCACAGATATCATTAAAACCTTTTCATTTATGGAGTCAGATGAAATAACGAGGAAATACAAATGAGAAATTTGCCTCGAGAAAAGACAGTAACACGAAGAGACCTTCCGCGTTGGTCGGATGCCGGACTTTGGGACCGAGCGCGAGCCTACAGTTACAATCGCAAAATATCCTTTAATCTGCCAGGAAAAACTGTCACTCAAACTGTGACACAACAAAGAAATGTCCATATGGAAATTGCTCTAAGATAATACAAGTCAGGACTTTAAAGTCATGTTCAGTTAAATATAGACAAAATTATGCTGTCCTTCAACATTTTTTAAAGATTTTTTGCATCTGCACAAACTCGCTAGATCGGAAATCCAACATGGCGGCTATATGCAACTAGCCCATTTCTCTAGTGTTCTTGGAACATGAACTAGTGAATCATTGAGCTGTAATCTGTGCTAATAAAACAGACGTTTCTAATCAATATTTGTTGTTTGCAGAAAAACAGGCAAAAGGGAGTACCGGTAACTTCTTGATTAGAGGATTGAAGGCTGTGAGAAAGTCCATCCAAACCAAAACCAAAGTGGGTCCTCTTGTGGCTGAGCAGGAATCACAGGTTCATCCAGACACATCCAGCGTAGAGCCGCCAGCCGGCACAGATGCGCTCGAGTCCGAGCCGACAGATGGTGAGTCTCCAGTTATACTCACCCTGATTCATGGCCATTTCAGCCTGATGTTTCTTCATTTTTCCTTCTCTACTCCTGTTGGCTCCTCAAATATGCAGTAAAAAAAAAAATTAAACACACAAAAAAACATTTATGTAGTGAAGTCTGATATTTGAGAAACAACACTAACTTGGTAAATTTTTTTCAAAACATTGTAAATATGTCTTATGGTGTGACACAACAAAAAACTAAGAACATTTTCAGTAAATATGAGACAAGCTTTGTTGTCATCCTTTTAAAACTGCTGAAGTGAAGATTGAAATAGTCTGAGTGAAGATCTTAAAAGTCTTTTAAGATTCTTTAAATGGATATTTTTATTTCTATTTTATATAATTCTTTGCTATATTTTATTTTTTAAATTTGGTTATATTTACATATTTGTATATTTACAGTAGGCATAATTGGTCCAGGAATCAGACATTGTGTATGTTCATGAACCATGAGTCCGCGCCAATTTTGTCTTCATGTTCAGTAAAGTGTGTTTTAGTATTATTTTAAGCGATGTATAATTTTCTTTATGCAACTATTAAAGATCATTCTCCGGTTTCATCAAATAATGATTTACCAGAAAAGAATTCAATTTCACCACTTATTTCTCTTGAATTGTCAAAAACATGCAAAATTGTCAAAATGGCTGTCGTGCCGAGTATTACAGAGTTGGTTATGTCATAAATAAGACATTGCTATGCATTTAATAAATGTCAGAGTTTAATAAAATATATATATATTTAGATATGGCCCATATGATCTTTACCATTACAAGAACTGAGCCACATGTGCCAGAGTTGGCCAAATGAAGCCTGGAAATGTATGTTTTCTTTTTAATAAAAGATCAGATAAAATAAGAAAAATAACTTTATCGTTATCACCAGGCTCCACCCTTGTAATCTTGATAATAGTGAAATAAAATGACTATTAATATTGAGAAATAATATGTTGGGACATTTATGCAGGCATTAAGCAGAAGTCAGGTGGATAGCGTGAACAATTCCCATTACTTTAGATTTGAAACATTACAGATAAGATTTGAATAGTAAAATGTAAGTTATGTCTTATATCATTGCTTAATGTGACGTCAGAGATGGGTCTAATAGTTGTTTTCATTTGTTTTTTTTTCTTCATTTCAGAAAAAGCTCCAGAACATAGGAAGAGACCTGTTGTGGAGCCTTTTATTCCTCCAGCTGATCCTGTTCTGTGTCCTCCGCTGCCGGGTCAAGTTCCTGTCGAGCCAACAGAGACATCAACTGGCCGAACTGCTCAGGGTGCCGTGGAGGCTTCTCCAGGGAACAAGCGCTCAAAAGGTGAGACTGAAATAAGGCTGGGCAGTGCAAAGTCTACAAATAGAGATTTTGCTATTTCATGCATAACTGAGTCAAGTTTTTAACATGTCCGGTCAAATTTACTGTTGCTCGACCAGCACTGATATTTTATGAATCTAGCAAGCTAATAATTGTCTCATATTTTTCTGTTTGTTTTTCAGAGTTCTTTGAGTCTCTCTATAACGTGGAAAAGAAAATTGGATCCGGAGGATTTGGCAACGTGTTTCTGGGAACACGCAAATTTGATGGCAAAAAGGTAAATCTTACTGAATTGTACCAATATTTTGCTCTTGCATGCATCAAAACACATTTAAAACAATTTACAGATGGTTTAATACCAGGCCAGGTGCTTGAATACTGTTACTGTTATTGAAACTGGGTCTTTTTTTGTGCAGGTTGCCATCAAGCAGATAAGCAAGGTGGAGAACGACTGCTAAGTTGTAAGTTGGCCAAAACCTGAATGTGTATTGAGTTGTTTAAGTGCAGATTACTGTAGTTAATACACCCGTAGGAAGCATTAGGTATAAATGTGATCAAAAAATAAGCCTAGAGGGACCAAATAACTTTGAGCTGAAAAGGCTCTTTTGAAAACATCTAAAAAGATCAAAGAATAGTACATTTCAAAATGATGTTTTCTTCAGATTTTTACCCAGCTAACCTTCTGTCTGCTACTCTCTAGCCTGGGAATCCCGAACCTCTCGTTACAGAAGTGGCGCTGCTGCTGATGATGTGCCGAGTACCCATGAGCCCCTGCGTCATACAGCTGTACGAGTGGTTTGAACATCCTAGTGAATTCACTCTGATTATGGAGTATCTAGAACACTGCGAGACCTTGAAGGACACAATATCTCGTCGAACTTGGAGTGACTTGATTTCATCGTACATCATGACGCAGGCTGTGATGGCAGTGAAAGCCTGCATCGATCATGGTGTTTTCTATAGTGACATTCATGCGAAGAATTTCCTGTTTAGCGTAGACACAAAAGGTGTCAAGCTGATAGACTTTGGCTGCGGTCAGCTATTTAGTAGTGAAGGCTACGACAGCAACACATACAGGGGTGAGAATTTTGAGAGTGTGGAAACCTGAAGGTAGGGACTTACTAATTATTTGATGATGCTTTAAAAAAAAAGCTCAACAATGTGCAAATGTCTTTCTTACAGGAGCTGTGGCATACTGCCCACCTGAAGTCTTTACAGAACCTCGATTCCACGCCGTCCCAGCAAGTGTCTGGTCTCTAGGAGTGTTGATGTATGAGTTGTCGAACCAATGTCTTCCTTTTTATAATAGAACGGAAATCACACAAGCCAAAGTTACATTTCAGAACCCCGACTTATCCAAATGTGAGTGAATAATGATGATAACATTGATAAACACACACATGAAGCAAACGATTTGTACAGAAAGTTAAAGGTTGTAGTGTGTCAGAATTTTTATATATAGCTCAACGTATATAGTGAGAGCCATCGCTGTTATCAAAAATGCCAGGTCACATGGTCATGACTAACCAGCTCTCTCCTTATTAAAATGTGTACAGCCTGCAAGGATCTGATTAGACAGTGTCTAGCCCGGGATCCATCTAAACGCCCCAGCTTAGAGCAGATGTTACTACATACAGTGAGGAAAATAAGTATTTGAACACCCTGCTATTTTGCAAGTTCTCCCACTTGGAAATCATGGAGGGGTCTGAAATTGTCATCGTAGGTGCATGTCCACTGTGAGAGACATAATCTAAAAAAAAAAATCCAGAAATCACAATATATGATTTTTTAACTATTTATTTGTATGATACAGCTGCAAATAAGTATTTGAACACCTGTCTATCAGCTAGAATTCTGACCCTCAAAGACCTGTTAGTCTGCCTTTAAAATGTCCACCTCCACTCCATTTATTATCCTAAATTAGATGCACCTGTTTGAGGTCGTTAGCTGCATAAAGACACCTGTCCACCCCATACAATCAGTAAGAATCCAACTACTAACATGGCTAAAACCAAAGAGCTGTCCAAAGACACTAGAGACAAAATTGTACACCTCCACAAGGCTGGAAAGGGCTACGGGGAAATTGCCAAGCAGCTTGGTGAAAAAAGGTCCACTGTTGGAGCAATCATTAGAAAATGGAAGACGCTAAACATGACTGTCAATCTCCCTCGGACTGGGGCTCCATGCAAGATCTCACCTCGTGGGGTCTCAATGATCCTAAGAAAGGTGAGAAATCAGCCCAGAACTACACGGGAGGAGCTGGTCAATGACCTGAAAAGAGCTGGTACCACCGTTTCCAAGGTTACTGTTGGTAATACACTAAGACGTCATGTTTTGAAATCATGCATGGCACGGAAGGTTCCCCTGCTTAAACCAGCACATGTCAAGGCCTGTCTTAAGTTTGCCAATGACCATTTGGATGATCCAGAGGAGTCATGGGAGAAAGTCATGTGGTCAGATGAGACCAAAATAGAACTTTTTGGTCATAATTCCACTAAACGTGTTTGGAGGAAGAAGAATGATGAGTACCATCCCAAGAACACCATCCCTACTGTGAAGCATGGGGGTGGTAGCATCATGCTTTGGGGGTGTTTTTCTGCACATGGGACAGGGCGACTGCACTGTATTAAGGAGAGGATGACCGGGGCCATGGATTGCGAGATTTTGGGGAATAACCTCAGTTGGAGCATTGAAGATGGGTCGAGGCTGGGCTTCCAACATGACAATGACCCGAAGCACACAGCCAGGATAACCAAGGAGTGGCTCTGTAAGAAGCATATCAAGGTTCTGGCGTGGCCTAGCCAGTCTCCAGACCTAAACCCAATAGAGAATCTTTGGAGGGAGCTCAAACTCCGTGTTTCTCAGCGACAGCCCAGAAACCTGACTGATCTAGAGAAGATCTGTGTGGAGGAGTGGGCCAAAATCCCTCCTGCAGTGTGTGCAAACCTGGTGAAAAACTACAGGAAACGTTTGACCTCTGTAATTGAAAACAAAGGCTACTGTACCAAATAACATTGATTTTCTCAGGTGTTCAAATACATATTTGCAGCTGTATCATACAAATAAATAGTTAAAAAATCATACATTGTGATTTCTGGATTTTTTTTTTTTAGATTATGTCTCTCACAGTGGACATGCACCTACGATGACAATTTCAGACCCCTCCATGATTTCTAAGTGGGAGAACTTGCAAAATAGCAGGGTGTTCAAATACTTATTTTCCTCACTGTAAATGGATTGATCGTATGCCATTCGAGAGCTCGTCTTCAGAGAGCCTTGACTCTTCCTAATAGCTGAGTTGAGGAGATTCACTCGATCAGTTTCAGGTGAGAAGAAGTTTAACAGGCAGAGTAGGATTATTATTTTTTTGTCTTAAATTCAGGATTATTTGTAGTGAGATTTTCAAAATTGTGTTGAGAAGAACATTGTAATGTTCTTGTTATAGTCGAATCACCTTCATTTATATAGTGCTTGATACTATGCAGATTGTTTTAAAGCGGCTTCACTGTAGTAAACAGGAAAATAACAGAATCAGTAAACCAAACAGAATTCAATTCTGTTCTAGCTCTAAAAAAACATTCATGAGTTGACTTGTTCATATACTCTTTGTTTTGGATAGGAAATGACATACTTGCTGAGAGCCCTGAGCTCGAGACTTGACCCGAAGACAGAAGTCCAACACCAACCTGACAGAAACTCAGAGCCTGTCCACGTCTGAGCAAGAACGTTTATTTTGTTTAACGTGTTTATATTTTATTCAACATTTGTATCTCTTGAATAGGCCTTTATCACAAAACAATAGAACGCCAGAAGTAGCCTCGAAGCAGTGTACTGCGTCTTCCGGTTATTGCGTTCACCACGGCTGCCTGTTATCGCTGGACTACTTCGCTCTCGCATCTCCCAAAAGTTGGTCAAGACGATGTGGTGTGACTCGTGAATGAACACTCCAAGGTAAAATCTTCCGAGCTGGAGAAAGGATACAAGTTCTTCATACGAGAATTTTATCCTTTATTATAGAGGTAAGGGGCTCGAATTCTGTTGGTGAGTTATCGCTGATTGCTAGCTTGTTATGTTTAATAAGCTAATCGTCAGCTTGTTAGATAGGTTCAAATACAGCCAAAAAAACGTATCCTATTGAATAATTAGAACAATGTGACTGATTATTAATGCTATTAAGATATTTTGGCTTTCACTTGGGTTTGTCAGTGTCAGTGATTAATAAACTTTTGCCTGAGGAGCCCAAATGGCTCTAGCTAACGTTAATAGCGCGACGTTTGGATGGTCACTTTGGCTACATTAATGTTCCAAAATGCCGTTGTGGCTGTTTAAGAATCACAGGTTAAGGTTAAGTTGTATGTGGTTAACAAAACCCTAAGCGTCCCGCCGGCGGGACGGCACCCCATGAAAAAAAATCATAATCAAATTACTAAGCAACCACTGAATGATATGATACAAAATAGGTATCATTTTAAAGCTTAGAATCTCAGCTTTTCAATGCACCTATACATTTTATTCAACTCCTAAAAGGTGCTGAGTTATTCCTTTAGAACGGATTATACCGCCGGAGGGCGCCCCCTAGCTATGGAAAAAATTAATTGTCATATTTTTCAAAACTACTGCATTGATCAACACAAAATAGGCATCATTTGAAAGCTTAGAGTCTAAACTTTACAATGAATGTAGCCATTATGATTATCTCCAAAGTAGTGCTGAGTTATTTGCTGATAAAATGATTTTTTTTAATACATAATTTATGAGGAAGAGGAAATTATTATGTACTGGAATGTGTCAAAAACATCATACTGCTCAGATAGTCATGTGTCATATGTCATTTGAAAGGTCTCAATGAGTAGAATACAACAAGCATAATTGTTTCAGGCTTTTACTAAACTTGAGCAAGGTTTTTGTAAAATAAGCCCCTCAAGAGACCCATGGGTAAACCATATATGGATGCTGAATTTTAGACACATTTCCGCTTGTAACTTCATGAAACATGCTCCGATTGTGGAAAATGACACATCATTATTTACAGCAGATGCTTACAATTAAAATGAGTCCAAACTCAACGTAATCCATCACTCAGAACTAAAGATATTCCTCATGGAGTTCTAATTCACAAAAAATACACAAACGCACGTAGCCAAGCGAGGTAGCTTAGACTTGGCCTTTTTACTCGTATCTTCATGAAACATACATCGATCATGAAAAATGACACATCGTTATTTACAGCAGGAGCTCATGATTAAGACGAGCCCAAACTCATCAGTCAGATCTAAAGATATTCTTCATGGCGTTCTAACACAGAAAATACCAAAGACGTACCTAGCCAAATATATACTCATGAAGCACTCGCGTTTGGTCTTTACTTATAACTTCACGAAGCATGCACATATCGTAGAAAAATGCACATCATTATTTTCAGCAGACTCTCACGATTAAAAAGAGCCCAAACTCAGCATAATCCATCACTCATATCTAAAGTTATGCCTCGTGGAGTTGTAACACAAATGCGCACATAGATCTTTATTATAGATGTAGCACTTATGTCGCGTTCTAACTCATAACTCAATGAAGCATGCATCAATTGTGGAAAATGGCACATCATTATTTACAGCAGAATGTTACGATTAAAAAGAGCCCAAACACACCATAATCCATCACTCAGGTCTAAAGATATTCCTTATAGCGTTCTGACACAAAAAAATACCAGAGGCGCACCTATGAAGTAGCAATAGCAGTGATGCTATGTTGTTTTGATGTGACGTTTCAGCTCATAACTCAATGAAACATGCATAGATTGTGAAAAATCGAACATCTTTATTGACAACAGATTCTCACGATTACAAAGAGCCCACACACAACAGAATCCATTGCTTTGATCACGAGATATTCCTCACGAAGTAATGCATACTTGGCTAAAAAAACAAGTCTCTCATCCTTCTGGGGAGCAAAGTGTTTTCCAATTTTCCCGGAACCGTCCGCGCTCGTTTTCAAACGTGGAATAACACAAAATATGTATCATTTTAAAGCTCTGTATCATTATCAACTCTGAACGAGTGCTGACTAGTCTCTCTAAACCGGAGTGTACCGCCCGTGTGCGCCACCCATGGCGCCCCCTAGCTGCGAAAATATTCATTATCATATTTTTCAAAAATATTGCCTTGATTCAAACAAAATTGGTGTCATTTGAAACCTTAGAGTCTGAACTTTACAGTGAATGTAGCCTATTTGAAAAACTCCAAAGTATTGCTGAGTTATTTGCTGATAAAGATATATAAAAAAAATCATAATCTATAAAATACTTTTTTGTACTATGTACTGCAATGTGTCAAAAACATCATACATCTCACGAAACATTCAAAAATCGTTGAAAATGGCACTTCATTTTTCACAGCATATTCATACAATTAAAATGAGCCCAAAATTAACTTTATCTATTGCTTTTATGACAAGATATTCTTCATGGTGAAACACTATAAAAAATGCCCATGAGGGGGCGTCAAGGTCTCAACAAAAATGCTATCTTGGTTCCAAAGGCTGTAACGTTTGATTACTTTATCCAATCACCACAAAATTTTAGCCAGATGCAGCTCATATGTAGAGGGACTTCCCCAAAAAAGAATTTTCCTCCTACCTTATTTCCTTCCTGAGTTATTCCATGTCAAATAAGAAACATATGCATTATCATTATAAAAATTATATTTATTTTTTGTCTTTTATCAGCAGTTTCTCGGCAGAAGAATGTCCAAATGTAATTTAATTTATATTTTCAAAAAATGTGAAAAGTGTTCTTTCAAACGATACCTACCTTTTGACTCTCCTTGCTATAGTTTTGAAGTTATGAGTCTTTAGTTTTGTGTATGTCACTCAGAAAACTCTTTTTTTTTATTGCTTTCCAAATGTGTGAGGACTAAACAAAAAGGCTACCTTTGTTCCAAATGCTGTAACTTTTGAGTACTTTATGCGATCACCACAAAATTTGATTCAGATGCAGCTCACATTTAGGGGTACTTGCCCAAAAAAGAAAATTTGGGCTACCATATTTCCTCCCCGAGTTATTGCATGTCAAACAAGAGAGATATTCAAAATCATAAAAAAATTATGTTTTTTTTTGTATTTATCAGCAGTTTCTCGGCAGGAGAATATCCAAATGTAATGTAATTTATATTTTCAAAAAATTTGAAAAGAGTTCTATCAAACGATACCTACCTTTTGACTCTCCTTGTTATAGTTTTGAAGTTATGAGTCTTTACTTTTTTGTGTGTCACTCAGACAAAAAAACTCCAAAAATGGCTCAGGGTTTAAGGGGTTAAACATTGAATCCTTTTTCAGTATGATGTGATAATATTTCCCCTTTTTACTGCAGTGTCAGATTTAGTGAGTGAGGAAGTGGTAGTGCATTCAAGCTGCTACCGTTCTATGCGAAAGAACGAAGAGCCACATACACTGCAGGTTACATTGTCAGGAGTCCGAAATCATGCTCTCATCAATTTGCTTTACTGGTTTCCTGTAGTTTGTCAACAGGACATCATGTAGATAGTAGCCTAATCTTTCTGATCACTGATGGATGTCATCAGATTTTCAGTTTGGATCCAGACAGTGCTACAGTACCAAAATGCACCACACTTGTAATGTGTAGTGAATAGAGCATGGTTTCAGACCTAACGTTACACAGGTTCAGGTGCATTTGTTCAGTTCTTCTGCTGTTGCAGATGTACCTTTTTTGTTATTCTGCTGCTGTTGCCTTAATTTTGTTCAACCTAGTTTCACAATAATGTTCCTAGTGTCAAGTAAATGCTCCTTGCTGTATTGCCTAAACATCCAAACTTTCCCTCAAGTGTATAGGTACAGTTTGTTGTCGTCAAATGTAGAACCCATTTCTGGTCAAAGCTGTTTTGAATCATCTTGTCTATGACACTAGAGTTATGAGAGGTAACTGTAGCCTATTCACAATTATTGATCCTATATATTGTGTGGAGAATATTAGATACTTGAAGTGTTGTTTTTTCCACTAAGAGATTTTTTTTTTTTATTGTATTTTGCCTGTTACTTGTATGAACCTAACTTTTGCCTCTAGTGGCTAAAGAGTTGTGGTACAGGTGCCAGAGTGGCACACCTGAAATCAATTACTGTATAAGTACTGCTCCTGTTTGTTTGTCACTAACACCCTGATGAAGGCCAGTGGGCCGATACGCGTTGGTGTTTTTTACATTTTTTAGCCCTCTAATAAAGTGTTTTGTATTACTTTTTGTATCTACTGAGTGCCTGGACTTGGATTATTTCCTACGTTTTTTTCAATTATTACTACCCTTCCAAGAGCACCGGAGGATACAAGGGATTTCAGTAGCGCTCCAGTTCCCTTTTTGTTCAGTCTCATAAGGATCATTTTGGGTGACCCTGGACAGGAGCAGCTCCGTTCTACCCTTTGAACGTTGAGGACCCGACACAAGACCAACATGGCTACCAACAAATCTTTCTCCTACACCAAGGACGAGGGCAAAGCCATCATTGTAGAAGATACTCTTCTGGAAGTGGACACTGATCAGGAATATGCACAGGGGACAGACACACGCAAATTGCATATTGATCTTCAAAAACTTTCTGAAAAAGAGGTAAAGCTGAATCTTCACATTATTACCCTGACTATTGGAGGCAAGATATGATTCCAAGAGGTTTGAGATTGAACAAATTTCCCTCGTTTGGTTATGATAATGTGGATTTTAAGGATAAATGGGAAGCAATTCGTAATAAATGCTCCCTAGACTTAATCCTCTTGCTAATTGAAGAAGCCAGAAAGCAAAAGTCAGCTGTACAATCTCAGATTGATGAATTGAAATCTGAGCTCATTCAGACAGAATCAGAGGAACACAGGTTGCCTTTTGAAAACA
Source organism: Scardinius erythrophthalmus (assembly GCF_964197995.2). Taxonomy (NCBI): domain Eukaryota; kingdom Metazoa; phylum Chordata; class Actinopteri; order Cypriniformes; family Leuciscidae; genus Scardinius; species Scardinius erythrophthalmus. The sequence goes on from NC_138242.1 coordinate 4,861,653, forward strand.
AATTAAAAGAAGATCTTGAAAAACTGTCAACAAAATTGAAACTAGGCAAAATAACGAAATTCAAGCGAGACCGTAATGACTATAGTAAGTGCTCTATATACGGCTGGGGCAGGAAGGGACACCTGACAAAAAGAAAAGTGTCTTTTAATCTTCCAAGCACTGATGATGAGAACTATGATGAAAGAGATGCTACTAATGTCCGTGACAAGAGGGATGGAAGTGTTCAAATTGCTGATGTGTATGATAGAAATGCTTTTTTGGAATCTCGCCCCAAACAGTACAACCAACCTCACAAAAGAGGAAGAGGAAAACGCGGAGGGGTGGAAAGCAGCGGAACCCACTTCCAGGAACCACCAGTAACAAGGAGCCGGTTCAAGCATCGGCCGTAATCAACATCTCAGACCTACCCCTCTCTGATGACTGCGTTTCTGTCTTGTCCAAGGGTCTCTCATTTTCTCCTACACACTCCGGTAAACCATTTGACACCAAAGTGGATCTCTATCGATTTTATAGGAGTTTACATCTGAAGGCCTGGTACTCCCAGAACGCACAGGATACAACTACCTGTTCAACTACAACTGTAAACTCTCCTTTTCGGCCTAAGACTACCTTTTCACCTTGTACTACAAATCCTATATTGACTACTTTTACTAAAAAGGTCACATATGAAGTAGAAAAGCTTTACAGTAAGCAAAAAAGGATCACACAGCATAATCTCACAAAAAATGAATCTCAAGCACTTAAATGGCTTTCAGAGAGAGATGACATAATTATAAAAAGTGCGGATAAGGGGGGTGATGTTTGTGTGTGGGACAAGAAGAAGTATGTAAGTGAAGCTCTTCGCCAACTTGACAACACTCAGTACTACTCAAAGCCCTCATCCAATCCAATGGACAGTATGAGGAGAGAGCTAGACCGATTACTTAATGAGGCAAAATCACACAATTGGATTACTAAGAAAGAATATGAGTTTTTGCTCTGTCAACACCCACGTTATTCTTCTTTTTATATGCTCCCCAAAGTCCACAAGGATCTGGAAAATCCACCTGGTAGACCGATTATCAGTGGGAATGACTCAATAACAGAACCTGCCTCCAAGTTTGTGGATTATTTCATCAAGCCATTTGTTGCAGATTTGCCTTTGTATATTCAAGATACCACACAGGTTTTGAAGAAAATTGAGCAAATAGGTAACATAGGCTCTTGCATTATGGCCACGATGGATGTGGAGTTTTTATATAGCAACATGATGAGGCATGATGAGGGTCTAGACTCTAGAGGCTTTAAAGGTGCCGTAGAATGGATTATTTTATTATTTTATAATGTTTCCTGGGGTGCCCTTATAATGTTAGTATGTTTATTAGATCAAAATTTGTTATAATTTAGAAATAAAAGGCATATTTCCTAGCCTGATTTCATACCCTGATCTGGACACTCTGTTTGAAGGGGCGTGTCTGCTGTGAGACTTCAGTGTAAACGCCCACTGCTGTGATTGGCTGACATGCTTGCATATGAAATATCTGGCATTACATGTAGAGCTATCTGGAAAACATTTACTATTACAGCGATTATACGTTTTTACTATTACAGCTGTCGGGATTAACGAATCATGATAAGTTTTTTAAGTATTTAGATCTATTCCAGCATTGAGCAGATGACAGCCTGTCGATCGCGTGAATGAAGATCTTATCACTGCAACGCGATTTACTGATGCATAAACAGTGTTGAACGACTTTGAGAGAAAGATTATCTGTCTGGACTTGAACAATTACACATCAGAAATTCACATAACCCACTGGTTCTCCAGAGGCTCGGATGAAGGAGCTAAAAAATATTTTTGTGTTCATTTGTAGTTACATCCAAACACTGAACAACTGCCATGCTTCGTTCGCTCGTCTGCAAGCCACGATGTCTCTCGAGGAAAAAACAATATCGCGCTGGATCTAGATAACACAGTGTAAATTATCGTTAATAAAATCACTACTTACCGCTTGCGGGACTATAACGTTAGTTGAAATTGCCCCCTTCGTCCATTTGAGACGCCGAGAGAAGCCTGGCTGCTTGATATTGTTCCAGGTTAGAAAAACAGTCCGCAGTGAAATGGGCAGAGCAACTAATAACTTCGAATTAAACTGTAGCGGTATCCGATTATAGATAGATTATAGATAGATCTGCCATTTTCTCTATGATCCTCGCTTGTTTCTTCACCTGCAGAACTTCCGATGATTCGGCTGTGCAGTTTCGCCTGGCACTGAGCATGGGCTGGCTTATGCAAATATTTAGAGGCGTACATATTAATGATCCCAACTGTTGCGTCACAGTTGGTGTTATGTGGAGATTCGCCTGTTTTTCAGGGGTGTTTTTCAAAAACGAGATTTAAATAAGAAAGCGAAAACTATGGTGTTTGAGACTCACTGTATGTCATGTCCATGTACTGAACTCTTGTTATTTAACTATGCCAAGATAAATTCAATTTCACATTCTAGGGCAACATTACCTCTCATCTAGACCTGAATATTTGATGCCTCCCAGTGACTTCATAGTCCAACTTACTGAGTGGACTTTAAAGAATAACATCTTTCTCTTTCAAGATAAATTGTATAGACAAGAAAAGGGGACTGCAATGGGTGCGTGTTTTGCTCCCAATTATGCCAATCTGTTCTAGGGCTTGTGGGAGGAGCGTTATATATTTTCCCAAAGTAACCCTTTTAAAGATAAAGTTTTGTGGTGGGGTAGATATATTGATGATGTGATCCTTATGTTTTCAGGGTCAGAAAATGAACTTGTAGACTTTCATGCCTATGTCAACAGCCTGAATGAGAATCTTAAATTTAGTCTGGACTATGACTTACACGCCATAAACTTTCTGGATCTACGGATCTCAAAGGATAATGAGGGATACTTGCATACATCTATCTTCAGGAAGGCAACTGATCGCAATACCTTATTACATGCAAACAGCTTTCATCCTCCATGGCTTATTGGTAACATACCATTTGGACAGATCCAGAGACTAAGGCGTATGTGTGATTCAGATCAGGATTTTCAAAATCAATCTACGGATATGCAGCGGCGTTTTCGACAAAGAGGTTATCGGTCACAAACTTTGATTCAAGCTCATGATAGAGCCCAATCACTTGAAAGGAAGAGCTTGCTCCAGTCTAGACCCAAAAAAGTGTCAACTCAGAAACCCTATTTTGTCACTCATTACAGCAAGGAGGCTGTTCAGATCAAACACATTATAAGGAAAAACTGGAGCATTATTGAATGTGACCCGACTTTACGGGAAATATTCACAGAACCCCCTGGGATTAGCTTCAAGAGGGCCCCCACAATTAAAGATAAATTAGTAAAGAGTTACCTCCCTGCTCCTAAACGTGAATGTTGGCTGCGTCAACCAAAGGGAAACTTTCCTTGTGGTAATTGTAATTATTGTGAGAATATGACTAAAACTGATATGTTTGTTGATGTTTTTAATAACAAGACTTACACTGTTAACAGCTTTATAAATTGCAATACTACCCATGTTGTCTATCGTTTGGAATGTCCCTGTGGTTGTTTTTACATAGGCCTCACCAAAAGGAGATTAAGAGACAGAGTAGCTGAACATCGGTATGCCATCCGGACTGGTAATATCAATTATCCAATGGCTAAACATTATATGGACGCTAATCATGGGAAGGATTTGACCTTAAGAGTAGTGGGCATTGAGGCTATTCGCCTTGATGCCAGGGGTGGGGACATAATTAGACGTCTCAAACAAAGGGAGACATACTGGATCTATTCTCTGAGGGCCACCAAACATCCAGGTCTTAATGAGGATTTTGATCTCTCACCTTTTTTGTGATTTTTGTGCCTCTATAGGTACAGTTTGTTGTCGTCAAATGTAGAACTCATTTCTGGTCAAAGCTGTTTTGAATCATCTTGTCTATGACACTAGAGTTATGAGAGGTAACTGTAGCCTATTCACAATTATTGATCCTATATATTGTGTGGAGAATATTAGATACTTGAAGTGTTGTTTTTTCCACTAAGAGATTTTTTTTTTTATTATTGTATTTTGCCTGTTACTTGTATGAACCTAACTTTTGCCTCTAGTGGCTAAAGAGTTGTGGTACAGGTGCCAGAGTGGCACACCTGAAATCAATTACTGTATAAGTACTGCTCCTGTTTGTTTGTCACTAACACCCTGATGAAGGCCAGTGGGCCGATACGCGTTGGTGTTTTTTACATTTTTTAGCCCTCTAATAAAGTGTTTTGTATTACTTTTTGTATCTACTGAGTGCCTGGACTTGGATTATTTCCTACGTTTTTTTCAATTATTACTACCCTTCCAAGAGCACCGGAGGATACAAGGGATTTCAGTAGCGCTCCAGTTCCCTTTTTGTTCAGTTTTTCCCTCAAGTGTGTTCTCCATTTCTAGATTGTGCTGCATGCCGTTAAACCTGTGGAACTAAATGGATGCTCCTGCTCGTGTGCTGCTGGAATGGCTTTATGCAACCATGTGGTAGCACTTCTGTTTCAAACGGCTCATTACTGCACCATGGGGCTGAACCAGGCATAACCTGGCATTCGTAGTGCCCAGAGGGTGTGATGAAATAATATAGAAAGTTTATGGGGCAGACCTGACCTGTTGAAAAGAGATGGTATTCATCCCTCCTGGGATGGTGCTGCTCTTCTCTCTAGTAATATGGCACATAGTCTTAGAGCGCAAACATGACAATCTGGGCCTCAGGTCAGGAAGCAGACCGACTGGCTAAACCGACCGTCTGCTAGCGGCCTCACGTCACCAAGGTCAGATAAATCCCATCACATAGAGCCTCTTTCACCTAGATATCATCATATAGAGACTGAGTCTGTTCCCCGAATTAGGACATAGAAAGAGGACAGAGTTACTAGGGGTGGAACGGTACACAGAAGTCATGGTTCGGTTCATACCTCGGTTGAGACATAATGGTTCGGTACGAGTTCGGTGCAATGGAGAGAAAAGCAAACCAAAAATGCAGAAGGCAATTTTTTTTTTTTATTGTGCATTTCTCAGGCTGTACCACCTAGTGTCATACAGTCTCTCCCCTGAGCTAGCTGCAACAGTCTGCCCTGAAGTGTGTAAAGTAAGATGTAAACAAAATAAGACAATCAGCTATAAAACTGAAAATAAAGCATCTCTTATTTATGTGCGGACGCACGAGCGCGAGGGTGCGCGCGGCAAAAATGTTGTCATTGCGGTGTGGGTGGTCGTGTGCGTTGGGTGCGCAAGGCCACAATCGTGGCGGTGTGCAGTGCACGGCTTTTTAGCGCGCGCGGCTCCGCATCCGAAGACATAATCTATATGTGCTGTGTTTGACAGAAACAATTACATTACTTTAAATGAGTCCACCCCGCAAGATTACTGTTATAAACATGAACCTCGTCTGAAAGGCAAAGGGGGAGGTGTTGCTGTTATTTATAGTAATACCTTCAGAATTACTGAGAAGTCTTGTTTTAAAGATAATTCTTTTGAAGTGTTGTTGCTAAATGTAACACTCTAGCGTAAATGATAAATCACGTTTAACATTAGTGCTGGCTACTGTATACAGGCCACCAGGGCACCATACAGACTTTATCAAAGAATTTTTTTCTGATTTTCTATCAGAGTTAGTATTGGCTGCAGATAAAATACTAATTGTTGGTGATTTTAATATACATGTAGATAATGAAAAAAATGCATTGGGATTGGCATTTAAAGACATTCTGAACTCAAGATGAGATGCTTCCAGAGGTCATAGATCCTCTTCTTAATATCATTAATTCATCTTTGTCACTAGGATATGTACCGAAAACATTTAAGCTGGCTATGATTAAACCGCTTGTTAAAAAAACGCAACTTGATCCTACAGAATTAGTAGGTATCCTCACAACTATGTTACTTTTTAGAAATAAATGATATCTGCGAGGATTTTCAGTCCGGATTTAGACCGTAGCGTAGTACCGAGACAGTTCTCGTTAGAGTCACAAATGATTTGCTCCTATCATCCGATCGTGGTTGTATCTCTCTTTTAGTGTTACTCGATCTTAGTGCTGCATTTGACACTATCGACCACAACATTCTTTTAAATAGACTCGAAAATTATGTTGGCATTAGTGGAATTGCATTAGCATGGTTTAAATCATACTTACTTATCTGACCGATATCAGTTTGTAGCAGTAAATGAAGAGATGTCTCATCGATCACAAGTTCAGTATGGTGTACCACAAGGCTCAGTACTAGGACCGTTGCTGTTCACTCTGTACATGCTACCATTAGGAGATATCATTAGGAAACATGGCATTAGCTTCCACTGTTATGCTGACGATACTCAGCTGTATATTTCTTCACACCCAGACGAAACTTATCAATTCACAAAATTAACGGAATGCATAGCTGATATAAAAAACTGGATGACGAGTAATTTCCTACTACTAAATTCTGAAAAAACAGAGATTCTAATTATTGGACAAAAAACTTCCTCACGTAATAACCTAGAATACTGTCTAACACTTGATGGCTGCTCTGTTAAGTCTTCGTCGTCGGTTAGGAACCTGGGTGTGCTCTTTGATACCAATCTTTCATCTGTAAAACCGCATTCTTCCATCTTAAAAATATATCTAAATTACGCCATATGCTCTCATTGACAAATGCAGAACAGTTAGTTCATGCGTTCATGACCTCAAGGCTAGATTATTGTAATGCTCTACTGGGTGGTTGCCCTGCACGCTTAATAAACAAACTACAGCTGGTTCAAAACGCAGCAGCTCGAGTTCTTACCAGAACCAGGAAGTATGACCATAATTTCCCTAAAGGGACAATAAATAAATATACTACTATATATATATATATATATATATATATATATATATATATATATAGCATCACTGGAATAAATATTAGCCCTGTTCTGTCAACACTGCACTGGCTCCCTACTAAACATCGTATAATTTTTTAAATATTGCTGATTACTTACAAAGCACTAAATGGTTTAGCTCCGCAGTACTTGAGCGAGCTCTTAACGCATTATAGTCCTTCACGTCTATTGCGATCTCAAAATTCTGGCCAGTTGATAATACCTAGAATATCAAAATCGACTGCAGGCGGTAGATCCTTTTCCTATTTAGCACCAAAACTTTGGAACAGTCTTCCTACCATTGTTCGGGAAGCAGACACACTCTGTCAGTTCAAAGCTAGATTAAAAACACATCTCTTTGACCTAGCATACACATAACACATTATAGACTTCTATAATTCTACGTTAGGCTGCATAGATTAGGCCAGCCGGAACCGGGAACACTTCCCATAAATCCTGATGTACTCGTTACATCATAAGAAGAATGGCGTCTACGCTAATATTAGTCTCTCTGTTTATACCGAGGTTTACCGCAGTCCGCCGGATCCAGGCCGTATCCAGATCTGAAGAAGGACCAGCGCCTGGACGCGATGACAACGCAGTGCTGAAGTGCCAACCAGTCTCTCTGTTTCCTGAAGTGAGGTGGACCCCGGCCGTATCCAGATCAGATGGAGGATCTACACCTGGACCTAACCATGACGCGTCCTGAAGTGCCAGCCTCATCAGCCCTGTGAAGGCCTCATCGAATTTGAATAAATGAATTTATCTTTAAAATGTGCAAAATTTTCTTCCGGGGAGGCTTCTACCACTTCTTTATTACTGCAGAACTTGTGGAGAGATCTTCGCAGTCCATTTCATTACCTTTTTATATTAAAGCGGTGTTATTGATAATTTAGATACATAGTAGTAAAAGCTGTAACAGGTTTTAAGATTGTTATGACAGCATTTAACATTTAATGAGCTCATTAATTTAATTTACTATTAATATAAAGATATAATACCTTTTTAGCGCAATTTTCCCCCGGAAATTGCGCTTGTTAACTCATGATTTCTGTTCTGTGCGTCTGTGCGCACCAATCTTGCACTTCTATCTACTCCTCAACCAGACCACCTAGAGACTTGGGGTTTTCGGCATTATGTTAAGGAAGGTCTAATCTCGGGAACGCACAAAAAAAATCCAGGAAAAGATTTACTATCTCTTAGTGTTGTGATCCCATGAGGTGAGAAAATTGCGCTAAAACACTCACCGAGTTTTTATTACTTGTTTAATGTCTGTCACCTGGAGGCAAACAAATTGTTTGGTAATAAAAGTAACAAGTAGCAAAGGTTTTAAAAATGTTATGATAAAATACAAATTCCTTTAACTAACTGAATTGTTACGATGGCATTTATGAAATAAACTATTTGCAAGTACAATTTTGAAAGATTTTATTGATAGACATTTCATTTTGTCTCATTTAAAGTACAATACAAGATTAGCACCAGTTCAGCATATTATGTTGAAATACTGCTCTATCAAACTTAGTCAAATCAGTGTTACAGAAGAATTGTCTTCACTGTTCAGAACTGTAATAGTAATCAGGGTTGCCAACTTTGGGACTTGGCTGGAGTGAGACTCTGTAAAACATCAGTGTGCGCGTGTAACCCTAACCCTAATTTAAAAAATGTCAGTCCTTGGTTTATAAACCCTGATTTATAAAAAAAAAAAAAACCTAATAGAATGAAAAAGTTTTTTCAAAATGTACACTTAAAGGTCCCGTTCTGCGTGATCTCATGTTTCAAACTTTAGTTATTGTGTAATGTTGCTGTTAGAGCATAAATAATATCTGTAAAATTATAAAGCTCAAAGTTCAATGCCAAGCAAGATATTTTATTTAACAGAAGTTGACTACAAAAAACGGCTCGATTGGACTACATCCCTCTACTTCCTTCTTTAATGATGTCACTAGAACCGTGTTTAGACTAACCTCCGCCCACAGGAATGCTCCCTCAACTCTACTGGCTACTTGCGCACTTCTTATAACTTAGGCTACTGTGTTTACTCAGCTCTTACGGTGATTTTCTGAAGTAAAACTGACGCTTCATCTTTTGTGTGATGTACAATAAACTTTATTATACTCATCAGTACATGTTTGATCATCATTCAGACAGCAGACTTGTAGGCTATTAATAAATAATGGATACATAGCCTACAAGCAGATGACAAATACGTTATAATAACCGTAATTAAACTACTAAACCATACCTGTTTCATCTCTATACAGCACTCTGACTCTGTAGGCATTATTGTCCGACTCGAAATGAACGCCGTTACTGAGAGTTTCTGATATTATCATCATTCCGTGAGACGAAATTGTCCTGACAGACTGAGCACGAGCTCATGAAGCTCCGCCCCCTGTGTCGTCCAGCAGCACCTCATTTGCATTTAAAGGGCACACACTGAAACAGGTCGTTTTTCTGAGCCCCCAAAAATGTAAATTTAAACATGCTGTAAAAAATGATCTGTTGGGTATTTTGAGCTCAAACTTCACATACACACTCTGGGGACATCAGAGACTTATTTTACATCTTGTGAAAAGGGGCATAAAACGGGACCTTTAATATATTGATTGCACTATAAAAAAATAAAGATAGAGGTGATTAAATAACAAACATGTAAAACAACAACATCAAAACAATAAAAAAATCTCAAAACAAAAGGGACACATAATAATTACTCCACCTCCCCAGAAAACCACAACACAAAATTGTAGTAGTGGCCCGCTTAGGCCTATAATATTTCATATGTTGGAGTTATATAACGTTTAACAGTTACACTGAAAATATAAAACAATGTTTCTTAAAAAATACAGTCATAATCAACTATACTATTATCATAATACAATATAATTTATAATATAATGTTTTTCATCTCCATCTGTTGTCAGTGTGAAATATCATACTAATGAATTATTCATTATAATTGAATCATTATAATTTGTTTACAAATATAGATGCCTATGTATGTGTATTTGTGGAGAGATAGCCGTGCGTTAATAATTTAGTGTAGAAGATTTTATTTTTTTCAAATGAATAAGGTTGAAGCTTTTATTTTGAAGTTTTGCTTCCGGTTGGTCGCCCGTCAGATCTGTTGTCATTTCCTCTTGCTTCACAGCCTGCCGACAGTGTCGGGTTTGATAAAAAAATAACATCAAAGTGCGAAAATCCCGGAGATTTTTTTGACAGGATCATCAGTGTGTGTTCGTCTGGATCATGCTGGAGGATTCAAACACACACCAGCCCACCGTCAGCGAATGACAAACGCGCGCAGATCATCTGAAGCGGTCATTAATGTGAGTGTTAACGAGGGCAGAGGCGCTAGTGTTGTCGCAATGGAAGATTAGCTGCTAATCAGGTGAATTACTTTTTATCAACACACAGCTTCTGGCACAGAGGCATCACAGCACTGGGCTCATGGCTGATAACGGGCATCATGTTTGACTGTGTTAGTGGTGTTTTAACCGAGCAGGCCAGCTGACCTTGCGTCAGACTGATGTGTGTGTGTGTGTGTGTGTGTGTGTGTGTGCGTGTTTATGATCAAATCCTGCGTAGGACACTTATGCATTTTTGATAATTGTGTTTTCAAAACACCAGACTTATTCAGGGGAAGATATTTGAATCCGAACTACATTTTTTCTTCTTGTACCAAAACAATAGTATTTTAAATGACGTTTTCCACATTTTCTATGTCCGTTAGTATTAAACATGTACGACGTCTAAGTTACATTTATTCATTTAGCTGACGCTTTTATCCAAAGCCACTTACAAATGAGTATAGAAGCAGTTAACCCTCTGGGGTCCTTCGTGTAACAGTCACACTTGGGACCTTCGGGTCCAAATGGACCCGAAGGGCGGGATTAATATATAGGAAAAAAAATCATATATTTTTTTTTTTTACTTGTTTTTTATAATATTTTTTCTTTTCTTTTTTGGTGTTTTGAGATAATTTTATGATTTATAATTAATATTTATGCAATAATTATGACCCATTTTTTCCCATTGAATATAATAGAATTTTTATATATATATATATATAATTTTTATTTTATTTTTATTAAAGCTGTATTTCATTTTAGAGTCAAGCCTAGGCCTCATGAAAGCAATTTTTGAAATGAGATGGGCGCCAACTGGTGGACACACTGAGCATTTTTATCACGCAATAGCACATTTTTACCACTAGTGGATATACAGCTCTCTGTAGAAAGGCTTGCGAATTCTAGTGATTTTTGCCTGAACAGATTTAGTCTGTTTTGCACTCTTGATGTTTAAGAGATTCACCCCTTCACTGTTGAGTCCTTTTTTCTTCATCCTGGCTGATTTGTAGATTGTATGCACCAAAAAACTCTGTGTTTTCATATTTTTGGCAATTTCCCATTCATTTCCTATGGGGGTCATTTTTGACCAAAGAGCAGAAGTGTGATGACCACTTAGTATGCTTGGATCATGACCTCAATATTTTTTGTGCGTTCACATACCTAATACCATAAAAGTCACCTAGTTTCGTAACATTCCGATGAAGCTGTGATTTTTAAAAATTCAAAACAGATTTTTGTAATCTGAATTTATTAGTGTGTATGTGTATAAAAGTGTGTTTGTGTGTGTGTGTCTGTGTGTGGATGTGTCTGTTTTGCACTCTTGATGTTTTAGAGATTCACCCCTTCACTGTTGAGTCCTTTTTTTCTGCATCCTGGCTGATTTGTAGATTGTATGCACAAAAAAACCTCTGTGTTTTCATATTTTTGACAATTTCCCATTCATTTCCTATGGGGGTCATTTTTGACCAAAGAGCAGAAGTGTGATGACCACTTAGCATTCTTGGATCATGACCTCAATATTTTTTGTGTGTTCACATACCTAATACCATAAAAGTCACCTAGTTTCATAGCATTCCGATGAAGCTGTGATTTTTAAAAATTCAAAACAGATTTTTGTAATCTGAATTTATTAGTGTGTATGTGTATAAAAGTGTGTTTGTGTGTGTGTGTGTGTGTGGATGTGTCTGTTTTGCACTCTTGATGTTTTATAGATTCACCCCTTCACTGTTGTGTGCTTTTTTTCTGGATCGTGGCTGATTTGTAGATTGTACGCAAAAAAAAACTCTGTATTGTCACATTTTTGCCAATTTCCCATTCATTTCCTATGGCGGGTCCATTTGGACCCGAAGGTCCTGAGTGTGACTATTTTTTTTACAACCGCTTAGACTATTCAAATCCTGTCCCCAATTTTTTTGGGTGTTCATATACCAAGTACCAACAAAGTCACCAAATTTCGGACCATTCCGATGAAGCTATGATTTTTTACATTTTTTTATTTAAACGCTTCGGGACCATTTGGACCCGAAGGACCCCAGAGGGTTAAACTAACAGTAGGACAACAATATGCAAGTGCTATGACCCTTCTCAGTATAACGCAGTACATGTTAATTTTTTTTTATTTTTTTTTTCTAAATGGTATAAATGTAAATGTCCTTTATTTGTAAACATAGTCATATGATTCCATAACTTATCTGAAAGGTAGTTGTATATCGTGGAACACTTACAAAAGGTAAGGAGAAACAGCTTTTTTTGAACAATATACCATGACACTACCATGGTTTACATGAGTATGGTAATGATTTCATGATTTGTAAATCATTACAATAATATTCCAATTCAGTACGAGTAAAAAGTGGACACGTTTTGTGGATTGATGTTGATAAAAAAATGTTGATAATTGTTTCTTAAAAACATCTGTTTCTACAATCTGTTACAGTGAGGCTTTTACTGTACAATGGAAGTGAACAAAAAGTAAAGTAGATTTGACAATACTTTTGCAAAAAATATATCTATTTATGTCTCATTATTTCATTAATGCACATGCTGGCCTTATTGTGAACAATTCATTAGTTCATATTATTCCTGAACCAATTTTTTTTTTTGTGTGTGTTTTTCACCAATTTCTTTTTTATATTTTCCTCATCTCAAAAATAACTTTTCTTTTCAGCTGACATCATCGCAAATCTCAAAAGCTGGAATTCCCAGTGAATAAACATTAGGATAGGAGCATTTGAAGTAAATGCATTGTGGGCCACTTTAAAGGCCCGTTCACACCAAGGACTATAACTATACCCATGTAAAGATGTAGTTCTAAACATAAAGAATAGCAGAGTCCATACCATAACTATAACGATAAAAGCAAAGAAATTATATCATTGTAATATAACAATTATATAATAAGTATATAATGATACAGCTTACATTGGCTTCATAAGTTAATTAAAAACATAAAAAGAAAAACACACCTGATGCGCATTCTTTGTTCTTCATTTTCTATAAGCAGGAGTTAGCCTAACAAACCTTGCTGTATTTTCGTGTAATCCACTAAAAGAAGGTACACCGCCATCTTGCTCTGACGAAACTGACTTGAACGCACCTCACGTCGTAAACACGACTTCCCACCTCGTACGTACAAACTTCCCAGGAGGACTTGAACGCACCATTACTTGCAGAACTTTTAGAAAAAGCAATGACAGCCAATCAGAATCCATTTGAGCTTTTTTTTTTTTTAGAGCTCGAGTATTTTAAGGGGTAGTTGATTTTCACTTTTCTAACTTTAGTTAGTGTGTAATGTTGCTGTTTGAGCATAAACAACATCTGCAAAGTTACGACGCTCAAAGTTCAAAGCAAAGGGAGATATTTGCTTTTAAAGAAATTTCTTTTTAAGGGGAGGGGAGGGGGGGGGTGAAATGCTCATTTTCACTCAATCTCCTGTTAATCTTGAGTACCTATAGAGTAATATTGCATCCTTCATATCTCCAAAGTCTTTTGTTTTATTATATTTTTAATTGAAAGATCGGCTGTACCGAGTCTTTCCGGAAAAAAACGAGCGGCTGGGGGCGGGCCGTGTGGGCGAAGCTTAGCTGTGCTAACGCGCCGAGCTAACAACACACAGAGACATTTGTTCAACAGTTCTCCTTCAAACGTACAACTTAGTTTTTGAAACTTTGTCCATGTTTAGCATGGGAATCCAACTCTTTACCAGTGTAAAAAACTCAGTATGCATGAAATAGCATTTCACCCCCCCTTTAAGGACTACAACAAACGGCTGGTAGAGACTACACCACATTCCTGCCGGGTTAGTGACATCACCAACCCTAGAATTTACATAAACCCCGCCCCCTGAACACGATTTATAGATTATCAACACAGAATATGCTAATCAATGACTAGAAGATAACTACACATCAGCTACATACATTCATCAACTGACCATTCAGAAATGTTTTGTTGCTTCTACATGTTGTCACTTCTTCTTGAGTCTCTCCATCATTTTCTGACTCCGGTTTGAACATAAAAGGCTAAAAGTTTTTGAAATTTTCAGTGCATGTGTGTGTGAGTGCAAGCTGTTGAAGCTCCGCCCCCTGTGCTAGGAGCAGCAGCTCATTTGCATTTAAAGGAACAGACACAAAACGTTGTGTTTTTGCTCACCCTCAAAAAGTGACAATTTTAACATGCTATATAAATATAACTGTGGGGTATTTTGAGCTAAAACTTCACACACACACTCAGGGGACATCAGAGACTTATTTTACATCTTGAAAAAGGGCATTATACCACCTCTCTAAAACTTAGATGACAAAATTGCAGTGTGCTTAGAATCAACAAGATAATATCTGCTGGTGAAGACGCTAATATAGTTCTTGTTCTTGGTGTGAACGGGACTTAAGTCTATGTTATAGTTCAGCTGGCCAATCAGAGCACTCTTGCGTTTTTGGAAGGAGAGGCTTTGTGGAAATCATCATCTCAGACAGACAGGACACACTGAGCATGATGCTGCCGGTGTTTACTTCATGCATGTATTACATAAGAGTTGTTTAAACTTCAAACCCTCTAACCCGTCTGTTTTACCTGCTCCATCCGTCCACACAGTTATTTGTGCGAATAGGTTGTGCGAATGCTGTCACTCCATGCCTGCAGCTTCCCCTTCCTTCACTGTCATGTTTGTGAACCGATAGCTGTGTTGTTTTGTGTTCAGCGCTGGAGTGAGTGTGGCCCCGGGCCCCGGGCCCTCCTGTTGAGGTCTTCTTCATCACTTTAAGCAGTCGTCTGAGGATGTGTCTGCTTTGTTTATCATTCACTGCTCTCCATGCCTGGTATTTGTCATTTTTTTTGTTTTGTTTTTTGCATGCCCTTTATTTAGCAATATGTTCTCATATATAATTATTCATTAATTTTAAGATGCTTAGGCTGACATTAACACTTTCTGTTGTTTGTTATTGTGGATAATAATGTCCTGCATGCTTTTTTGATCATGATTTTTTTATTTAACACTTTATCTAAAAACATAAATATAATGGGTTTTCAAAAAGAATGTCCAGGTCATATTTGCCCCCCCTTATTACTATATTGCAAAAATATGTTTTTTTTTTTGTTTTTAAATAATGTAATATAAAAATATCCCATTCTCAATACTGTTAAGGAAAAATTCCAATACTTCTGTTTGTCATAGTAAAATAAAATTCTAATGAAAATCATTTTGTCCAAACAGTCATACTTTTTTTACATTAAAATATTATTCACAGAAAAATTAATATTAAAATAATTCACATTACAGTGTTGTGCAGTGCCCTTAAATAAAACAAATATATAAATTGCTGTAAAATTTGTGTTAAATTACTAAAATTTAAGCTTCCTTTTTTAAGCAGCATAGCCTATACTTTCTTTTTACTTTCTTTAGATTGTTGGGTGAAATATGTCTCAGATGTGTTTTTGATAGTTTTAATGAGATCCATCTTGACATTTCGATTCACGTTCACCTGCTCTCTCCAAGCATCAGTTTTACAGCGGCTTCATTTGAACTCTTCACTTTTATGATGTTTGCTTTGCTAATATTAAATCAACCTACACCCACAGTAGACTTTCCTCTATATGTCATCAACCAAGACTTACTTTACGTTTCCTCCCTCAATATTTAACTTGATATTTACATACGACATCCAGGAATAGGGTATACTGCATAGTATCCAACAAAGGCCACGTTATACTCCTCGATGTCTGCAGGACGGGGCAAACCCTGCTGTGTGTTTGCTCAGTTTCAGGTAGGAAGTGTGTAGGGGACGTCACTGAGGAGTGATGCCTGTTGAAAGTGGAAACAGCGCAGCCGCCCGTCAAGTCAAACAGAAGCGCAAGTCGCACAGCCTCTCCATTAGGAGGACCAACAGCACCGAGCAGGACAGACCAGGCATGCAGAGAGACATGCTGGAGGGACAGGTGGGCTGTTCTTTCTCTTCATTTCTCCAGTGTAAACTGTATGATCACGTATAGACTCAGGGTTTAAGTTTGTGGTTATGAACACTAGAGGATACTGTGTTGTGTGAGCGTGTGTTCGTCATCAGGTGTACAGGCAAGAATGACACAAAGCCAGTTCTGTGACATTGTTTAGGATTTTTCTTTTTTTTGAAAAAAACACCAAGACAGCTGGGATAGCATCCATATAAACACGTGTCATGTTGTGTTTAAATAATTTTCTGTTGTTTTAGATTATAGAATGTTAGACATGTTCAGTCCCCAGGAAGCCCATGTTGATTGCTTATATATATATAATATACACATACATACATACATATTTTCCCCTTAGGTTAAGATTATTTATATACACATACACATACATATATATGCATATATGTATATGTATGTGTATATAAATAATCTTAACCTAAGGGGAAAATATGTATGTGTATATATATATATATATGTATGTGTATATATATGTGTGTGTAACTGTGTATATATATATATATATGTGTGTGTACTGTGTATAATTAAATTTGTATATATAAATACACACACATGGATGTATATATTTAAGAAATATTTGCATACATATACTGTATATATTTATATATAATTTATATTATATATAAATATAATTTTTTTATATATAAATTACACATTTTTCTTAAATATAACACATAATATTATATATACAAATTTAATTATACACAGTACACACACATATATTATTTAAACACAAACTTTTATTTTGGATGCAATTAATCGCGATTAATCTTTTGACAGCCCTAATATATATATATGTATATACAGTGCAATGCATAAGTTAATACACCCATGCTAAAGTTGACTAAAAAGAGGAATAAAAAATCATATTTTGGAAATTGAACTTAATGCCTTAATTTAAAAAAATTAGGAAAAATCCAACCTTTTATGACACCAATTTTCTTTGTGAATGAATAATGTATCGTTAATAAATAAATGTTCTTCCTTAAAATACATGGTACATAAGTCTGGACACCCCTATGTTAAATTCCCATAGAGGCAGGCAGATTTTTATTTTTAAGTATTTTTTTATTATTAATTTTTAGGATACTATGCATCCTGATAAAGTTCCCTTGGCCTTTGGAATTAAAATAGCCCCACATCATCACATAGCCTTCACCATACCTAGAGATTGGCATGGTTTTATTTCAGTTAGCCTAATAGCTGGTTTGATTTGCATTGAGAGATGCAGGTATGGTGAAGGCTATGTGATGATGTGGGGCTATTTTAATTCCAAAGGCCAAGGGAACTTTATCAGGATGCATAGTATCCTAAAAAAAAAATAAAAAAAATACTTAAAAATAAAAATCTGCCTGCCTCTATGGGAATTTAACATAGGGGTGTACACACTTATGCACCATGTATTTTAAGGAAGAACATTTATTTATTTACGATACATTATTCATTCACAAAGAAAATTGGTGTCCTTAAAGGTTGGAGTTTTCCTAATTTTTTAAATTAAGGCATTAAGTTCAATTTCCAAAATATGATTTTTTATTCCTCTTTTTAGTCAACTTTAGCATGGGTGTATTAACTTATGCATTGCACTGTATATATGTATGCATATGTATGTGTATATGCATGTGTATTTAAATAATCTTAACCTAAGGGGAAAATCCAAAAGTAAAACAAAATAACTTCTAAACCAGCTATTATAATGAAATGGAATTGGCCATAAAAATTATTCTAGGTTTTGATACACTGTTTATTAAAACATTGGAAACATTTACAATACATCTGCAAAACAAGCAAAAATGCTCAAATGAAACCGGTTAAAAATATTTTAATTATATCAGTTAATGCATTAATTTTGGTATCCCTACTGAAAAACGAAATAACAAGAACTAAACTAAATTGAAAGTCCGATTGCAATTAAAATAGAAATAAAAACTAACTTGACATTTTGGAAGTGTAATTACACTGGATCAGTGTCTTTATTGAGAGGGATTCCAGTTTGGATGGATGGAAGTCAAAGTCCAAGTTACATCGATCTAGTGAACAAATGACACGGGTTAAGTATTTCTGTCAATAATTAATTCCGTCATTGTTTTGCTACTGTAAGGTATCCCTGGAATTTACATCCTATAACACACATCATTTGTCCTAAACCAGTCTGTTATTGACGCACATTTCTAACGCAAACATTACTGGAGTACGTCAGTGATAAGCTCGTAAATCACCAGAGGAATCATCAGCTCTCCCATTCAAATAAAGTGTAAGAACTTGGATGTTCTTAAAAAGTTCTCTTTCTACATATTATGAAAGGAATGTTAAAATTATCATGGATGTTTCTTTGAAATGTTAGTAATCATACTAAACATTATTCTCAACGCAATACGTTTTATTCAACAAGCCAAGATGTGTTGAGAATAGTCAAGCTCATTTCAGACTTGAGACCTGATGCCCAGTGGTGGCTATCAATGGTTTGTGCTTTCTATGGTCTACAGCCTCATCCATTTTTAAAGAGCGGCCCATTATGGGTTTCGATTGTTCCCTCTATTCCTCTGTGGGGTCATTTCTGATTGGCAGTCCCTACTGTAAACCGTTCACTGGATTTAGACTATACCGCCTTTCACCCTCTCAATGCTGTCATTATGTCCAGTTGCTATGGTGACCACAAGTTTAGGATTGAGTAGGTTTATAAGAATAGACGTTGAGCTGTTGTTTAATTGCTCTCTCTCTCTCTCTCTCTCTCTCTCTCTCTCTCTCTCTCTCTCTCTCTCTCTCTCTCTCTCTCTCTCTCTCTCTCTCTCTCTCTCTCTCTCTCTCTCTCTCTCTCTCTCTCTCTCTCTCTCTCTCTCTCTCTCTCTCTCTCTCTCTCTCTCTCTCAGTACATGTGGTAATGACATAATGGAGAGCGGTTGACATAGCTTACTCTGTTCTCACCGTTAAACTCTTGTTAACTTGACAGCACACCTAGTTGTCCTGGAGTAGTTAATATGGACATAGCTAGTCTAAAAAACACAACAACAATGTTTGTTTGTGGATTCCTTTTCTTTGTGTAGCTTTAATCAGGCTGAAAGACTTTACTTGGAACTTCTTATCGTTGATAATGGAGGTAAGTTGTTTTGGTAGATTTAGTTATTTATTGAATAGAGATCTCTTTATTGTTTCTGCTTTTTTTTCAGATTTCGTTAGAGATCTTTTTTGTCTGAACATCCTTAGTAATGTTTGGTTACTCTCTGTCTCAAACCTGGCTCATTTAAAAAAAAAAGACGGCTTAAAAGCTTGTAGAACAACAAGTTATTTTAAGTAAAGTTTTAGAACACCATAATATTTTACGTAAAGTTTAGATGTAAAGTTTCAGAACAGCAAGTTATTTTAAGTACATTTTTAAATGTAAAGTTTTTGAACTGCATGATATTTTATATCATTTTGAAATATCTTGTTAATGTAAAACTTTACATCTATTTTAATGTAAACTTTTAGAACAGCAATAGTTTTGTAAACCTTTAAAACTGCAAAATATATATTACATAAACATTTATAAGAGCAAGATATTTTACGTAAAATCATAGATGTAAAGTTTTAAAACAACAGGATGTTTAACATTAAGAACAGCAAGATATTTGATACAATTTTAGATTTAAAATTTCAGAACAGCAATATATTTTACATTAACTTTTAGATGTAACATTTCAGAACATCTAGATATTTTAAACATTTTAATTTACAGTTTTTGAACGATAGATATTTTGTGAACTTTTTGATCTAGTTTTAAAACGGCAAGATATTTTACGTAAACTTTTAGATGTAAAATTTTTAAACGATATTTAACAAACATTTAAAATATCAAGATTTTAAATTAACTTTTAGATATAAAGTTTTTAAACAACATGCTATTTTATGTAAAGTTTTAGAACACTTAGATTGTTTAGAACATTTAGATGTAAGGATTTAGAAGAGCAAGATATTTTATGTAAACTGTCTTGTCTGAAAACTTTACATTTAAGTTAAATATTGTCTTGAAGTTTACTGTAAAATATCTTAACATAAAACTTTATATCAATTTTAACGTAGACTTTTAGAACCGCAATATTTTTATGTAAACCTTTAAAACAACAAAATATATTTACATTTACAATACGAATAATTAGATGTAAAGTTTTAGACCAGCAAGACATTTTATGTAAAGTTTATTTGTAGATCTGTGCTTTTTTATTTATTTTCTCCTGAAAATATCCTGTTATCAAGATGCCCTCGACTCTCCCTGTGTTTTAGTAGTTTATTTTGATTTTTTAGCATAGATAGAATGTACAGACCCAAGTAAAACGAACAGTGCAAATGTCATAGAAACGCATCTCACTGAAGTTTGAAGGTGTTTTGAAGATGCAATCTTTGAGTATTTGCAATATGGTTTATTTGATTCAATTTCTAGGACTCCAAGTTGCCGATGGCCTTAAGGAGCAACTTACTAGATCTTTTTGGACAGATCGAACGGGAGTTTGAAAATCTCTACATTGAAAACTTGGAATGTGAGTATTAACCAAATAACTTTCATCATATTTATCATCCTTTTTGCTGGACTGGACATTTTTTACATGACTTATTCTTAATGTTATGGTGACAACACAATCTCAACACATTTATCTGAGATGTTAACTTGCACACTTACAAGATCTGAATCCTTAATTGTTATCTGTATTACAATTGATATATATATATATATATATGTTATATATATATATATATATATATATATATATATATATAAATAACATATATATATCAATTTTGAGATATATATATATATATATATATATATATATATATATATATATATATATATATATATATATATATATATATATATATATAAAAATTGATATATATATGTTATATATATATATATATATATATATATATATATATATATATATATATATATATATATATATATATATATATATATATATATATATATATATATATATATGTAAATAACATATATATCACTTTTAATACAGATAACAATTAAGGATTCAGATCTTATATATATATATATATATTAGGGCTGTCAATCGATTAAAATTTTTAATCGCGATTAATCGCATGGTTGTCATGAGTTAACTCGCGATTAATCGCATTTAATCGCACATTTTTTATTTGTTCTAAATATACCTTAAATTAATACTTTTCAAGTTTGTAATACTCTAATCAACGTGGGCATTGATAAATATAGATGCTTTATGCAAATGTATGTTTATTATTGAAACCATAGTCAATATAGCATGAAGACGAGACATGTTTCAAAGGTCATAGATGTTTTTCAAAGAACTTGTTCATGTCTATTAGACACATGTAGAAAGAAAAAAGAAATACCAGGTTCCCATTACTTCTCTTTCTTTGCACTGAGCAATTTACTAACACAAACATGTTTAGATTTTTGCATGACAGGGCAGCTCTTCTGAAAATGCTAAATGTACATTTAGCATTTATTATTACATTGTAGTTTGTCTCTCTCTGTGCCCATTTTGCTGAAGCTAAATTCTCAATACATTCTCAATAAAACGTATATTTTACTGTTTCTGTTGTCAAACAACGGAATGAATTTGAAATGGTGACTGAAACGCGACCAAATAAACATAACCAGCTCTCCCTTCCAAGACGTTAATCTGCACAAAAATTCTGATAATCGAGCCGTCGTCTGGTGAAATCAAATACACATAAGCTAAAGACAATATCCGTGCTCTGATTTCGGCTATATTTGTAAAATTAGAGAAGCAACATAATATCTGTGTTTAACTGAATTAAAGCGCTGCTCCTCCGCGTGAGACGCAGAGAGAGAGAGAGAGAGAGAGAGAGAGAGAGCGAGAGAGAGAGAGGCGCGCGCGCGTGCTGGGAGAGCAGTACCGGCGGTACCGGTATATTCTCAGAAACTAAATAAGGTTTGGGCGCTTTGTTGAAGGGAAAAAAATCGCTAAAGGGGTCTGCAATGTGGCTAAGTTGCCAACACTGTGTATCTGCATTTCTCCAACTAGGTTTTGGGCCACGGGTCAAACAGAAAATACGCGCTGCGTTAATCGTCCGTTAAAAAAATTAGTGCCGTTAATATGATTTTGCGTTAACGCGTTATTAACGTGCTAAATTTGACAGCCCTAATATATATATATATATATATATATATATATATATATATATATATATTAATCAGCTCTCAGGTATACTTGATTCTAGTCTCAGTATTTTTTTTTGCAATTGACCTTTGTTGTGTTATCCTGCGGTCACTTTCTTGTCAAATCAATATTTCACATCCATTTATTTACTTATCTAGAAAGTCTTTTTTTTGTAATAACTAGCTGAAAGTACATTATCCTTTATATTGTGTGTAAATGTGACAAGATAAGTGTTTTGTTTTGTCAGCGCTCATATTACCGTAACCTCTGTTTTTGTGCAGTGCGAAGAGAGATTGAGTCACTAAACGAACGTTTGGCTGGAGAAGGACAGACAGTCGATGGCGGTGATCTGAGCAAAGGAGCCTTGAAAACAAAAGGTACATGCGAAACAAAACTGACATTCATCTTTTGTTTAACTCTGCATTCATAATTTCAGATCATTGAACAAGCTTTTGAATAAATAATAACGCTGTCTTTTGATGGTTCAGCGAGAATATTTTGCCTAAAGCTGTGTCCTTGCATGATATGATGATGTTTTAACTCCAATTTGCTCTTCAATTATCAAAAGATCTACATGGTCAAATGTTTGTAGACACTCTCTTCTAATGAAGGGGTTTGGCTTTTTCAGCTACACCCATTACTAACAGGAGCATAAAATCATACCGCCATATAATCTCCGTAGACAAACATTTACAGTAGAACGGGGCCCTTTTTTGTTTCAGCTTGACAGTGTTTTGGTACAAAAAACGAGGTCCATAAAAATAGTTTTTGTGGAAGAACTTAACTCTGCTCACTGAGCTGAGAGACATGTATTCATGAAAACTAACAACTAATATTGTAACAAATAATTCATCTTTTTCATATTTCATTCATAATATTATAATTTCTTGCGCACAGCTAGTCACAGCACAAGTCAACTGTCCCAAAAGCTGAAGACGACATACAAGGCCTCCACGAGCAAGGTATGATTGTGTCTATGGGGTTATCGCTCACATTCTGAATAAAATTGTTACTGTGGGTCAAGCTCAGAATATTTCTCTGTGAACCTCACTAATCTCTATAACAAGACTCAGTGCAAAGTTCTGCTCTTTCTAGCCGGCTTACAGAGTTTCCTGCTTAACATATGTAGATACTTTAGAATTGAACGGCTGTCACAATACCAGTGAAATCTGTCAACTTCACAGCAAAGGTTGAAATTCCATTATTGCCACTCCTTCATTTAGTTTCCATAATTATTAAAGGGATAGTTCGCCCAAAAATGAAAATTCTGTCATCATTTACTCTCCATAGTCTATGAAAGTCAATGGGGTCCATCAACTGTTTGGTTACCGACATTTTTCAAAATATCTTCTTTTGTGTTCAACAGAAAAAAGAAAGTCATACAGGTTTGAAACAACTTGAGGGAGAGTAAATGATGACAGAATTTTCATTTTTGGGCGAACTATCCCTTTAAGGAACTGAAAGGCATCTACCATAATGGCATTAAACAATTTAGTAATTTCATCACCTGGTGTGTTCTTACACAGTTGAACAACTGGTATCGTTACATCTGTTCAGTTTTGGTATTGATTTGTCTATGTCTATATACGAAGCTGTTTTTGGTGGTTGTGTACGTGTCTATATTTAGTCTCTGTGTTGATTTGTGAATGAAGTGGTTCTGTGCTGAAATGCATTTTAGTATTGCCGAGTTGTGCTCTGTTTGGTAAGATTCTGGTTTCTTTCAAGTACACAAACTACATATTTCATGGAGTTACATACCAGTTTATCAATAGTATAGGGGTACAAAACGTGTCATGCATTGATCTGACATAGAAAGTTCAATATATCAGTTCTGGAATTTCATGATCTATTCTGATATGGAATAACACCCAGTTTTTTACACAATCGGCACATTTCCGATTATACTCCGTTAATAATAATAATTCTGAATTGGACTAGAAATTTTTGTTTTCATGTTTCATCTCATATTTGAATAGCAAATCATAATGAAATCAAATTCACTCACACAATATTAACTAGTATCTGTGTACACTGATCAGCATCTCATTTTTCTTATTTTTTGTTGTGTAGTTACTATTTTAAATGTTTACACCTCTAATATTTTGTCATCTTACCCAAATGGCTGTTGGAAATGAAGTCAGTTAGGCATTTAGAAAGCTCATGTTTTCAAATGTCATGTTTTCTCTCAACTTATTGGACCTAAGCACCTTGTTTACCTGTAGACTCTTGAATATAGAGCTGAATGGTGCTGATTCGAATTTAAAATCATCTTTTTAACGTTTTGATCCTCAGATTACAATTGTTCTTTTCTCTCGGTTTCACTGATGTAGCGCTCAAATTCTTTCCCGGGGAAAGTAGGTGGACCTCGCAACTTCAATGTAGGAAACTGGGAGTTATGGGGTGGAGACTCATGGGTAATTAATTCCTCAGTGTGCCAAAATGCATGAACTATCCAACAGTTGGGGGTCATAACCCAATAACAACAAGCCATCAACCTGTGCTTATCTGGCTAACTCTAACATTAATTCAGCATTATACGACACGTTAAGACTTGTAAATATCTAAATATTTCTTGAGTATCAAGAAATCTCGCTTATGGATGTTCTGAATAGTTGGCTTGGCTTGGAAACCTTTGATTGACGTTGATGTTCTTAACTGCCAGCAAATCTTACCCCATTCAAGCATTTGGCCAGAGCAAATCGAAATCTTGAATTGGTTCATGATGAAAAAAGCCAATCAGAAATATTCTGTGACCAATAAGAATTTTGCGTACAAGCCAAAAAAATAATAATTGCCATGGCTAAATATCTTGATGGTGTCCTGGGCCAGATGTGCTGGCTGGGAGAGAACCATAACAGCTGGCTAAATCTAACAAAGATATTACCGTATTCTGGCTTTGAAGAGTTTAGACAGCTCAATTTGTCTTTTTTCTTCTCGTTTCTTTTTTCGTTTTTCGTTTTTATTCTAACAAACTGGCAGCAATTTAATAAACTCTGTAATTAAATTCACACTTTATAACATAAAAAGTTGATCCCCCCTGCTGAGTAGTTCTGTAATGTGGTATCCCTCATACAAACCCTTCTCTTCAAAAACACTAGACACGGCAGAAGAGAAAACGCCAACAGCTCTCCCCCCCCCCCCCCCGTTACAGGGAACATTAGCTGATGTTTCTTGTTTAGTCAGTGTTGAAAATGCTCTCTTGTTTTCAGGCTGTGCATAGTGTAGTTTTACTCTGTTCTGCTTTTGTAACACCATAAAAAGTATTGAAAACATTAATAATTGGTTAAAATTAGAACTTGATTCACTCAATAAAAATCAGCTGTATGTTGAAGCTGAGATCTGTGGACAAGGCTCAAAACAAGAAAAAAAAGTGTCTAGTAGCAATAATATTTATTTTCTATACATTTTATTACATACTTGTTTATTGTATTATAAAGAATAATACTTGTGTTCTTTAAATATAATTTTTCAACTTTTCATTTAAATGCTTTGTTTTGTATTGTATTTTTGGTTCAGCTATGTAATTGTTAACTATTAAATTGTAAATGACACATCACAGCATAAAACAAAGTATTGTGTTAGTATTGTTTTATATCATATATTGTTAAGAGAATATTTTTTAACATGACAGCAACAGACAGTGGAATACTTTTGGTGTTTTGACTTTTTATTTTGTTCAAATTAAATCATAATATTGCAAATGGATGCATTACAAATGTAGTTATGAGTAAGTGCCCTCTTGTGGGTAATAGCCCTCAGGTTTCCTGTAACTTTTAAGTGTATTGTACTTGATAATTCATGATTTTCAAGATTGTCTTTGACATGAGTAGCTTGGTCAGTCACTATAAAATATTGTTTTCTAATATTAAAGAGCATTTTCACCTTTCTGAGATGAGGGCTCATTGTGCTTGCCGTGTTTGCTCTTACCTTCAGTGAAATTTCGAGCTTAGCAGTGCTTATTAGTAGTTAGGCTGCATATTGACATGCTTGCATACTTTCCTCAGTCCATTGCTTTATAGGCTCTGTTTACACCTGGTATTAAGATGTGTCTTGGTCGATCGAATCATAAGTAGATGAGGGAGACATACCCGTTTACACCTAGTGTTTTAATCCATCTCTTTTGTCCACTTTCAACCACTTCTGTCCTGATTTCTTCGAGGGTAGGGTCTATGGGCAGGTAAATGTATGGGTTTTTTCAGATCTTCTGATCTAATGGACTATATAAGCTTGCACAATTTACATATGAACATGACCGGAGACGACAGAAACGCACAAAGCAGCAGCTTTTGATCCTGCTCCCACAAAAATCAGGAATGGTGAGAGAACATTGTGCTTGGTACATTTCAGCCGACAAAGTTTAAATCCCGTCTGGCTATCGCGCTTCCCATAATGTTTACGCATTAGGTCAGTAGGCGGAGAGTTAATGGTCTTTTGTGGCGGTTCGAACGCATACGACCACATGAGCGTTTACACTACAAAAGCAATCCGGTCGAATGCGTTTCCGACTCCCTCTGGAAGAGGTCGAAAGTGGACAAGCTCAAAACGTTTTACACCCCGTTTACCCCTGTATTTAGCATCGTCCACTTGTGATCCGATCGACCAAAACGCATCTTAATACCTAGTGTAAACAGGACCATAGAAGTCATTTGCTTCCTGTGATGCCAAAACATTTGTTAAAGCTAGGACAATGTACCTCAATACTTCTTTATTCTGAACATTGCCTTTTACAAACACTATTAGGGATGCACTGATATAGAAATGTTGAAATCAACTTTTATGATTTTATCTTATGACTGCTGGCTAGTATTATAATCTAAACTGTTTAACTTGGATCATATTACTGTTGAAAAAAGAAAATGAGATTCACACTTAGGTTTTTAAGTTAAATGTAAGTTTAATTACAATTACGATTTTAGAATTTGATATGATTCACATTATGAAACAAAACTAAAAATGATAGTGTACGACATG
The DNA here is from genome assembly GCF_964197995.2 of Scardinius erythrophthalmus. NCBI lineage: Eukaryota > Metazoa > Chordata > Actinopteri > Cypriniformes > Leuciscidae > Scardinius > Scardinius erythrophthalmus. The sequence continues at coordinate 4,888,953 of NC_138242.1, forward strand.
AAATGGTCACTGATATATCATGCATCCCTAAATATTACAGCATTTTTTTTTTTTTCAAATATATGTGAAACTAACTTTGTTGGTGTCATCACTGTAGGTATCAAGACAAGATTACATTTTTACTTACGAGATTAGTTGCAGATGTACAATATTTTACAATTTACAGTGCAACTACAGTATTTTGGTGTTTTTCAGAAGGGGCAATTTTATTAATTTAAGTCAAGTATAGATCCTATTAAAATATCTAAATACCAAATGATCTGCAAAATTTTAATTCGTGATATAATGATATACACTACCATTCAAAATTTTGGGGTCAGTAAGATTTTTTTTTCTTCTTTCTTTTATCGATCAAGGATGCAATAAAGTTAGGGTTGGCAAAAAACAACAACTCTTTGTTATACTGGTTGAAGCTCTTCACATCCTGATAGCAATCAATAATAGACTTGCGTTCTGCAAGGCTATGCAGAGCTGTAGACAGACGTCAGTCACAGAGCACCACAAACAAACAACAGCCGCCTTTTACCGATCCTCCTAAAGCTAGATTGCTATTGCTTGCCTTTCCGAAACTGCCTAACCTACCTTTAAATAAATCGAAAGTGACAGTAAAGGCCTTTGTAATGTTTTAAATGATTTCTGTTTCAAATAAATGCTTTCTGTTCAACAACTTGAAAATATATCATTTTAGCACCACATATTAGAGTGATTTCTGAAGGATCATGTGACACTGAATTACATACACATTAAATATATTCAAATAGAAAACAGTATTTTAAATTGTAATATTTCAGAATATTACTGTTTACTGTGTTTTTGATCAAAAAATGCTGGCGAGCATAACAACCTGATTAAATCATCTCACGTTATCTTGCAGACCCCAAACTTTTGAACGGTAGTGAATCAACCAGGCCAGTTCGTTCATTTCGGACAATATTTGGGTCCTTTTTTTAAAGTTCTAAAACACATCAGTGGATTAAAGTAGTTCACCAGGAAAGGTTGTGTGTTACAGCGATTGTACCACATTTTCTGTTATTGAAGATCTTTGAGTGAATTTTAAGTAAATATTGTATAAAATAGTTGTTTGTGTAATTTCAGCAATTTTGTAAATGTGTCATTTACTGCCATTGTATTATATATATATAAACATATACTATATGCATTGGCTACATAGCAGCCAATGACCAACTTGCTCTCTTTTAGCTCAGCTTCTTTCCTTTTCAGATATGATCCATATATTTACGTGTATAATTTTCTAAATTTACGAACTGTTTTTTCATTTGTTTGTATTTTTAATTAATTTAGTTTTTGTAAGCTTTTCTATATTTTAACAGTATTGATGGCTGTTATTTTATGTTTGTTTGTTTGGGTGTTTTAATTTGAACTTCCCCATTTCAGAAGTATTGACTACGCTCTCCTTTCATAGACCTTGATCTTGTGTGAGAGACTGTATGACTGAATGCAGTGTGTTCACACAATCCAGCTGTAACCACATGACGTGTGTTATACGTGTAGAGATGTTATAGTGATGTATGGTTTGAGTATATCCCATGCTTCTGCGCTGCTTACTGTTGCTCTGTAGTTAGATCTGTGTGTGTGTGTGTGTGTGAGAGATCTTTTGATCAAATGCTCACTCTCCTCTCCGTCCCTCAGATTGTGTCCAGTTTCAAAGCCACCACATCTCGTGCAGTGTGTCAGCTGGTTAAGGAGTATGTGGGACACCGGGATGGGATATGGGACCTGGCCGTGACTCGGGTTACGCCGCTGGTTTTGGGCACAGCTTCAGCAGGTAAAACTGCCACAACCACACTTACCTTGCACATTATTAACACTTTTTTCTTTTGTTCTGTCCAGATTGAATAAAAATCAGGAATATTTGTGAACAGTGGAAAAAGAACTGTATTATAAATATGGCATGATGAATTAATAATTAATAATTGTAGTTAATTTTATTTCTATTTAATTTTACTTAATTCTTTTTTTTGTTATTTTATGTTTATTTTGATCATTCATTTGAGTACAGTCATATAGTATATTTCAGTTTACATATAGTGGTCAATGCAATCACAAAGTGTCTTTACAAATACAGATATGTACAATTACCTAATGTGTTTTAAATATAAATTGTACTACAGATTTGTTCATTTTTTTCTCTTTTACAAAAAAAGAAAGAAAAAAAAGAAAAAGTTAAGTTATAATTAAGGGCAAAAAAACTATATACATCCAGAGAGAGAACATGTGTCCTAGTTAGATTCCATCCTTAACCTCATATGACTTATTATTATAATCTCATTATGTGAATAATTTTATTATGTGAAATATTATTATTATTCCTCTTATGTGAATTATTATTAAATAAACATATAGTATTAACATATACATTATATATTAATCTTCATCTAAGTATAGCAGCAAAATCTGACCTTCTTTCTGATACATATTCAACTCATTTCTTCCATTTTTCCAGAAAACCTTTTTTTTTTTTAAATAAAAAAAAAAGTGATCTTTTCCATTTATATAAGTCTCTATGGTCACATCTATAAATTATACGTAATTCTATTGCTATTTTAATTACCAAAAACATACAAAGTTCTGTCATGACATGCATTAATCAAGCTCAAGTATTCATCACTGTTAGCCAAGTTAAAGGTGTCCTATCATCCGGTTTTACATGTTCACCTTTCTTTAGTGTGAAATGTTGCTTTTTGAGCATGAAAAAAGTCTGCAAAGTTACAAAAACGCCTGAAACGCCTCCATTGTAGTCTTGCGTTTTCTCAACACCTCATTCCACACCAACACAAATATTCCTTATTTAAATAATTCCCATGCACAAAATAAAGAAGCGAGGCCTGGTTGAGTTAGTTAGTAGTGTGTTGAAACTCAGTTATGGTAAGGGGCGGGACATTTCTCAAACACGCTTGAAGTGGTTGACCAATCAGAGCACTCTGGTGCAGCCGACCAATCAGAGCACAGTGTGCTTTTTAGAAGGAGGGGCTTCATAGAGACAGGAACTAAACAGAGCGTTTCTGACAGACTGGGCAGAGAGGAGCTGCAAATATGTCAAATATGGGAAAACTTGAACATTTAACATCCAAGCATGAACATATATTCTAGTAGAGCTCAAAAACACTATAGTCTATCAGTAGCTGTAAATTACCATTCAAACTAGATAGCCCCTACTAAGTGGCAGATTAATTTAGGCGAAAGTTTGATCCTTGTTACTTATTCTGACTTTTTTTAATTTTTTTATAATGTTTATTACTGATAGAATTACACGTTTTAAATTGTATTTAGACGTGCCCCACATTTGGGTCATAGGTTTGCTGAATTGCAGGCCTTGTGCAAAATAAAATGGCTGATACTGATTTTTTTTTTTTTTTAAGGAGTCTCTTATGCTCACCAAGCCTGTATTTTATTTGATCAAAAATACAGTTAAAACAGTCATGTTATGAAACAGTCTCTTATTCAATATATTTTAAAATGCCGTAACTCCAGTCTTCGGTGTCACATGATGCTTCAGAGACCATTCTGTCATTCATTATTCTTTAGATCACTGTTCCATGCTGTGGAGTATCGAGACGGGGAAGTGCCTGTTGAAGTATGCCGGCCACGCTGGATCAGGTGTGAGACTCTTTTCACAGTACGCTTATGTGTCATGATGTGTAACACTTGGGAAAGTGTTGATTTTGTGGACTTTTGTTTGGAGATTAGAATCGTAAGAGTTTATATGCTGTGGGTTTGGTTAGTGTTAACTATGTTTTATTGAGTCTAATGAATGTTTGTTGTTATTTTTTTCTTGCAGTCAACTCCATTAAGTTTCACCCCACAGAGCAGATGGCACTTACAGGTAGACATCAACACATTCAGTGCTTTGTTTTTGAACAGCGTCTGCTCTTTCATTTCCTTTCTCTTTTCCTTTATTGAAAAGTAAAACAACTTTTTCAAGCGTGACCTGGCCAAGAAGTACAAATAAAGTCTAGCTCAAAAAAAGTACAAATAAAAATTACAATATCAACCACAATACAATAAAACACCATCAGGAATCACAGCAACAATTTACCAGGGGATACAACATAAGTCTTTTAAAAGTACTTTAAATTTGGTAAAATTTTACAGTAAGGTTTCATTAGTTAACAAAGAACAGTACTTGTTAATCTTAGCATTTACTATTACATTTTTAGATAATTCACTGAGGTGAACATGAACATTTTTATTAACTAACATGAATAAATGTTGTAAGAATATATTGCTCATTGCTAGTTCATGTTAGTTAATGCATTAACTAATGTTATTAACCAATGAGACCTTTATTGTAGTGTTTTGCGTTAGCATGAAGCTCCAGTTTCACAATACATGAATTACACCCATGAGTAACAGTAAAATGCTGCAAATATTTTTTTTCTCACACTTGTAACGTGATTTCCATCTTCAAAAAGCATACATTTTATTTATGCTTACAATCTTATGTACACTTCCACAAATCTGTATGGCATAATTTTATCTTCATATGGGGGCTCGTCCGGGATTTAAACGAGGGACCTCTCGCAGCCTAAGCGGGAATCGAACCCCCATTCATTTATCATGTGACTGGAGGCTATGTTGCCTTTTAATATTTATTTTTCCATAAGACTGATATATTTTTTTCATCTCTATTTGTATCTCTCCCCACACCTGTCAGATGCTTTTAAATGTAATTTGATAGATGACTGTCCTTTTTTTTTATATAATGTTCCATCTGTGTTTGCTTTGTCTGTTTCCTGACAGCGTCCGGGGACCAGACGGCTCACATCTGGCGTTACATGGTACAGCTGCCACTTCCCCAGCCCCCAGCAGACATCAGCGTGAGTGTTAAAACACACACCGTCAGAATTCTGCCTCCTTTTTGTGTAATAATGCTCCTCTAGAGCTGTGGTTTTCTTCCATTTTCTTCCAAGTGCCTCAACATGAATGCTGAAATCAATATCATTTAGATGCAATTTTTTTGCACCATTTATTCATGCACTAGCATGGTATTCGAAAGACAAAAAACTTAAAGGGATACTCCACTTTAAAATGAAAATTCTGTCATCATATACTCACCCTCATGTTGTTTCAATCCTTTATGAATTTCTTTCTTCTGCTGAACAGAAAGGAAGATATTTAGAAGAATATCAGTAACCAGACAGTTTCTGGTCTCATTGACTTCCATAGTATATATTTTTTCCTACTATGGAAGTCAATGAGACCAGAAACTGTCTGGTTACTGACATTCTTCTAAATATCTTCCTTTCTGTTCAGCAGAAGAGAGAAATTCATACAGATTTGAAACAACATGAGGGTGAGTATATGATGACAGAATTTTCATTTTAAAGTGGAGTATCCCTTTAATATTTCAAGAAAAAATAATAATTTGCTCCACCTCTGAAACCTCATCCAACATTTTTTTTTCCCCACACTGAACATTTTACTTGGACATATGCCACAATTATGGAGTAAAATAGGTAATGAATGCTGTTTCATGTTGACTGATGTTTTTCCTATAGAATTACCCTGTTATTTCTTAGTTTTGTGTTCTTAAAGGGGGGGTGAAATGCTCATTTTCACTCAATCTCCTGTTAATCTTGAGTACCTATAGAGTAATATTGCATCCTTCATATCTCCAAAAAGTCTTTTGTTTTATTATATTTTTAATTGAAAGATAGGTTGTACCGAGTCTTTCCGGAAAAAAAACGAGCGGCTGAAGGCGGGCCGTGTGGGCGAAGCTTAGCTGTGCTTACCCGCCTAGCTAACAACATACAGAGACATTTGTTCAACAGTTTTACTCACCGTTCCAACGCACGACCGCGAACCTTTATCATTGTGACTGCTCGATTCTTAAGCATTAGACGATCTGCAAATCCGTCGATCTGGGCTTTGTTTATAAAACAATCATTGTCGAAATGCAGGGAACAAACAGTCTAACACAACTCCGTTTATGCTCAGGAAAACAAAGTCCATCCACTGGTGCCTTAACGCTGGGTTCTTTGGGAATCTGTGCAGGGTTGTTTTGCTCTGGCAACCAAAAACACACTTCTTTGGTGACATTGACTTCCCAAAAGCCGGGCAGGGCGCTTTGATGGCGAACTGCTTTCACTGCTTTGCTCTAGTCTAAGATCGCGCCTGCGATCTTACCGGAGAAGTGCCCTTAGGACCCATATAAGGAAATTCCGCTCTATCTTACGTAAGACAGAGCCATACTCGAAAAAAAACTTTCCGAAACTTGTGACAAACCGGAAGGAGCATTTTTGGAAAAAAAATTCCCCTTCAAACGTACAACTTAGTTTTTGAAACTTTGTCCATGTTTAGCATAGGAATCCAACTCTTTACCAGTGTAAAAAACTCAGTATGCATGAAATAGCATTTCACCCCCCCTTTAAAGCTGCAATCGGCAAGTCTGGCAGATTGACAGGACTTTTGAATGTTTACAACTCTCATGCCCCTCCCCCACTACCAGCGAGCACCCTCCCATCGAGTTCGTGCTCGTCAGTGCGTGTGCACCAAGTTTTCTGTGAACGCGCCCATCTCCTCAGCTCTCATTTTCTTTTCCTTGGTTATTTTGGACCTCCTAGCTCTGGTTGTTAACCGAGGAATTGGAAGCTTGTTAGTAGCTTTTCTCTCCGCCATCACACTTCGTACAATCCAACACACCTGCGAACTTCAGGCGTGTGCACGTGGTATTGTATTGTGCGTGAGAGGGGAGGGGGGAGGGACAAACTGTGGACCAGAAGAACTGGGATTGGTTGATTTTTGCAAAACTAATAACAGGCTCCAGGTGGAGGTAGAAGCGCAGGTTTTTTTCTGAAACCGGCTTATTTATGTTGTTCTGTCGGAGCATAGTGTCGGTTTCAGTGAATATGATCAAAAAAATATTGCAGAGTGCAACTTTAAATCTACACTATGTATCTTTTTTTTGATAAAGAAATAACAATGTTATTAATAAGCGAGTGCAAAAAATGTATCTTCCAAACCATGTCTTTACTTTAACCAAATACACTCTGATAAACCTATAATAATGATTTATGTTTTGGAGCTGTTGGGACGGACTTTGTGAAAAATTGCATGCATACGTCATGTTATTTTAATATCTCTGTGATACTAAGGGGCTGTTTACGCAACATCGTTTTAAAAAAAAAAAACAAAGTAAAACTTTTTATGCGTTTTGGCTGTTCATTAATACGACAACGGCGTTTTGGGGGCCAGAAAAGGCAAACTTTTGAAAACGGGTTTCAAAGTGTACGTTTTTGAAAACGATACCGTTATAGTCTCTGTGTAAACTACAAAAACGCAGATTTGTGAAATCGGTGACGTCAAGCGCATGTATTACGTGTTCAGTCAATAGGCACGTAGTGTTTCTTTAAGTGACATCGCCACCTACTGGTTTGGCAGCAGAATACAGCGTTTTTAGTCGTTTTCGCAGATCCGTGTTTTGTTTTGACAACATTGTCATATGTACACGAAATACGCAAAGAAAAACCATTTCTGTTTTTAGTTGTTGTGGAAACGAACCCTAAATGATTTGTAATTTTATATTTTTAGTACGTTTGTTTTTGTAATTTTTTTTAAATGTCCATATGGTTTGTATTAATTTATTTAAGTTTTAGTGAAACTGAATGAAAATGAGAAATGTTGCTTTGACAACTAGCTGAAATAAAATTAGTTAATTTAGTTAATGTTAACTTCAGTTTGAGTAATTATTTTTTATGGTTTTATTTACTGTAATAGTCCTGACACAGAGAAAAGTAGCTCCTAGTGTGAAGCTGAATGTTTGTTGTCACAGAGAACAAGACAAGAATGACCATGATCATTAAAACGGCAAAACTAATGCAAAACGCATGCAGGTTTATTTTTTAACCGCTAGAAGTGTGTTACAATGTGTACTACAGCTTTAAAATGTTCAATTATTTTGGCTGCAATCACATTTTATTGTATGTATTTACTAATCAAAGTCTGAATTAGTTTTAAATCCATTCTTTTCTTCAATGCCTGTGTGTTGACTCTTCTTTGCTCTCTGAACTAGGCCTCGCTGGACGATGACGTGGACTTCTCTGATAAAGACGAGGCCGACGGGGAGGCGGAAGGGCCCAATGAATGTCCGACCATCCGTGTCGCAACGACGACCTTGAAGAGCCACCAGGGGGTGGTGATAGCAGCGGATTGGCTGGTGGGAGGAAAGCAGGTGGTCACTGCCTCCTGGGATCGAGCCGCTAACCTCTATGATGTAGAAACCTCTGAGCTGGTGCACACCCTCACAGGTGAACATGGCAGTGCTCGTGTGTTTCCTTTGACAGGGTTTTAGCGTCATACGCCTCTGTTTTACACGTGTGTGTGTGTGTGTGTGTTTGCAGGTCACGATCAAGAGTTGACCCACTGCTGTACTCATCCCACCCAACGTCTGGTGGTGACTTCATCCAGGGACACCACCTTCCGCCTGTGGGACTTCAGAGATCCCTCCATCCACTCTGTGAACGTCTTCCAAGGCCACACCGAGTAAGTCACATCATCTCTTCTTACATTCTTACATGTTGACGTTTGACTGTCTACACACAGGGTACAAATGAACACTTGCCAAGCGCCAAATGAGAGTAAAATGAAATCATTGTTATAAAAAAAGCTCTTGACTGTCGGCCACTTACTGTCTCACTATCTAACTTACTATCTGACATTTTTCTAGGAAGCCAAAAGACCTTGTTGTCATAACACACACTCACACTATCTCTCCGTGACTTCGTGTGGAGAGACATTTTAATGTTGTGTCACCAAAGAGAGAATATAAAGACCAAACTCAATATAGGTCTCGGTCTCGATGGTTTAGTGCCTGGTTACTTTTATAGTGAGAGACTGTAGCTTAAGTAATTTTGAAAGTGACATGACTAAATAACTCGTATTTAATATAGATTTGTTATAGGGACAGGAAAATATGAAAATACGTTTTCATGACTTGTAAGATAGTTATGGCTGATAAATATCAGTGTTCTTGTTTTTAACTAAAACTATTAAAAATCATTTTCGTTAATTGAAATAAAGCTGATATAAAATATAAATATTAGATTAAAAAATTAAACTTAATAAACATAAATGAAAATTACTCAGATAAACTAAGTTTATGTTGAGGTACTTACATTTCTAAAGTGGAATAAAAATAAACTAATGCTGAATAGAAATATTTTTAAAATGCAGAACTAAATGACTGAAACAAACTAAAATTAAAATGAAAACTGAAAAAATAAAAAAGGTTCATTCAAAATCTGTAAAATAACGATAAATATTCTCAGTATTGTCAATTCATTCTGAAGAAAAAGTCACAAAAGTAGTAGTTATGATACAAGGATTTTGCGAGAGTGTTGCTGTGTAGACGTTAAGGTATTCTGAGTCTCATCCCAATCTATGGCTTCCTTTCTTCCCTGGAAAACAAAAGAAAAGAAGCCAAATTCTAGACATTAATATGTCATTTATGAAGGTTTATGGATTACATCATAGGCATTAATTGAACTATTTTATGAAATATCATCCTAAATGTCTCTGTTGTTTTTGTTCCCTCTCTCTGACCACTAGATGGCAGTGCATGTACAGCATTTACAGGAACACTTCAGTATGCACTTTATTTCATTCACATCAATTTCCTCAAACCGAGTAAAAGCAAACCCTTTGCTGTCTAGCTCTATATTATTTATTTCCAGCGTTCCTGTTCAATCCCTTTGCTGTGTAAAGCGTGTCACCAGCTGCAGTGCGAGTGAAGTCAGTTGTGGTGGTTATTGCTGGTTAAGGCAGGAATGAGGAGGCGCTGCAGTCTTTGATTACCGGGGATTACACGCCGCTCATTATGTTCAGCCCAACATGTATAATTCCGTCAGATCCCAGCGTAATGCTCTCAAATAGACAATCAGCGTAATGAGATTATCCGGCGTACTGCTGCACGCTTCCCACTGTCAGCCCCTCCGTGCAAAGTCAATTACTGTCCGTCACTCTCGTCCACACTGACCGAGGCTCTCTGAGAGCGCCACTCGCCTCCGAGTGTTCATGTGTGGATCGTCTGCGACCGCTCACTATTCATTCAGCTCACTCATCACTCTCAGGGGTCATATTTAATTAATAATGTATCAGAGGCTGTGCTATAGTGGGATTACACACAATACACAACCGGACCTGTTCACAATACTGCTTTATAAAATGGTTATTACATAATAATAGTAATATTAGAGAGGGATGGTTTTATTAAAATACTCTCTTAAATATAATTTTTTAAACTATAGGGGTTGAGGTTTATTAGAATTACTTAATTTTTATTTTATTTTGTATTTTTTAACATTCCTTTTTTTTTTTTTTTTTTTTTTACCATGTCTTGAATCCACGAATGTATTTTAGTTTTTTTGTATTATTGTTATCTCAAAATAATTTTTTTTTATAGAAATATTAATTGATACATTTTAAAAAAACTGAAATGAGCTAAACAAAAAACAATAAACCATTTCAATATTTATTGTGTGAAAAATATTTTTTACAAATTCTTACACAAATTACACCAAAACAAGTAAAAACATTTTTAGGAAACATTTAATTCTAGCTAGCCTACAAAAGTATGAGAGTCCGCTGTTTTATTCCAGAAATGTATAAATCAATGCACCTTGCACACCCGTAAAGTTATAAGTGTGTAGACAAAACTGTTATAAAGACAAAAAGTGTTATAAAGCACACTATCATAGCTTGTAAAAAAGCTTATTTTTTTGTGGTAAATGCTGCTAATAAGAAGGTTTGAATGTGTTTTACAATCCATGATAGTGTACATGATTTTCTTATTGTATTTTCTCTTGTTTTTGTTTGAATATTTTTTACATTAAGGGTATTTGGACATGTTGTAGAAAGGAAGGAGCTGCTAATGGGACATGGTGAAGGGAAAATATGAGATTATTTGGCAATGTAAATGTATAAAAAAATATTTTTTTGCATTTGCTCACAAAACCTTAGTGTTACTAGTGTAACTAGCAACTAGCAATCTATTTACACTGAGTGAAAACAGTGTATTTTCCTAGCGATATATGCTTTTTACACTAAGTACAAATATCAATAGATTCTATTAACACAGTCAAAATAGCAGCATTTTCTTAGTGATTTGCTATTTACACTGAGTGAAAATAGTTATAGATTATTTTTACACAAAGTCAAAATAGCAGTATTTTCTTTGCAATAAGTGTAAATAGTAGTAAGTAAATAGTTGCAGATTTGCACCCCAGTGTTGTTGTACATTAAATGGTATGAAATAATAACATAGTGTAAATGAGTATTAAATATGTATATGTATTAAAATGATGGTAACGCTTTACAGTAAGTGTTAGTTCACAGTGCATTAACTAATGTTAACAAAAACAATCTTTGATTTTAATAATGTATCAGTAAATGTTGAAATTTAATATTAACTAAGATTAATAAATGCTGTAGAAGTATTGTTCATTCTTAGTTCATGTTAACTAAGGTAGTTAGCCTAACTAATGAACTTTATTAAATGGATGCTTCCTTATTGGGACAATAAAGCCCTGCCTACTCCAACCCTAACCGATAAACACTTTAATATTAAACACACGTTAGACACTTAATTTCCACTATATTTGCATAATTTTTATTGAAAATAAATGCCTTTCCGATCAGATATGTGATGGGGAAAAGGGAATAGAGCGAGTTCAGTTTCGGTTTGGCACTCGGGTCGATTTGCGTCGATTTTCTGCCGCTCCTTTCCCTATAACTATTGCAACTGTTGACAACCAATTTTCTTCCATGATTTTGTCTGGCCCAATCAGACGTCAGTGGGTGGAGTTAGTGTAAATAGCCTCTGCCAACAAGGTGGGCTATTCGCACTTAGTGTACATAGACACTCCAAGAGAAGAAAACTTTTCTTTTAAAAGGAAAAGTTTTTAAATACTTGATACTTTTGACACAGCTTTGGTTATGAAAGTGACGAGTACAGTGTAAATTAAATGAACGTGAGTGTTCCCTGACAATAAAACACCAAAAACACGAGGGGTAACACATTTTTCCGCTGGCGTCTCGTAGTTGAACTTGTTATATGTGAAGAGCTTTGTACATGTGAGTCGGGCATCAGATTGATTCCAGCGCTGTCAGGTTACACAGGAGTTGATGAGACGCAGCTAATTATGTTGGGCCGCTGAATTCACTCGTCACTGAGCCCTGAGCAACACTCAACACAGACACAAGTCCACACTTTCACACCTGTGCTGCAGTTTCTCATGATTTCCCCTCGTGTAATCAGACGTTGGAGTGGCAAAATAAAGAAATGTGTGAAAAGTAGCTTTAGTGTTTTCAGCATCTACCAGGACTCTCTTCACACGAGCTTCATCTCCAGAGCAAAAAAATTGTGACAGAAATATATTGCTATTTTGCAGTAGAATGCTCTTCTCAAAGTATTAATTATAGTAATAATAATAATAGTAATAATACAGTTTATTAAACCAGTATTTAAGGAATATCATACTATTTTTCAGCAATTTAAGCAGTGAACAGGGCTTTGTTTGGCAAAAATGTAAAGGAATTGTTCAATTCCATTTAATTCTATTTTAAAGATTAATTAAATTGCGAATCATAAAACACAGAATCCAGAAAAGTGAAACCGACAACACAAAATGTTTTGAAAAACAAAACGACAACAAAAACCATCACATTTCGCAGGGCACTGTTATTGCAAACATTTTAATACATTTTTTAATTGTTAAAGTTTTCATGAATTTAATTGATCCAAATTAATTTTCATTATTACACTTTAATTAAACCATTAAAATGGAATCCTGAAATAATAAAACGGAAAACACTGAATTTGGGGAAAATAAAACTCATTTCACAGGGCTCTAAAAATCCCACAATCCCAGAATATCATAGAGACTTGAGGATGGACTCTTTTGACCAATGGACCTCATCGCTACATGTTAGAAAACACTCTGAGCATCTTACTACAACTTGCAACTAAGTAATAATGGCCTGACAATACCCACAACACCCTAGTATATCGGCAGTGAATATTCCTCAGACTATGAAACACCTGACATGGAAAGTTTGACTTCCGAATGCGGCGAAAGGCTTAATGAATGAGATGTTTGACAGTAAATGGCAGCGTGTGTGTATTTCTGCATGCAGATGTGTGAGTGTGTGTGGGCTGTAGAGACAGCTGTTGGTTGTAATGAGTGGCGTACAGTGCAGTGTGTGTGTGGGTTGATTGAGTCACGCATGAGGTACAGAGAGAGGGTGTTGTGCTGTCAGTGGGAGTGAATGCTCTGCTGCACTGGGACCGTAAGATGAATGAGCTCTGCAGCGCTCCTGGCAGGAGCTGAGGACCTCCTAAAGACCAGACACACACACTTACACACCTTCACACAGGCTGGGTTTATATTCATTCATGCTGAGCGTGTGTGTGGGTCTATGCATAGCACACATACATGAATCATGCTAGACTCTCTCTCTCTCTCTCTCACTCACTTCCCTCACTTCTCTTCCCTTGACTCCACACGACACCACACACATTTACCAAGTTGTGCAGTTTCTTCTTTTTACCCCATAACCGGTAGCTCCGCCCTCAATGGAATCTCATTGGTCCAAAATCCAGCTCCACATAGCTTTATAACTAGTTTAGTTATAAACTAGGAACTAATTTAGTAGGGTCGGAGTACCCTAAACTCCGGAGTAGGGTCTAAACCAGCACTATAGGAACTACCCGTGACGTTAGTGTTCGCTGATTGGCCGAACGCACGCGGAACACCAGCACCCGCCATTTTTAAAACAGCTAGAATGTAAACACACAGATTATAGCCTATATATTTACTCCATAAACTAACTATACAAACATGGAAAACAGTGATAGATGGGTCTCTAAACCTTTATGCTGAAGAGAAAATTCAACGCAACTTTGAGGGGACCAAGTCAAACACGATTATGTTTATCTGCCCAGCTAGCAACACTGGACATCAACCACACGGCATAGGCTAATAACCTTTTTTTCATATACTGTCTACTTCCTATAACAGTTCTATCTAATAACATGTTAAACAGTACTGTTAGACAGATCGCTAACTAATAAACACAGAGAATGCGAGCATTGTTTGCTCTGGCGTTCTCAGCGCCGTCAAAATAAAGGTCCGTTGCGCCGTCAAAATAAAAGTCACCGTGCTTGCGTCACTCCCTTACCCCTCCTACCAGTTCCTATGGCCACTTGGCCAGTGCGAACGCAAACAGCAAAACCGAGTTTGGGGGAGAGTAGTTCTTAAGAACTGTTTAGAAGTGGACAGTTCCTGGAACTAAGTTCCTGTAACTACTTGGTTGGAAAGTGGCTATAGACATTGGATTTCTTTTACAATGTCTTTATGAACATTTTAAACCGTCAAAGTTTTGGGGCGAATCAACTTACAAGTCAAGGCAAGTCAAGTCATCTTCATTTATATAGCGCTTTTAACAATGTAGATTGTTTCAAAGCAGCTTTACAGAGATAAGCGTATAATTTAAGGTAACAGAGATTGTTTTGGCTTTATAGCGGTTCTTTAATAAAGTTATTTTCCAGCTAAAGATTCGCTTCCGTTGCAACGATCATTTGTTATTAAATTAGGGGCCGCTAAGACGACACCATTCTCTCTACACAGACTATGTTTGTAATTCCCTACAAACCAAGGTAAACCTAAACAAACCAAGGTAGGTACGCAAAACGAATTTTCCCGACAACGCATTTACAATGGAGAGACAGAAAGTTTGACCGTTGAGCTTGCATCTTGTGCATGACAGGGGGCAGTGGTGGCCTAATGGTTAGAGAGTTAGACTTGTAACCTGAAGGTTAACGGTTCGATTCTCAATACCGGCAGGGAAAATGTAGGTGGGGGAATGAATGAACAGCGCTCTCTTCCACCCTCAATGCCCTTCACCCACGACTGAGTTGCCCTTGAGCCTCCAATCGCTCCCTGGGTGCCGCAGCAAATGGATGCCCACTACTCTGGGCGTGTGTCCCCACGGTTTGCAGTGTGTGTTTCTTCACACGGTTTGCAGTGTGTGTTTCTTCACACGGTTTGCAGTGCGTGTTTGTTTGGATGAGTTAAATGCAGAGGACAAATCCTGAGTGTGGGTTACCATATTGACCTTCATGTCACATCGCATTATGACACAGCATTCTAAACATGTGGTTAAAATAAGTTTAATTTTTGTCTTGTGTATCTCGAGAGCTTGTTTTTTCCCCCTTTCCACTGACCTATGTTTCGCATCGTTAACAGCAAAAATGCATTCTGAGTAAATGATGACAGAATTTTAATTTGTGAGTGAACTAAAGGGATGGTCACTCTAACTTTTTGTTCCATTGACTTCAATTCATGTGCATGTGAATTTCGCTGCATTCTAGAGTTTAAAGGGGACCCATTATGCCATTATTTTTACAAAATGTAATATAAGTCTCAGGTGTCCCCAGAAGTTTCAGCTCAAAATACCCCACAGATAATGTTGTAAACCATGTTGTAAATACCATTTTTGAGTGGAAGGAAAAACATGCTGTTTTTTGTGCATAAATCTTTAAATGCAAATGAGCTTCTGCTCCCCACCCCGTTTTCCAGAAGAGGGCGGAGCCTTTACAGCTCGTGCCTCGGATACTCTGCAAAAACTAAAACATCTGTTTAGTTTTGATTATCATCTCTATCACGGCCACACTCATGTGACATTGCAGTTCTTCATCGTCATAAAAGTTTATTATCTGCATGTTTTCAAAGCCATACCAGTCTAAACTTCTTATAAATAGTTTTCTGAGCGCACACATCCGAAACGCACACAGAAAGCTGGATGTCAGACGGCACATCCCGTGTGTATTAAACAAAGTTCTTTCACATCTTATTGTGCTTAAACTGTCAAATACACACAAAAACACACATAAACAGTCAGTTATGTAGGCCTATGTGAACGTAAACGGCAAGTAAAAAAATCACATGTGTATATTAGATCTGTGTATTAAAGCGTAATTTACAGTACTTACTGCTAAATATGTTGTTGAAATGAATCAAAAAACAGAAAATCACTCACTGCTCTTGATTGAATAACTTTAGTAGATTTAATAAGAATACATTTCTTATTTGAATTCTGTTTTCTGAGGAGATAAACTTGGCGGATTGTGTAGAGCTCATTCAGGGCGGGGTCTATGCTAATAGGGCAGAGTCTGTGGGCGGGGTCTATGCTAATAGGGCAGAGTCTGTGGGCGGGGCCTGTGCAATGTCCATTACCATTTATAGGGTGGTTGTGTACACACACTGCCGACACACATGTATGTTCAAACACCATGTCAAAGGGAATTTCGCACTTGTGAGCAATAGAAGATTGATGCGTCACATTGTGACCTTTTAGCTCAATTAAAAGAATACAAATTTTAAATATGCGGGATTGCAACATTTCAGTGTAGTGGAGCATATTCCATATTTTTACATTTAGGATGTTGAATTTCTTTAAAGGCAGCGGAATGTGGCATGATATATTACGACTGCTGCAGTGTCCTAGTGTGACCGCAGCTTACCTTTTAATTCAAATCCAATATCTGCATGTACTATATGTTGGATATAGATCTACACTTTTTATGGAGTTTAGATACTTTTTCACAGCACTGTAGCTAGTTTTAAACCATCAGTACTAGTAACAACATATGTGACCCTTGATCACAAAACCAGTCATAAGTCGACGGGTATATTTGTGGCAATAGCCAACAATACATTGTATCAGTCAAAATTATAGATTTTTATTTTATGCCAAAAATCATTAGGATATTAAGTAAAGATCATGTTCCATGAAGATATTTTGTAAATTTCTTACCGTAAATATATAAAACTTGTATTTTTGTGAGTGAATGCAGCACAGTCGTCAACATAAATGGACAACTTTAAAGGAGATTTTCTCAATGTTTAGATTTTTTTGCATCCTCAGATTCCAGATTCTCAAATAGTTGTATCTCGGCCAAATATGATGATGTATAAATCTCAATTTCAAAAAATTTACCCATGTGAGTTTTTTTGGTCCAGGGTCACATATTTCTATTTTTTTATTTTTTATTTTGTAGACTGAGACTCATAAACTGCTGTACAGTTTCTAATAGTGAGTGAAGTTTATCTCAGTTGTGCAGTACAGCTGACATATGCCTGTCTCACTTCACTAACCCAGAGCATCAGGACACTCCATGAGCTCAGCATTACGGCATATGGACACTTAGATGAAACATTTAAGCCTTTGCCCGGTTTATCTGCTGTTAGCAGCATAAGCATTGAAAACTTTAAAGAGTAGCATTTTTAGAGCTAACTAGTGTATATACTGGTGCTCCTAGAAAATGAAGTGTGACCAGAAATGGAAACCTGAGTCTGAAGGCCCTTATGTCGAACATCTGAATCCATCTAGAATTCAAACAGAATTTGAAACTTGACTTGGACTTGTGGCTTGACTTTGACTTGTGACTTAAGACTTGACTTGAAAATGTGACCTTGTGAACCTGTAGCCTGTGCATATTTGTGCTCAAAAGTCGGCAGAATGGCCTCAAACGTTGTCCCCTAATCATCTAATGATGGTGCAAATGATAATGAGTGGCACAGTACAAATGATACATGACATGAGTCGCTGTACACGGGGGGCACGCAGTGTTTGCTGCCTCATTCCTCTTTCGTCTGCCGGGCATTCCCTGTCAGAGACACTATCTGTCTGTCAGGATGCTTCTGAGAGTATCGCCAGTGCGCTCGATTTCAGACAGACAGAGGGAGACACACCTGCTGTCTCGGGGAATGTGTCAGAATGGGTTTCTCACTGAGGAAGCATCACAGCTGGTGTCTCCTTTGAGACTGATCACGTAAATTCTGGATGACATGCCCACCTATTTCTGTTTCTCTGATGGAGACTAGTGGTTAAAGATTCGGGCTGGAGGCCAAAGGCTGTAGGTTTGAATCTAGTAAGGGTTCATTTATGGACCTTTGATGGCGACTGAACCTGTAATAAGTAAACTGCTAAATGACTTATATTTGTTGAATCTTAAAGGAATAGTTCAGCCAAACTGCCTTTCCAAACCCATATGGCTTTCTTATGTTGAGTATTGGCCCATGTGCACATCTCCATGTAACAAATGTAAATGAGACACTCAATAACAGCCAATTCCATTAGTAGTTGTGTTTCTTATACCAATGTTATACTAAATCATTTTGTTATGTGGAGGCACGAATAGGATTTGAGAGAAATGGTGGAGGGCAAGATTTTAGGTAAATAAAGACTTTTGTTCATCACAAATCAATCGTATGACTTCAGAAACTTTTTCGGGAACTTTTTATTGACTCTGTTCATCCGACTTTGTTCATCCGTCCTTATTCATTTTCATAGTACACACGAGAGCTCCCTCTTATTGAGATTCTCCGTTTGTGTCCAAGGAAGATAGAAAATAACACTAGTTTGGATTTGGACATTCCTTTACTGTGTACACAGAATAAACTCTGTTTTAAATGTATGAAATTCATAGTTGTCAATTATAATTACAGAGCACACATCTCATCTTTCCCAGCATCAGCAAGAGTATGATCCCATGCAACTACATTAGCCATTGTTTTAAAGAGCTTATTATGCTCAGCACTGGATCTCTATTAAACACAAACGCCGTTCTTCCTCTAATGAGTCTCGACCTTGCTTGTCAGTGGTCCCGGGGGAAACGGAACATTCCCAAAATATCATTTGAGTTGTAATAGGATTTTAATCAAGCCTTTAATCTATTATCGGCCCCACCACCGCCCCCACCCTTGCTTTCCGGTGGCAACCCACGGTGTCAGAAAGTGTTTCCACGCTTCACTTTGGATGTGAACTGTGCCGGAGCGAGCCGAGCAAAGCTGTTAAATACAGCCAAACCCAACTCCAAATCTTTAATGCAGCGGAATTTAGCCCCTAATTAAACCTTAATATCATGTCAATTCAAATTAGCACGGCTAGAGGCGAGTGGAGCACCAACTCTGGCCCTTTTTTTTTCTTCATTTTTCTCTCCCTCGCTCTCCCGAGAGAAGGGAATACAAAGAAGAGAGAAATGTCAGCAGGGAATGACGTGATAGATTAGAAATATTAAGGTCCATTAAATGGAAGTGTGTGTGCTGAGCGGAGCAGTTAAATGTGCGCTGTGACCCTGAGGGTTGCTGACATTCCTGCTGTTCACCCAGACTGTCTCAAATCACACACACACACACACACACACTCTCTCTGCCTCACTTTGTGCCAGCTGCTGGTGCTCTCGTGCCCTGTACAGGAGCAGAGGGTGGTCTTTCCAACCGGAAAGAGATGAGTTTAATTTCATAATCACAATAATATAATTTGTTGGGAAGATTCAATTCCAGTAGCAACTCAAGCCTCATTAAAGAAGACACACTAGATAGGCTCACGTATCCAGACCTTTGACTATCAGCATAAAGTCTACGTGACAGCCGAGAATTGGCCACTTAAGGTGATTGCACAGGACTTGTGCTCTGAGGAATACTGTGAAGACACTGACATTCAATGGGGATGTTGTTTCACAAAGATGTGGAGGGGATAGCACAAGGCTTTGGAAAAGCGATGCTTCATCATGCGCCTAAAAGTTAAGGATATTTTAACTTCTTCTCTGACATAGGAAAACTTTGACCAATGAGAATTTCCAAACAGACTTGCCTCTTTTCACTCTCAAGTCTGATTGCTTGTAATAGACAACTTTGACTTCTGGTCGTTGGAGTCGCTATGTTTTCTGGCCTCCTTGTTCAGTTTACAAGACGGTGAACATTGTAATCTCTGAGTCCTCTGTAATCCCAGCTTTCCCCCAACTAGCGATGCCCCTGCTTCCAGTCACTTTCCAAACTTTTCAATGAGAGTTGGCAATTTAAAGCAAAATGATAGACCGCAATCATTCATGAGACAACAAAGTTGATTAGAATTTAAGTCAGTGTGAACGCATCTGAAGACAACCAACTACAGTCCAAACCTGTCCACCTTGAATCCTTAAGTTGTGTAGAAGCGAACCAGTCAGATTGAACTGGTGAGTTCCACCAAATCATGGCACTTTTTGTTCTGTGCAATTGCTATGTCTCATTTCAAAGACTAAAGTAGTCTTCTATTACCATTCTCACTTCTTATATTTCATTGCATTCTAAAGGAATTACAACAATTTCCAAAATTTTCACACGGGAAATGGTCAATTTTAAAATGGTAGCTTTTCTGAAATGAGACGTCCTTGATGATGTATGCAGTCAACACACGCAGCCTGCAAACTGAGACACAACTAATATGCATCGGGACCATACCGAGACTATACACCACTTGTTCAACAGTGCTACTGTAGAGGACCGTAACACAATCCTCTTCCTCAGTAGGTTTGGACTCGAGTACTCAGAAATGACACCAGTGATCAAAACTGGAAAACAAAGTCTACAAAGTATATCAATGTGAGTGCAGACAGTGGGGCTCACATGATCCGCTTCCTGATCCGTTGGGTTCTGCAAAGAATAGGACTGTAGAGATAACCAAATCACCTTGAGCACTCTCTAGTCACTCTGTACGGTCATTTTTCATGTCAGTAAAGGCGAGAGTCTGTCTTGCTTTGAAAGAATACTTGAGTGCTGAGCTACTTACTTTTAGGGGACTTGCCATTTTGCTGATGTATTTTATCCAAAGTCCCTTACGCCACAATTCCTGCCGGAGCGTTCTGGGGTTAAGAGTCTCGCACATCAAGATTGTCATATCTGTAATTCAACCTCCCACAACCCAGTTACAGTGACTTGCGCTCAGGATTAAATTGCTGTCCTTCACATTAGCAGCCAAGATCCTTGACCCTCTGCAACTTCCGGTTGCTACAGAACGATCTGTCTTTATCTGTCCGTTTAGATACTTTACATACATGTTGTGAAAACCATGTTCGTTTGTTCAGGGTGATATTTTCAGACTTAAGGTGTTAAAGAGTGATTGGATCACGATTCCATTGACAATTAATTTCTTTCAGCACTGTGACATCAGCCGTGTTCACAGTGGGGGACAACGTGGTGTCTGGAAGTGATGATCGCACCGTCAAGGTGTGGGACCTGAAGAACATGAGATCTCCGATTGCTACCATTCGCACAGACTCAGCCGTTAATAGGTAAGAGCTGCAGGTTGGTGAAGTGTAAGACAGCTTTCTGAGACTTTTGTCTCTGAACAAGTAGAGTGCCTTTTTTAGAAAGTCCTGGAAAATTGAGAAACTGTATTTCAACATCTAGATATTTTGAAAGGAATAAGTAAAGTCAGACTCCTAAACCAGAAATAGTTGGAAAGATTTGGATTATATTTTTGGTTGTTAGTTGATTATTTACTCTTAATGTAAACACTATCTAGCTTTATTTACATTAAAAGGCAACGAATAGCATCTTTACACTAAGTGCAAGCAGTGATGGATGCTATTCACACAGTGTTATTTGTAAATTGTCTGACTGATGGGAATGAAAATAGCCTTTGCCAACCAGTTGAGCTATTTGCATTTAGTGTAAATACAGTCTTATTTCTTTATACTTTGAGTTGATTGATTGATTCACTGTACTAACCTGCAGGATAAGCGTCTCTGCCAACCAAAGAATCATCGCTCTGCCACATGACAACAGGCAGGTCAGACTGTTTGACATGAATGGGGTCCGTCTGGCCCGTCTCCCACGGAGCAACAGACAGGTACGTTTCTCACAGGGAGGTTTTATTGCCTTTCTTTTTGCTCCATGTCTGTCAAGTTGCCTCTCACTCTTTTAGCACTCCACAGTTCCTTGAATTGTTTTCGATTATGTTTCTTCTTATGGACCGTCTCTTATAAAGGGAAAGCAACACAGTAGTTTTTTCTATTTTTGACATCATATATATGATTCCAACTATGTTGTCTCAAATTATACAGTAGGTAGCAAAATTATGGCATCTTCTGAGACACCTTTTGCTGCGCTAAAAAAAAAAGCCAATTCAAATCAAACATTAAAAATAATAGTAAAACCATAATATTGAGAAATATTATTACAATTTGAAATAATTTTCTACTTTAATGTATTTTAAAATTGATATTGAAATGTTAAAATATTAATTTGGTGTCACATAATCCTTCAGAAATCATTCTGATATGCTGCTCAAGAAACATTTCTTAATATTATCAATGTTGAAAACTTAAACTTGGCTGTTTAATATTTTTTATTTCAGGATTATATGATGAATTAAAGTTTAAAAGAACAGTATCTATTTGAAATAGAAATCTTTTGTAATTATATGTCTATACTATCACTTTTGATCAATTTAATGCATCCTTGCTGAATTAAAATATATAAAATATTAGTTGATTTAAAAATAAATGTTTTGAATGGTAGTGTATAATGTTGTGTATTAATTTTCAGATGAAGGTGTATGTAATCCTTTTTACTATGTATTCAGCAGATACAAAAACACCTTTTTAGAAGAGTTAAAATGGTTTTAAATTAAGTGTTTGCTTTTGCAAGAGATGTGTGACGAGAAATGAAGCCATAGTTTCAGAAATTGTAAGCAGTTTTACAAAAACTGTTGTGAATTTTGATTTAGTTTTGTTATATTGACTTTAATGTAAAATTATTTAAACCCCTGTATACACACACACATATATGTATGATGATGTACGCTAATATAGATATTCACACAAACACTCACCATTTTTATTAAGTGTTGTAAGGAAATGGTTTCATATAATATAATTGATCCTATATCTAGTATTTTGGTGGGAAGACGGCTTGCTAGGTTTTGAGATGGCCCTGGTCCTTTAACAGTTTCATTGGCTTGTTTTGTACTTTTGAATGCGTCCTGACACGCCCATGTTGCATTTAACTCGCAGGGCCATCGGCGCATGGTGTGCTGCTCTGCCTGGAACGAGGAGAACCAAGCCTGCAATCTGTTCACCTGTGGCTTCGACCGCCAGGCCATCGGCTGGAACATCAACATCCCGGCCCTGCTGCAGGAGAAGTGACACGCTCACACACAGAGTCTCACACACGCTTAACACACCACTGAATCCTCCGACACGTTCTTCAGTGCCACACCTTCAGTAGATTTTACTAAAGAACACATCGTGAAACTATTCAGTGCTTCATTCCAGTGTGCGTCTACGGTCACTGCTTCATCCCGTCATGCCTTGATCGTGTGAGGAACTCGTGTATTTAATGGATATTCTGCATATCTATCTCTGCGCTGGTCATGTGGTTTGGTGAAGTTCCTCCCAGTCTCGTTACCCCGTTTTTACGTGTTTGCATGATGCGACCCGTGAATCCTGCGAGACCAGGACATTCCTTCACGCTGTTACATTTAAGTCATTTTTCACTATTTTTGTTGTGCAATGTTCAGTTTGTTTCTTTGTACAGATGACTTTTTTTATTTTTTTCGACAGCATTTTAGATTTTTTGTTTTGTTTTGTATAAATTTCTGCTTTGCTTTTTATAGAGATGAAATGTGCAAACGAAACGGAGCACTCTGCCTTTATGAACGGAAATCGGCAAACGCATTTACGGATCCGCACCTTCTTGATGTTCTGATTGGAACCGCCGTTCAAGCGGCCAATCAGCTTCTTTCAGTGTTGCCGCAGCTCATTTGCATGACAAACCCGCCTCTCTGTCAAATATGTGAAGCAAAATGCTGTATAATTGCTGTGTTATTCTCATTCACCCTATTGAAAACATAAAGAAGCTGAGACTTTGTAAGTATCGTGACAGTTTATGAAGCCCTACGATTGATGTTCACTTCCCTTTCAAGGGCTTTCATGTTGTGTAGAAGTAAATATTTGAATCAATCCATCTGAATTCAGAACAAGTGCACATGTTGCTGTAGTTTTTACTTGAGGAGAGTTCTCGCTATTGTGATATTCGTCGATAATTATCAGAGCAAATGTCAATGCCTTGCTCAGTGTGATCTGATGCCTGACACTGATGCGTTCTGATGTACTTTGGACTCCTTGTGATGTGAACAACTGTGCTTAGCCGGTATTTACAGAAGCCTCTCTCTCGACATTCATAAATAATCCTTAAATGGAAGTTCTTCCGTCAGTGTGTTACAGTCGGCATCGTTACTGCATTACTGCACTTTCACCAGAACTTCATTGGACTTTAATTAGAAACGCTGGTGGAGAGTGTCAGTTGTTCATTCTGTTTCACGTAGATAGTCTGTTCGGTCTAACAAAAATGTGCAATGTATTTTGGTGTGATGTCCATGTTTAATGGGCTGTATTTGACTTTAGAGTTGAAATGCACATGAAAACACAGAAAACACTCATCTTTGCTGTCAAACAACATGTGCTGACATCATGATGTACGCATATGACCCATCAGAACGTCCTTTAAAAACGAGTCTGATCCTCAACATTTTAGTGGTCTCTCTAACTTGGTATAATGTTCTGTGGAGTATTCTGTATTGAGCCTTTTTTTTTTTTTTTTGAGAGTAACTTAATTTGCTGTATTTTAAAAACATATTGCATCATAAAATGACAATGTAGAGATATAGAATCAATTAAATCACTCACAATAAAGTGAAAATGTCTTTCAAAGATCACATCGTTTTGATTAAACCAATAATTTGACAAATAGTGTGTACAAAAACACCTGGCTTTTAAACTTTATATCATTAGATAAATAAAAATTCGAAATATATATAAATAACATTACAGCACAACAAAAAGAATCAGGTCAAAGTATAACACAACGTGATTGTTTTAGTTTTTATTCACATAAACATTCACTTTTTACTCAAGTGCAATGTACAGACCTTAGCAGCATATGCTTTTGGGTTAAAATGTACACTTTATTAAGAGAGATCTTAAGGTTATTCTTTTAATTTTTTCTGTATTTTTTTCTACAAATTTTTACAAAATGTACAGTCATTAGTACAATATTGCCAATCAATCATGCCTTTACGACTGAATTACTTGACGTAGGTTCGTCCAGGGTTTTTTATGTTTCTGTTGTGATGAAGAAAACGATCAACTCAAACATAAAATGAATGTTGCAAAAAAAAAAAAGAAGTATAAAAAAAACACATGTGCATTAACAGTCTTTCAAGTTATGGAAATTTCAAACTGGGTTGTCAGTGCGGTGAAAATAGCCATGAACCCACTGATCTATATAGAATGATTATTATATATCATTATAGAGATCAGTGCATGAACCAGATTTTTATTTTATTTAACATCATCAAGATGATCTTTTGAGCAATTACTGGGAATAAAAAAATGACTTAAAATACAGATAACAGAAAAAGGCAGGTAATGTTGAGCCATGTTTGAACGATAGACGTTATATTTCTATGGGTAGACAAAGTGTATCACGTTTACTCTTGGATAGATTCATTATCATTTAAAAAAATATATAACATCAGGTGTGAACTGAGTGAGGCTTGAAAATATATTTGCCACCACTAGGTGTCCCTGTGACATTTTTAACTGTTCGTAAAGGGTGGCCACATGACAAAGTGGCATTCGAAAATATTCATACTGAAAGCTTATTAAAGAATACATGAATAACAAATTGCAATGACAAAGGACTAACATATAATAATGGAGAAGGATGATTCTATTGGTATACAACAATAAACATCTTTACAGATGAATTGTGACTTGGTCAAATAATATATATCGAGGTTAAAGCATACAAAACACACAAAACGTAAATCTAAATCAAATGACATGAAGGATCTGTAAATGAAATAAACAAATGCAGGTGAATCACTGGTTAAACCTCTGGTAAAGTGGCATGCATTTCAAAGGTTGGGTCGGGGCTTTACAAAGCAATTTGTAATGTGCTCGGTTTGTAAATGAACCCATTAAGTACAAATTACTCCATAATCACGGATCTCGACTCGCACTCTCAACTCCATTTTCTTTTCGTCTTTTGTGTCTACATCAAACCGGCGACGTTTCCCTTTCCTTTCACGCAGGTCTCTGCCCAGAACACCGTGTGTAAAGATACAGCACTGACACACAAAGAGAAACCAGCGGAGAAATGACACGTCACCTGTGAGCGGGATTGAGGTATTAAAGCAGAAAGCTGTACCAACTCTGGAAAAAAGAAAAAGAAGAAAAAAAAAAAGACCCGGGTTGTCGTAATGGCACCATTTACATTAGTATGTCACCATTACCTCTAGTCTGCACGCTCAAAATGGAGCTGAATTAACCTGTCTTTGCAATGTCAAACCCTACTGTTTTTTTTTTTTTTTGTTCCTTTTTTTCCTCATTTTAAAGTTGTACCAATGAAGCAAAGGCAAAGGAGAGAGAGAGAGAGAGAGGAAAATGAGGGACGCATCACTCTGACAGGACCTCTAATTGGACAGCGTGTCGGAGCTCTTCAGGGGCAGGCCATCCGGAAATGGCCAGATAATGACAAGACGGCGACTGCCTTTCACTTTGGCGAAGGTTAACACACACACACACACACACACACACGTTTGAATGACGGCGACTGCAGAGCTGTAAGTGGAGTGAGAGAGAGGTGACCATCTTTCCATCTGCTGTGTTGGGAGAAAATTGTCCCTGTTTTTCACATTTCCCGTTGTTGTCGATCACGTCGCTGGTAACCCTCGTTCTGCCAAAAGTCTCGCGAGAACTAGACTACATGCATTAGAGTTAGCTTTTGAGAGAAACAACTACCCAAGTGTGTGACTGTAACATACATTTTTGTTTTTTTTTTAATACTGGAGGCAAATCCAAATTATTTTCTGTGGTAATCAACATGTCATAATTATGGAAGCTTGTTTCCACCACAGAATAAAACATTTTAAAAGATAATTGAATAACATTGAATAATTGAATAATTGAATAAAAGAATAACTTTTTATCTCACAACTGCGAGTTTACATCTAGCAATTCTGACTTTATTTCTAAGAATTGCAAGATATAGTCATAATTGTGTTATAAAGTCATAATTGCGAGATATAAACATGTAATTCTGACTTTTTTCTCGTAATTGTTTATATCTCAAAATTCTGACTTTTATAACACACAATTGCTTCTTCATATCAAGCAATTCTGAGATAAAAGGTCGCAATTACCTTTTTTATATTTTATTCTGTGGCGTAAACAAGCTTCCAAACATAATGGATATTATATCTTGAAGTATTGCATGACAGGACAAAGCAATATTGATACAATCCACCGTCACACTAAAGGTATTTAAAGCTTCTGGAACTCATTACTAAAACATTATAGTTTAATATACTAAAATGTTGTGTGTACTATAGTTTTTTATATATATAATGCAGGTGAAACTCGAAAAATCTGAATATCGTGCAAAATATTTTTTTTTTAAATTTGAGTACCGTGCAAAAGTTCATTTATTTCAGTAATTCAATTTAAAAAGTGAAACTAATATATTATATATACTCATTACATGCAAAGTGAGATATTTCAAGCCTTTATTTGTTATAATTTTGATGATTATGGATAACAGCTTATGAAAATTTTCAATATTTCTGAGATTTTGAATTTAGGGTTTGCATAAGCTGTAAGCCATAATCATCAAAATTATAACAAATAAAGGCTTGAAATATCTCACTTTGCATGTAATGAGTCTATATAATCTATTAGTTTCACCTTTTAAGTTGAATTACTGAAATACATGAACTTTTGCACGATATTCTAATTTTTCGAGTTTCACCTGTATACTGTATTATAAAATAATTAATTGTGATCGGCAGTTGTTAGAAAGGAGTTTTCTACCACCACAGTTTGCTATGGGAGAGTACTATAGAGTGGTGCAGGTCTGACATCAGTTTGTAGGCCAAAACGCTGAAGCGAGTTTCATTTTAGCACTTCCTGTTCCATCATCCTGAAGTCAGTGGGTTTTTTGGTTAAATGGCTGAAATATATGGGGTTAGAATTGTTGCATTATTCCAAATAAATAGATTGAGATTCACAAACAAATGTAAAGAGAGTCACAAAAAATGATCAAATTCACAAAAAAAAATAGATTACGATCCACTAATAAATGTGAAGAGTTTCACAAAAATGTATAAAACTCACAAATAAATAAAATGAATTTGCAAATAAACGATATATATTTACCAATGTGTTTTATGTCACTAACACATTTGTGAACCGCTTTCTGTGCATTTGTAAATCCCCTCACGCATCTGTGGATTTAGAAACACTTCTAGCGTCGAGATGCAGACTCCACCCACCGTTTACTCAAGCCAATCAGATAAAAGCGGTTCACAAATAAATGCCAGGCAGAGTTGTGTTTGTGACATAAAACACGTTTGTAAATATATATTTTTTTATTTGCAAATCTCATTTTATTTTTTTGTGAGTTTTATAATTTGTGGATCTTAATCTATTTATTTGTGAATTTGATACATTTTTGTGAATTTCTTTACATTTGTTTGTAAATCTCAATCTGTTTATTTGGAATAATGCAACAATTCTAACGCCATAGAAATAAGGGCTGTGGTGAACACAAGCTCAAGACACTTTCACGTCTTACTCCACGACATTAAATACATCAATGTTACCCGACTCATGATTTTTTTAAGTTGTTACGTGTCTTGAAAAATGTGGTTGCTAACAAGTGTCTAAATGGGACTACTGAGGCTGTCGAGGAGATTAAACATCGTCACGCTGAACAGGTAAACTCGGTCCGCTTTTACAGAATTGTGCTTATAATTGTGCTCTTACAAACTATTCTAACGCAAACGTTCTGGGAAAATGTTTTTAAATAAAACCGAGATGTCGGACGCAAGTTTATGCTACTTAACTAGTATAACTACTTTGTAGTTCGTTTATAGCCTTTAGCTTTTTACTTCAGGCAGCTGCATTTAGGCTTCAAAATTCATAAAGGTTGTGTGATAATTATCTTGTAACGTATCATAAAATTTTGTTGATCACAGAGCTTGTTTTTAGCGATAATCCAAAAGCCTATGGGAAAGTCCTATTGGGTTTTTCTCAAGGGAACCAGCGTGATGCTAAACGCCGGTTGGCCTACAAAGTGACGTCACCCATGCACCACTCTATACCGGAAGCTGGCGTAACACCGAGATTTCACCGGAAATATATAGACCTTATTCATCTTTGAATTTTAATGGGAATGAAAGCAAGGCTGTGAGGGATAGACGTACATCTCTTCAGTGGGTTGTACTGTTATTTCGCGTGTTTTTGAATTGTTCTGCTGACGAAACACTGCAAAAATATCTTTCCAAGAAATTTCAGTTGACATAAAACCCCAGACAACATGAGCTGTGGAAAATAAGTGATCTAGGAGCTTTTTACAGTGGATGCCATTGAAAACACTGTAAGTCCATCCATCACAGCCTCGCTTTCATACTCGCTGCTCTGAATAAGGTCTATCACTGTCGCTGCCCTGTAAGATCCTCTCCTGTTTGGACACCACAGCACGTCTGTCAGAGAGGACTTATGGGTATTCGATCCTGAGCCTGATTAGAAATGCTAGAAAATCAAATTGTTGTTTTTGTTCTTAATTATGAAATTATGCTAGTTAGTGCCTTTTAAATAATGTATAACATCTAAAAATATCATCAATATATTTAATATAACATTTAAAATATCATCAATATATTTAATATAACATTTAAAATATCATCAATATATTTAATATAACATCACAGCTAAAAATTAAACATTTTCAGGTGTTAACCTTTAGTTGGCAAACTAACAGCATAGCTTATTAGCTTAGCGTAGCGTTAACTGGTTGAGAAAAGCTTTTTTGATTAGCTAGAATAAGATATTTAACGTGTTATGTTGTGATATGTCATTGAGGATGGGTATAGGATCTTTTTTTGATGCACGAACATTACCCTTACGAAAAGTAACCATGGTTTTACTACAAACAAACATGGTTATTATAGTTAAACCACGGTAACCTCAAATTAACCATGGTTTTACTACACTAACCATAGTTTAACCATGGGGTTTGTGGTTATACAAATGGTAATCAATCCACCAAAAACATGGTTACTACACTTTTACTTTCATAAAACCATGGTTAATATTCATAAGGGTAATTTAATCGTATTGCGTGATTTTTTTTTTTTCCAAATCATTCTTTTATCAGTCTACTCAGAAGTCGCCTGTCTAAATGTTCAGAATCATGGAGGGATTAAATCTCGACAGTAATGCTATCTATCAGAATGCGCTACCAACACTATACTCAGGTTACGGTTGGGGCTAGAATTTGTTTTAGTGTTGTGTAGACAATCACATCTGTGACTGACAATGAAACCTGTAGAATCGCCTGAGGGTTTGGGCTTTACTGGTTTGGGGCTTTAAAATTACGTTAACCCTTCACAAGCTATGAAAGGCAAGGTAGAAAACGCTTCCATACCTCACCCGTACCTTGGTAGCGACAAATTAAAGGGGTGATGAACTGAGATTTTCCTTGAGCTTTTGACATATAAGAGGTCATCATCATACTATAAGAATATCCTGTAAGTTTCAGAACTGAAAACTTCCTTGTTAGTCCAATAAAAGCTTTTATTGACATTTTTTCAAAGTTCTGTGACGTCAAAGGGTATCAAACACCACCTCCGCAGAAGAAGATCAACGCCTACTTCAACACTGCCTGTTTAGCCCCGCCCACCGATTCACGCATTACATGAAACTCATTATAATATGCAAAACTGTTATCCAATCATAGCAGTGGGCATTTACTTTAAAGTCTTCAACGCGGGACGCCCATAAAAACAGAACGTTTCAGGAGCTAGGCTCAAAACCAGGGTAGAAAATAGACTATTACTTATTCATTTTGATGTTTCTGAATGTAAAAACCAAGCGAACGTCATAAGTTGACCTCAGACAACAATATAAAAAAATTCATGACCCCTTTAAAATTTTGTGAGAGTTTGACAGAACAAGGTTTACCACCTAGTCGCGATTCTTGTCATCTCCCTGTGGAGATTTTTTGGCAGTGGGATGTTGGTGACTTTAGGGGTGAGAAAGGGCTTCTGTGGCAACTGGATGGCAGGCGAAGTTGGTTTTGGTGACAAGAGGACGATTACGCCCAGGTTAGGCTTCTGCATTCATACAGTCAGAGTGAAGTTTTCCTGCTCGGGAGGTTTTCTGACCCAGGTCCCTAATCCTGCTTCCCGTAGACCCTTCAACCACTGCAGCTTCACAGTCTGGTAGGTGCCGGCCGCCTGCTTCGCTTCACAGTACAGAGGCATCCCACTCGCCCCACGGACCACCAGCTACAGAGAGAGGAAACCAAAGAAACAATGATAGGAAAGAGGGATTCGGCAGACAGAAGAGATGGTGAGAGTGCAAAACAAAACGAATGAGCCGGCACAAACGTGGCATTTGAGCAGCTGTGTAATCTCTCCATTTAAATTTCACAAGCAATTGAACATTCTCCGTGCTTTTGTGCGTTTCTTTGTCACACACACACAAAAAATAAAAAAAAACTGAGAGCAAAGAGGGGCGCGGTGAACGGAGAAAAGAAAAGTTTCTTTGGAGATTAGTGTGTGTGCTCTTGCGTCCCTGACTGCGAGCGCTGAGCGTTTGCCATGGGAGGCCGCTCAAGTGCTTTTCAAGATGATTACCATTTCCACAGTCATTAGATTTTAACTGCCAGCATTTGGTACAGCAGCCGGCATCTCTCCCATACATTTACATGATGAGGGCCTAATTCTGCCCTACGCTTTTTTTTCCGTCTCATAACAAATGGGAGCTGTCTGTTCTGGTTAATAAAAACAGAATTATTCATCCTCAACTAGTTCTTTGGTTACACTTTATTCTGATGGTCCCCTTTAGATACGTTAGACCTACATGTCAACTAACTCTCATGAGAGTATTGGTTGAGTATTAGTACATTTTTAGGGTTAGGGTTAGTAGAATAAGTTGACATGTACTTGCAAAATTACTTATAGTCAGTATGTCTGTTGGGGATCATCAGCATAAAGTGTTATCAGTTCTTTATACTGACCTGAGAAAACACCAACGGATCTAGGCTGGGAACTGAAAGGTTATAGGTTTCGTTGTCCTATGGATCGAGACCCTTAACCTCAAACTGCTTGCACTCTAATAAGTTAATCCTAAAGGTGTGTATACATGTGTTTGCAGTGATCAGCAAGGGCGCCACTGGTGTCCCTGGACATTTAATTGCCTTCGGGAATCAATCAGATATTTTTTTTTAGATTTTGTCAATCAGATTTGTCAATCAGAATCAACCCGGGTCGGAGTAAAATCAACCTAGGGTCCTTTGCACCATGACCTCAAGCCAAACACCCCCACAGAAGCCTTTTTTTCCCTTGGTCAAACATTATTAAAGTTAGAGCTTATTTAGAGATATCAGCCGGATGGCTTAGTGCAGGCGCTAATGGATCCTATGATGCATCTTGTAAATTACCCCTCTAATAATGCCCAGAATGGCACCAAACTTCTACAGTAGTACAAATAGGTTCTGTACTCATAAAACGAGGCATTGGAAAGTTTATAAGTACATCAGGAGTTTATTTTAATAACACTTGCCTGATGCTATCCGGGCGTCGAGGTCACTTCCGTGATTTGGGAAAAGCCTGTAAAAGTCCTGGCAGAAAGCGATGTATAAGGATGTATAAGGAGAACTACCTGCACTAAGCCATTCGGCTGATGTCTCTAAATAAACTCTAACTTTAATAATGTTCGACCAAGGGGAAAAAAGGCTTCTGGGGGGTGTTTGGCTCGGGGTCATGGTGCAAAGGACCCTAAGTTGATTTTACTCCGAACCATCCCTTTAAGAGCAGCGATATGATACAACTACTAATGGAAGTAAAGAAACCAACAGAACAGCGACTTCAGATTTATCGTTGTGAGTGTGAACGGGACTTAAAAGCCACTTCTCCACCATCAAGCCAAACCATTATCATTGCTTAACCGGTCCATTCCATGCCGATCCGGCCCAGCAGGTCCGGATATGGTTTCATTTTCCCCCGTGGGGCTGATAAAGGAGCTCTTTGGAATTTAATGTATACAAATTCATTGCTTTTGTGACACAAGAGTGTACTGACGATATGATGTAAATAGCGACCGTGTTATGGAGGATGTTATGGCGTTATGGTTGGCTAACCATGCTGAGACCACTCAGGACTGGTCACTGTCTGTTGCTTGGCTGCCAGCGCGCTATTTGAGCGAAGTAAACAACCGTTAGCCAACCGTGCTGAGAATTCCAGGCCGAGTACGGTTTGTAATCCTGCCGTGCCGAACCAAGGTCAAATGGAAATATAACCGTTCTTAGAACCATTCGACCTGATGGTGGAAACGCGGCTATAAAAGTCACCATGAAATCAAAATTGGCAGTTGTTATTTTTTTTTATACAATATTGCAGTTTATTATAAATGATTTATTTGTGCACATCATTATTTTTTAAGTAAACATGAACTTCCCCTTCCCCTCCCAATGACATCTCTTCTCTGATGAGTGTGTACCAGCGCGAGGGCAGGATAATTATCCCTCCTCTTCAGCAACCTGTCACTCACATGAGATCACAGCAATTAACAAACGACAACGATGTAATCAATTCCCGGTGGATCAAATCAAGTCCCTCTCCGAGGTTGAGCCGGTTCACTCAGATATACGTCACAACAGGGAAGAAAAGACTATTGCAACTCCTGTTTCAGTCCAAATTTAAGGCTATGTTCGTAATGAAATACTAGTGTACTGCATACTGTGCAGTATGTACTGTACACTGCATACTTTTTAAGACGCCGTGTAGTATGGAAAATGATTAATGCAGATAAATGCTGAACGTATGGTACGTTGTGGTAACATAATTTAGCTAGTGGTGTTTAATTAGGAAATCAGGTTATTTCTTCAGTTAAAGGGATAGTTCACCCAAAAATGAAAATTAGCCCTTGATTTACTCACCCTCAAGTCATCCTAGGTGTGTGACATTCTTCTTTCAGGCGAATACAATCAGAGTTATATAAAAAAAAAAAGTCCTGGTTGTTATAATGGCAGTGAATGGCTGTTTCCAAATAAAAATATCCATCTTTAAAACTTTACAAACTGTAATCTGTAACTTCCGCTAACTGTCGTACACGTGTTCACGAGAAACTTGGTCCTCGCGAGAACTAGCATATTCTCAGCGGAGCGTCCTACGCTGGAACGCCAGTCTCTCGTGAACGCACGTACGACAGTTAGCGGAAGTTACAGATTACAGTTTGTAAAATGTTAAATTTGGATACTTTACACAAACGCATTGCTTCGCTTCAGAAGGCCTTTATTAACCTGTCAGAGCTGTGTGGAGCACTTTTATGATGGATAGATGCACTTTTATGATGGATAGATGCACTTTTATGATGGATAGATGCACTTTTATGATGGATAGATGCACTTTTATGATGGATAGATGCACTTTTATGATGGATAGATGCACTTATATAGATGATAGATGCACATTTATGATGGATAGATGCACTTTTATGATAGATAGATGCACATTTATGATGGATAGATGCACTTTTATGATGGATAGATGCACTTATATAGATGATAGATGCACATTTATGATGGATAGATGCACTTTTATGATAGATAGATGCACATTTATGATGGATAGATGCACATTTATGATGGATAGATGCACTGTTATGATGGATAGATGCACTTATGATGGAAAGATGGCCATTTATGATGGATAGATGCACTTATGATGGATAGATGGCCATTTATGATGGATAGATGCACTTATGATGGATAGATGCACATTTATGATGGATAGATGCACTTATGATGGATAGATGCACATTTATGATGGATAGATGCACTTTTATGATAGATAGATGCACATTTATGATGGATAGATGCACTTTTATGATGGATAGATGCACTTAATGATGGATAGATGCACTTATGATGGATAGATGCACTTTTATGATGTATAGATGCACTTATGATGGATAGATTCACTTTTATGATGGACAGATGCACTTTTATGGACTTCAAAAAAGAAACAGCTATTCACTGCCATTATAAAGCTTGGAAGAGCCAGGACATTTTTTTAATATAACTCCGATTGTATTCATCTGAAAGAAGAATGTCATAGACACCTAGGATGACTTGAGGGTGAGTAAATCATGGGCTAATTTTCATTTTTGGGTGAACTATCAAATGCTTGCTATAGTGCCCCTAGTGGCAACACTTAGAATGCAATGCCTACGTGTGTCACGAATTTTGAATCTAGTTAGTGTGTGTGCATTCATGTCATTTCACAATTTAAGATGCTGACATCATGTCTGTTGTGTTAAATAAAAAAGACTCTTTTTATTCAAAGGTAAGCTCACCTTGCGATAGAGTCTGATCCAGCGTGCAAAAAGCGCATGCTTGCAGAGTCTGGACGGAGCTCCGGAGTCCCTCCTCTTCCCAGTAAACGCGTTGAGAACCTCCAGCTGGGTGTCGCCTGCCGTCCAATTGACACTGTAACACACGGACTTCCCCTGCTGCCTGCAGTCACTGTTGCTCAGGCCTGCGCATGCAAGAAAAGAGAGCGAGACTTAAAGAAAGCAGGAGCACTCGAGGGAGGTTCTATTTAGCATGTGATTGCTGAAGTGTTTCATTAGCAGGCGAGCATGTCTGTGTGTCGTCTGTGCTATCTTTGAGGTAAACACTGGTTCCAGGCACAAAGGATCTCTCGGGCTCCTCAATCATTGCCGCATCACTACACCAATTAGCATGGCATTCTTTCTTCCTTAAAGTGGAGAGTATGATAGCATGCCCATGAGCTGTGTCGCCGACTTCTGAAATGCTTTACATGAAACACAATGGCGTAACATGTTTTAATGCGGTAGCATGTTTGCTAAACTGTGGAGAGTATTGATAAAGGAGAGCATTTTGACAGCTGTGCTAATATTTACTGCAAAGTCATTTACTGTGAAAATTCAGAAATTTGGTGTTTATGTTTAGCAAAACATGCTAGCAGTAGACTAATTTTTAAGCAGCCCTAAAGGGATAGTTCACCCTAAAATGTAACTTTTGTCATCTTTTACTGATCCACTCTCATTTCAAACCTGTGTGACTTACTTTCTGCTGAGAAATATTGCCAAAATGTACTATTTTTTGATAATGGGGCCTGTGACTGCCGAGCTCTGAATGGACCATGACTTGTGCGCTATGTTCAAAGTCGTATGAAGCCATGTGATTACATTGTGTGAGGAAAAGGACACATTTGATGCATTATTTGCTGGAGCTCCTATCCTGAAAAAGAGCAGTTGTGGGCATTGTGTCTCTTTTTGTTTTCCACAGTAGAAAGTAAGTCATATAGCATTTTAATTTTAAGATGAACTATTCCTTTAAAGGAGAACTCGGCAACTGTAGTGAACTCTAGTCACTTCTTTGCTGATTTTCCCTTTTGTTGTCGCATGTTTTCCCCACGAGCTCCCCCTACAGCTGTGGGGGGGCGTATATTTCACAACACGGTCGTAAAAAACTCACTTGCGGCGGCCTCCTCCCCCTCTCTACCGCTGCTCATGTGCGTTTGTTTTGATCGGAGCAAGCCAACTGTATCGTGTGGAGTTATGTCTACCGAGGTGGGTAATCTGGTAATACATCATACATGCGTGTGTGTTTATGTCGAATTGCCGTAAAGCAATTCGTGTTTCGCGCTCGTTCTCGTTTCTCACGAGACTTCCAACTTGCCGGGACGGTAGTCCCCAAGTTGCAAGGTTGGTTTTCCGCCTGGGACGCTGGGGGGAGCAGGGAAAGTCACCAATATCACCAGAACAGGTTGTTTAACCATCCAAATGATTTCTAGACAGTTTTATTAAGTTAAAAAAGTTACCAAGTTCTCCTTTAATCCTCCTGCAAATCTCAGAATCTCTATCCAGGGCTTCAAACAGGTGGACTAAATGGTCTGCTATTATAATGTGCATATCCTTTAATGCCGTAACGCAGCGTCCTTCTTGGAACCTCGCTCACTCTTTCACGGTGTCATTTCACACTCTTCATTCTGTTTATCCTTATATGTCTATAATAGAGCACTTAATTTGTATTTTCCTCGAGCAGGCTTCATCATTTACTGTCAGTCACAATGTTGTCGTCTATCCATCATGCCTAGCATTTTACGCAAGATGCTGCTAAATGTGATCGCTCTGTATTTGACATAAAGCTACTCTTAAGTGCCACTTTGTATCTTCTAAAAGTGATGGGCTAAAGTGTATGACCCGTATTTGAAGGACGTCCTGCAATCTCATTTTTTGCTGTCAAAGGGTAGGGGTTTGAGTGAATCATGTAAGAGTTTCACAGCATGAAGGTTACCATTTAGACTCAGCACCTTCACCACTACAACATGAATTTGAGTTTCCAGTCTGGTCCATTTGCTGGTCTAGTCTGATTTAATGTTGGTCAAGCAGGTGAACCAGCCAAGCAGAATTCTTGTTGCTTATACTAGTTATGTTATGTAGTGTGATTTGTGTAATGCTTTGCTAACTCTTCTTCATCCCAGATGTTTTGGACTTTATACTGACACCTACTGGCCTGGATGCATAAAGTTTGTTTACTAACTGCATTAGTTTATCTTTCATTCCTTTTCTTTTTTAAATGTATATTCATGGATTCAGTCTGAATGGATTTTCAATTGTGTGACACAGCTGGTCATGTGATCGCAACATGGTGTCCATGAGGTTACAACCTCCATGTCGAATAAAACATTTTTCTTGGAAGACTAGTTTTCATCTTATGTATGTGTATATTATTTAAATACTTCTTAACCTTTTAGCACCTTCATATTCTGCACATTTATTATACAGTACATTGTTTGTAAACATACTGTTGTTTGGAGCGTCAATCTAACATTTGCATAATAAAATGCAACCTACGTTAAGTAAAACACATTTTAATGACCTCCTCTGTGCATAAGTATGACTAAATAATGAGTCAATAATAAACAAATAATGAGTCACAGGAAAAGTTAGAAGGAAATAACAGTCATTTTATTTTCCCTCAAGCTGTCTACATTTACTGACACTAATGATTTGTCTATCCTTCATGCAGAGTATTTTACACTAGAATGCTGCAAAAACACTAACTGTGATATTGTATTTGAGCTAGGCCTACACCTATACCTAATCTACTATATATATATGCTAAAGCATCTGAGCGTTTAGTGCAGGTTTGACCATTGAGGACAGTCTCACTTTTGCTTCCTCTATGATAAGAGATCTCGGACGCTTCTTGGGAACTCTGCACCCTTTTTGATGGCGATGCCTAAAATAACCAGTCCATTTTCCCCAACAAGAGAGCCCAGACAAAGGAGGAGAAGCTCATCAATGGTGGTGAAAAGGGCCGTGCCGGAGACATGCGGCCCACTGGGCGTGAGAGGAAGAGTGAATGGATCTCTCTCCTCTTCAATGGAAGTGATAAGGTGTTTGATGAGATTGACTTGGAGGATGGGTAGATCCAATAGAGCAGTCCGTCTGCCATACTGAGGCTCAAGAGAGCAGTTTAACAAAGTGATGGAGCGAGACAGAATGTCCTCCGTGCGCTTAAGGTCACATCTGCTAGAGCACTGGCAAGGTCTGAGGTTAAACAGTGCATTCAACCTATACATTTTATTGATATGTGTGCTCCCTTAGAATTAAACCCATAACCTTGGGCTTGCTAGTGTAAAGGCCAAAGTATACTTTGCTCGTCCTTGTTTCGCGACAGTCCGTGTGACTTAATTTCCGCCATTAGGAGGGTCTAGTACTGAGGTGCAGCCCAATGTTTGTGTCCGCTCAGGCAGTGCACGTTCAACAGTGCATCGCAAGGTGAATTGAGACAGAGGAGTCCACTAGTTGGAGATACATGTAACCGGTCCGACTCGACCCGCTCCGAGCGGGATTCAAACCGGGGTCTCTGGTGTGGGAGGTGGGCGTGCTATCAAGAACGCTAAAGACCGCAGCCTCTAGTCTAGTGTGCCTCTTGAGGCCAGGGGAGTGAGGTTTACATGCACAGTTCTTCTGGCCTACGTTACACCCGACCCCTTAAACCTCACTCCCACCCGGGTCACGGCACCAAATGTAACCGATCCTACTCGACCTGCTCCGAGCGGGATTCAAACCGGGTCTCTGGTGTGGGAGGTGGGCATGCTATCAAGAACGCTGAAGACCGCAGCCTCTAGTCTAGCGTGCCTCTTGAGGCCAGGGGAGTGAGGTTTACATTCACAGTTCTTACTGGCCTACGTTACACATGCATAGTCGTGATGTATAGTGCAGTAGTTAGAAGAGTGCGGAAAGAGCAATACAAAACACGCTGAAACAGAGAAGGAAAACTAAAAAAAAGATAAATTGATAGTATAAGGAGATCAGAAAGTACCCACATTTTTACAATTCGTGTTTGAAAGACTACAAAAATGTGTTCAGGTTGGCAAAGTTGTGGAGGGAAGTAAAGAAGTACATTAACTAAATTTTGAATGCAATGATGGATCCGCTACTACTTCTATCCTTCCGAACGAATGCCCTGTAAATGACACGACTCAGTGCTGCCCTCTGACATTTTGTAGTGAATAAAAAGCAATTGCACCACTTTGAGCGGGATTCGAAACAGAGCCAACCGGAATAGGAGGTGGGCATGCTAACAAGTCACTAGAGCGAATCTTGAGGCCATGGGAGTGAGGTTTACATACACAGCTCTTACTTCTTAGCCTCCATTACTCTCATCCCCTCTTTAGCATCCTATGAATCCCACCTCCCATGCCAGCTGATGCTTGTTTGAATCCTGATAGGATGGATGCAAGTAAGACCAGTTGCACTACATTTCATTTCATACTGACCAAATAAACACGGTCGTTAAACATACTATTGCTCAGAATCTATTTAACATTTAGTGAACAGAGAAAAGAAAGTACCGCTGAGTAAAGGCTGGTTTCGGCGGTAGCAGTTGGGCAGAGGGCCGAGTCTCTCCAGCCGGTGGTTCATCATCCTCGAGAAGTGACCCGTGTGTCTCAGGCTGCCCACCGTCAGGCTGTACAGATACACCGGCTCCACAAAATGACTGAGCAGCGCCCCCTGCAGGCCGAGCACATTCCACCTGTAGAGAGTGCAAAGGGGTTAGGAAAAGTGTAGTCTCGTCCCAAGTGTAGTCCTATGTGTAGGTGAGCATATTACGGCCACTTAAAGAGCAGACACACATTAGCATTATTTTGGCGAAATTTCACGTCCATTGTCAATAGTGTTGTAATATGTATGATACACAGCTTACACAGAAGTCACTTTTAAACAATCAATGCAGCGTATCAAAAACTTGAACCGTTCCGAAATCTTTCGCCCTCGCAAAAAATTCCCAATCGCGTGTATTCCTATTGAAACGATTTTTCTTGCGAATATTCGGCAAACAACGGTAAACGTGACCAGACCTTTAGGCAGGAAGACTCCTGATCAGCAGGTGTAAACCACATTTAGCTAAATCTGACATTTGTGCTTTCCAGCAACTATGTATTCTTCATAAGTGCCCTTTGTATCAACCCAGTATTCACGAAAATTACGTTAAGAGAGCCAATCAGATTGGAGCTTGTGATTTCAGCCAGTTTGAGCCAATTTTGTGGGTGGGATGGATGGATTGATTGTTTTAAAGATGTCAGATAAATGACAAAATGTCTTTTTTTCAAAGTTACATTTGATCACAGGCTTAATTCAGGCAGAATCTCACCAGACTGAATAAACATTTTGTTTTTAACCTCAGACTGTAAGCTAATGAATTTATGAAAAGCGCAATCATTTACAAATATTAAGCTAATTTTTACATCACTGTTCTTTTGCTTAATTAATGTCTCTTTATCATGCCAGTAATGATTGCAGGCACCTCTCTCTTTCTCTCTCTCTCTCTCTCTCTCTCTGCTCGTCCCTGTTCATGACTAATAAGCCATTATAGTTTTTGCTTTCCCAAGCAGTCAATTAACACGGGTCGCTCTTTAAGAGCTGCCGCCCAGCGTCTCAAATCCGTTTACCTGAGCAACAATCTGCTTGTGAAATCTCCTGCGTATACAGACAAAATTATTTTCTATTCTCTCTCTTTCTGTCTGAGATTCTAGCAAAACAGAAATGACTGGGCTTGCAATATTAATTTACCCAGGAGGCAACGCTGTGAATTAGAAACATCTTTTAATTCTCATTGAAGAAAAGCCATCTGGCTGCTGCAGAAACGCAAACGGGAGACCCTCCTCCTAACCTCCCTCATCCCTCCATCATCTCCCTCCTCTTGCCCTCCCTCTCTCCAGTGCTGTAAAACGACGGACCATTAAAATAATGTGTTCATCTACATAAAACTCAAATGGAATATGACGGATCATATTCACAGGCATGCCATTTATGCCTTCAATTAAAGCACTCATCAACTTAATTAAACATTCAATCCACTCAATCAGCCTGGCATACCTTACTGCCTCCAGACCATAATAACACCTACCATAACACTGCAAAAGTAGGAAGCTCACTGTATCGAGTCCAGGGGAAAACAAATGCCATGGGAATAATGCCACCTAAAGTTATACAAACACAATTATGCTAAAAAATTATAATATGACAAATATCATTATTTTAGTTTTTTATTTTATTTTATTATTTGATATATTTCATAATGTTCCATTAGGCCTATCAATTAATTTTATTTTATATTCTTAATATATCTAATATTTTATTTGTATTAATTGTATTATTATTATTATTACTATTATTAATAATAATTTATACAAAATACTGAAAGAAATATATATTTTATATGAATATTTCTGTTATTTTAATTTAATATCTTATGCTTTATAAATATTTACTGGAAACAAAGAAATATTTAAGTTTTTTTTTTTTTGCAGTGGGGCCTATCAATCTGATACTTAATTTAAATAATAATATTACTTTTATTTTATTTCATGTTTTATATATTTCATAATGTTACATTAGGCCTATCAATCTGATAATTTTATTCATTTTATTTTATATTGTTAATATATCTAATATTTTATAAAAAATATTCATTTTATTGTTATTTCATATTAAAATATTATATTACTTATTCTTAATAACTTATGCTATATAAATATTTACTGGAAACAAAATACATATTTAGAAAATTATTTTTTTGCAATGTTATTGCAGTGGGACCTAATCTGACACTTTTTTTTTAAAATTAATTTTATTTTATATTCTCAATATATATAATTTGTATTAATTGTATTTTTTAAGTTTTAATTTATTATATAATAAAATACATTTTACTTTATTTTATAGTTATTATTTTATATCACAATAGTATATATTTCTTATTCTAAATAATCTTATGACATAAATATTTACTGGAAAAATATATATATATATATATATTTAGATTTTTATTTTTTTTTTGCAGTGAGGTCCCATTATTACAGAGCAGCTTTCCTGTGGCGGATAATGATGGAGGATAATGATGTGAGGTCAGGGAAAATGATGAAGGGATGAAGAAAATGACTGCGAGTAAGGATGAAAAACAGGGTGCGCTGGTTGAGGCCAGT
This sequence comes from Scardinius erythrophthalmus, assembly GCF_964197995.2. Classification (NCBI taxonomy): domain Eukaryota; kingdom Metazoa; phylum Chordata; class Actinopteri; order Cypriniformes; family Leuciscidae; genus Scardinius; species Scardinius erythrophthalmus. The sequence goes on from NC_138242.1 coordinate 4,931,391, forward strand.
GGAGATGAATGGAGTTGGTCTATAAGGGACTATAAGGACTTTAAAGCTGTTTTCCAGCCTGCTCTTGATGGTGACCTTGATCAACGGCTCCTCTGAGTTGTGGGCTCAACAAAAGAGCAGGATAACTCAACGGGACATAGAATGGAAAAGGAGTGGCACTCAGAAAAAAGATCTGGATGCTCTATTCTGTCTTATTCTGTGTGTGTTTTTTAAAAGTAATTACTTTAACCCTGTACGATGACCTAGCCAGATAGAGTCAGACCCTTGTGGTCCTGGCCGATGCAATCTGATTGGTCAGATGAATGGCCCAGGGGAGAGAGCTTCACCTCGGTGTGACTCAGTCGATGTGTCCAGACTAACATACACACATTACATGTGGGGCTTAGTGATTTACTGACAGGATTCATTTGAGTATTGCTTCTATTGTAATCATGTCTACAGCTCACACTTTAGGGTTCCAAACATTTCAATGAGGGAAGAGCAGATGAAGAAGAGCTTGCTCGGGAAAAAAAGTGTATTTTCCCCGTTACTGAAATTAGCCTCTACTAAGCCCCGCCCCTTAGATACTGTTGCTATGCTCTGAGAGGCATTAAAAAAAAAAAAAAAAAAAAAAAACATGCAGGTCACGTCACCTCAAAAAAAACAAAACAAAAAAAAAACATTTTTTTTATGTGATTTTATGATTTTTTTCTCTCTCAAAAAAATATCATAGGTGGTTTCTATTTTTAATACATTCAGGAAATTGGCATAAATTCTCATTATTGTAAAAAAAAAAAAATTCTTATCATGAAAACCCATGCATTATGTACATTTTAAACGGTTGATTGTGCATAGTAGTTTTTGTTGTACCGCCTTTAATTCATGCTGAATTATTATTATTGTGATACAGTATTACAGTGATGGGAATCTAATGAGAATAAGCATTGAGAAAATTAGGAATTACAAAAAAATTGGTTGTAAAATGATAAAGTGGGTGGACATAAAGTGGTGCTTAGTGACATGCAAAATACAATTTCTTATTTTAATCATTTTAGTTAAAAGTACGGGTTGAGAATATTACCTCAGTATTAACCTAAAATCATGATATCAACAGATCATAGACTTGACTTCTGCTTACAAGAAGTGTGTGTAACAGACAGTACAAGTAAACAGAAATGTTCACACTTCTCAGCTTGTCAAAGTGCACATAAACAAACAGAAGCAAGTGATGGTGGTAATTAAATCAAACATATGGCAGTCAGCTCAGACACAGGTGTGTGTGTGTGTGTGTGCTCTGTGTGTGTGCGTGCATGTGTGTGCACGGTGAGTGTGTGTGAGCGATCTCTGGGCAGTGCGATTCACACATTCATAGAGAGTGTCATAGATAAATACGTGTGAAAGTGACAATGTCTGAAACTGGAGTGATCACACTCTCTTGGAGAAATACCTCAGCAAATATTCATCCACTCACATCAGCTGTTACCACTGATCTATACAGATGACATTATATAGATCAGTGGCTGTTACACTAACTGTTACACACTAACTGCAGTCTCATTCTAACGTCCAGTGAAGCTGTTGAGGGCCTTAAGATAATTTAGAGTGAGACTTCATTAAAACATGACTAAACCCTTCATAAGTTAATAAATACTAATTATTCATGAAGGACACAATGAATTCTGATGAATTTCTGTTTCAAAAAAATGTTGTTCATTTGAACTTTTGAAAAATGTAACACGGTTCCCACAAAAATATTATATATATATATATATATATATATATATATATATTAAAAATACAAAAAATGTTGTCAAATATTATTACTATTTCATATAACTGTTTTTTCTTTTAATGTATTTTAAAATGTAATTTATTCCTGTGATCAAAGCTGAATTTTCAGCATCGTTACTGCATTCTGCAGTGTCTCATGATTGATTATCAATACTTTTATTCAGCAAGGATGCATTAAATTGATCAAAAGTGACAGTAAAGACATTTATAATGTTACAAAAGATTCTATTTCAAATAAATGAAATTTAACTTTCTATTCATTAAAGAATCCTGAAAAAAAAAGATCCATAACCGTTTTCAACATTGATAATAATAATGAATGTTTTTTGAGTATCAAATCATCATTAAAATGATTTCTGGAGGATCATGTGACACTGAAGACTGGAGTAATGATGCTGAAAATTCAGCTTTGATCACAGGAATAAATGTTACATATAATCAAATAGAAAACAGTTATTTTAAATTGTCATAATATTTAACAATATTACTTTTTTTTTGTATTTTAAATCAAATAAATGCAGTCTTAGTGAGCATAAGAAACTTCTTTTAAAAACATTAACAATCTTACCGATCTCAAACTTTTGAATGGCAGTGTATATATATATATGCTTGTGCATGACGTGCATGATTTATCATGATTCAATATATATATATATGAACACTGATGAATCATGCACATTAGGGTCCAGATTAACACTGACGTATCCCATACAGAAGCTAATTATTGAAGGATTATTAAAGCACACCTCGTCATAAGACAATAATGGTGATCACGCCAGTCCCAGAGCATGGGTTTGAATAACTCCCATCCTCAAGGCAAATATCACACCAACCTTTCCCTCGGCCATTATAATGCCGTGTAAAAGTCGCCCAGCTTAAACGAGACTAACTCGCCCTCATAAAAACTAATCCTCTCATAAAAATAAACCTTAAATCAATAGACTACCAGCACTTGAGCTTCACAATCACACTTCAGAGATGGTCGCCTGCTTTGTTGAATCGCTCTAAAATGGCACAATATCACCTTGGACACTCAGGCTAAATGTATACTGCAGGACTTAATGTTAAATCCAATATTTTTACACATACATTTTTTTCAAAATATATATATTTTTTTATAAATGACGATTTCTGACTTGAGCTAGCCTATACATCACAAAATAATGGCAGAAAAGGATCATTCAATATGAGTTTTTAGATGTACACTACAATTAAATTTGTATATAGTAATTAATACTTTTACTCATTAGGGATGCATTCAATTGATCACAAGTGACATTTAAAATGATTTGTAGAATGTTACAAATAAATGTTGTTCTTTTGAACTTTCCATAGGAAAAAAATCATTAAAAAAAAAAAGTATTACGGTTTCTACAAAAATATTAAGCAGAGCATCTTAGACTTGGGATCAGACCTTTCATTGAATGTCTTCTCATAGTGGGAGCGTCAGAGACCCGTGTTTGATTACTGACTTTTCTTTATACAGAAGTTTGAGTGAATGTTCAGTGTTTTTGACACTGACCTGGAAATCTTGTCTGTGCAAGACATAGTGATGAGCCGTTCTCCTTGAAGGACCCCGTCCCACGTCTGAACGGGACCCGCGCACTTCACCGGCAGTGTCCCTTCCCCGGATTCAATCTTTGTCCGTAAGTGGCTGTGGAACTTCTTCACCAAGTGTCTGTTGCTGTGCACTGAGGAAAAAAAGAGTGCTATAGGGTCAATGTTGGCATGCTCATTTTTAATGGCTTATATATTCAATTATTATAAAACTGCAATTCACACATACTGTACAGTTTAACTTTTGCCTGAAAAGATCCACTGTCGAGGTCAGTATTTCAAATGTCTCTTAAAATATCTGATAATTTGACCTCTTTTATGACAAGGCAATGTTAGTTCAGGTTGTAAAATGTCATGTGGTACAACTTCACCAAAAACTTGAATATTTATGAATTGATATGATATTTGTGAGGGGAAAACAAGTACATTTTATTTCACTTTCCACATAAATGTAAAGAAGTGCATTTTAAAATTAAGGCATTTCTAAGATTTATGTGGATGCACAATTTGTTATAATTCTTTTGAAACTTTGAGTTTTATTTATTTTTCAGTGTAACTTTGTTTAGTCAATTTTGAATAGAGGTATACAATTGAATAAAACATTTTTTTCTTTTATTACATGGGATGTCGTGACATTTGGAGGACAAAAGTGTCATCTTTGTAATAAATTGTTTCTCTTCAAACTTGAAAATTTGGATGATGGATGGGTGGATGGATGAATGAATGGGAGGATGGATGGAAGGATGGGTGGATGGATGGGAGGATGGATGGGTTGATGGGAGGATGGATGGATGGCAGGATGGATGGATGGATGGGTGAATGGGAGGATGGGTGAATGGGAGGATGGGAGGATTGATGGGTGGATGGATGGATGGATGGATGGAAGGATGGGTGGATGGATGGGAGGATGGATGGGAGGATGGATGGGTGGATGGGAGGATGGATGGGTTGATGGGAGGATGGATGGATGGCAGGATGGATGGATGGATGGGTGAATGGGAGGATGGGTGAATGGGAGGATGGGAGGATTGATGGGTGGATGGATGGATGGATGGATGGAAGGATGGGTGGATGGGTGGGTGAATGGATGGATGGATGGGTGGATGGATGGAAGGATGGGTGGATGGGATGGATGAGAGGATGGATGGGTGGATGGATGGGTGGATGGATGGGAGGATGGGTGGATGGATGGCAGGATGGATGGATGGATGGATGGATGGGTGGATGGGAGGGAGGATGGATGGATGGATGGATGGATGGATGGATGGATGGATGGATGGATGAATGGGAGGATGGATGGATGGGTGGATGGATGGATGGATGCGTGGATGGATGGATGCGTGGATGGATGGATGGATGGATGGGTGAATGGGTGGATGGGAGGTTGGATGGATGGATGGATGGGTGGATGGGAGGATGGATGGATGGATGGGTGGATGGGAGGATGGATGGATGGGTTGATGGATGGCAGGATGGATGGGTGGATGGGAGGATGGATGGATGGGAGGATGGATGGATGGGTGGATGGGAGGATGGATGGATGGATGGGTTGATGGATGGCAGGATGGATGGGTGGATGGGAGGATGGATGGATGGATGGATGGGAGGATGGATGGGAGGATGGATGTGTGGATGTGAGGTTGGATGGATGGATGTGTGGATGAGAGGGTGGATGGGTGGGTGGATGGGAGGATGGATGGGTGGATGAATGGATGGGTGGATGATGGATGGGTGAGTGGATGGATGGATGAATGGGTGAGTGGATGGATGGATGAATGATGATGGATGGGTGGATGATGGATGGGTGAGTGGATGGATGGGTGGATGGAAGGGAGGATGGATGGGAGGATGGATGGGTGGATGAATGGATGGGTGGATGGATGGGTGGATGGATGGATGGGTGAGTGGATGGATGGGTGAGTGGATGGATGGGTGGATGGATGGGTAAGTGGATGGATGGATGGATGGATGGATGGATGAGTGGATGGATGGATGGATGGGTGAGTGGATGGATGGATGGATGGATGGATGGATTTTTTGAAAAAACAAAACAAAAAAACATGTTGCCCCACATGAGATTTTTAGAGTCACCACATGAAACCTTGACACATGTGTAGCTTTTGGACACAAGAGAGCAGAAGAGATGATACAGACGAGCAGATAATCTTACAATCAGAGGTGATTTCGTACGGCGAGTTCACACGGGCGTCCCCGCAGGGCGAAGAGCTGATGTACATGTGGAAGAGGACATTCTCTCGCAGTCTCAAACAGGAGTCTTTGTGCCGTACGAAGATCGATTGTTCCCAGTCCTCTTTCCTTTTGCTTCAGAGTGATCACAGACCCCAGGCGGGAAGAAAGAAGAAAGAGGGGAGACATGAGAAACAACCACGTCTGAAAGTGTTCAGCACTCACATTCCCGGCTAATAATGGGCCGAAGACACAAAGGAGACAAATATTGGCCTTGCCGCGACCAAGGCTAGTTCCGTCACTGTCACATTCCCCTCTCGCGCTCGCACTCGTGCTATTACTCTGTCAGAACAAGGCGAATATAAATGGCCGAGAGAAACGGCGTGCTGTAATTCTTTAACCCGGATGATCTGTAGCTAGTCAGCTGTAGGGAGGACACTGCGTTTCCAGCAGAGCCGCCCCACTTTTACACATATCATCATAATTAGCATTAGCGCCTCACTGTGACATCTTACAAAAGACGTTTCGGAATAGTGCACGAGGTGAACTGTGCACAGGGAGCGCATTACACGCGCAAACATCCTCGTCTCTAATTGGCACCTAAGCTGTGCTAATTACACAAATGACCTGCGATGTCAAGGGTGGGAGTCGTGTTGCTCCAGATCTGTCTACTGAGGAACAAGCCGATGGCCGTTGTGCTATTTTATTTGCAGAACATAATGACTTATCTTCCAAACTAGACTCCAGACCCAGCCGAGCGGGCCCATTTAGCTGCAGATAATGCACTCTGGGAAGACGCGTATGCAAATATGACATTACAGGAGGCTTTTCTATGCTGCAATCTGCTACATCGAGGAAGACATTTAAAGTCTTCGCCGCCACACAATGATTCCTCCAACACCAGACCAGACTGAAATGATAATGCAGGTTCTTTATAAACCGAGAATTGAAATATGAAAAGTTATTTTTTAGGTGTAAAATTGTGCTTCTGTGTGAAAATGTGTTGTTTGCCTAAAGCTCTAACTGGAGATCAGGTTCAACAAGTGCAACGCATTCTCGACAACCTCTCTAATCTGTTGATTAGCACAGAAAATAACAAGACTTTTTTTCCTGTGAGAAAGCAAGTCTTGTTTAGAATAATGCACTTACAAGACTGATGTACAGTAAATTACTGTAGAAGCTCCTTTCTGCCTCAGAGGAGAACAAAAAAGGTAATTGTGACCTTATATCTTAAAGATACTCCTTTATTTATTGTAATTTTGACTTTATATTTCCCACTTGTGACTTAATGTTTTACAATTGCAACATTGTTTGTCGTAATTGCAACTTTACTGCAATGTGACTTGTGTCACAGTCATTTTATCTCACATATGTGATTTTATAACTCACAATATCACTTAATATATATCATAATGCAACTTTAAATCTTACAATACTTTCTCGTAATTGCAACTTCACAACTCACAGTGACTTTTATTGCAATGTTACTTTATATCTCATGATTGTGACTTCATGATAATATCACTTTATATGCCGCAATGCAAATTTACAGTATATCTCAAATGCGACTTTAAATCTAACAATTGCGTCCCCCCCCCCATTAATTGTGACCCTGTGTCTTTATATCTTACAATGTAACTTCATTTTTTAAACTGTAAATAAACAGGCTTCATTGACACATTGTCAAAAGTATAGCAACAAGACTTAAACATTATACATGTTTATTTAGCTCCTGTCATGACCATGTTAAGTAAAAAAAAAAAAAAAACGTTCACTTCCCTTATGGAAAAACAAGTACATTTTAGCATACAGGACTACGGAACTAATATTGCATGTTATAGTTAAAATTTATATTAAATGCAATTAGCTGAACCTTAGTGCTTTTTGACACTTCATTTTTATATGTAATTTCCTAATTACTTATATTGTCTTTAAAATATGGTTAATAAATGTACTACCGAATAAAGGATTTATGGTGAACTAAAAAACACTTGAACGTCATTTCTATTAAAACTTGTATGTCAGGTATTTAAATACATTTGTAATTACAAATGTAATGATAAAGTTGCAATAAAGTACATTTAAAATATATAATCTTTAAATATAATATTGAATATAATATCACGCTACAGTTAAAATTAAATTAAATTAAAATCAATTACTTTAAATGTTCTTTACTACACTGAACAAAATTATAAACGCAACACTTTTGTTTTTGCTTCCATTTTTCATGAGCTGAACTCAAAGATCTAAGACTTTTTCTATGTACACAAAAGACCTATTTCTCTCAAATATTGTTCTTGCCGAGATAATCCATCCAGCTCACAGGTGTGGCATATCAAGATGCTGATTAGACAGCATGATTATTGCACAGGTGTGCCTTAGGCTGGCCACAATAAAAGGCTACTGTGCATTTTACTGTATTGATATGAGTCATCTAAATGCGTGTCCTTTACCTGAGGTGTAACTCTAGTTGAGAGTACAGGAACCGCAGCAGAGCTCGTCTAGTCGTGATTTCGGCATGGCAGTCGTTGACCACCAGGCCCTGGTCACTGATATATTCTCCGTTAATGCATTTCGTGCCGGTTGATAGCGCCACCACCTGGGCCTGTCTTAGATCCACACCTGATGAGCACAAACACACAAACACATATAGTCATCATATTGCAGCCTAATAATATTGGATCTAACAGCAGACTTACTGTGAGTAAGTGTTGTCACAAATGTAATATGTGAAGAGCCATTAGCAGAGGTCATTTACATATACCTGTAAATGTCTTAAAGGGATAGTTCACCCAAAAACGGAAATCCTGTCATCATTTTCTCGCCCTCATGTTGTTCCAAACCTGTATGAGTTTCTGTCTTCTGGTAACCAGACAGTTGATGGTAGCCATATTTTTTTCTCCATACTATCAATGGCTACCGTCAACTTCTTCGTTTGTGTTCAACAGAACACAGAAACTCATACAGGTTTGGAACAACATGAGGGTGAGTAAATGATGACAGAATTTAAATTTTAGGGTGAACTATCCCCTTAAAGATACAGTAACCTAAAACCACCTGTTTAATTCAAAACTTTTAATAATATTTTTCAGAAATGATTTTTTCCCAATGAAATAGGACTTCTTTTGTACGCGATGATGTCACGACACCCGCGGCCTCTGGGACGTCCTAAAACGCTAACGCGGGATACTAATGTTCTATGGCGGTGATATTAAAAGACCAAACTCAGTAAACATCTCTGTCTTATTAGTCCATTAAGCCACGTTAAGCGGTTTCTATAGGAGGACAACGCTTGATGTGTAATTAAACACCTTGTGTTCATATTCTGGGCTCATCTGCTTTATTATAATGGTGTTTACTGAGTTTAGTCTTAATATCACTGTCTAAGTTAGAACATTATTAACCCGTGTTAGCGTTTCAGAACGTCCCAGAGGCTGCGGGTGTCGTGACATCATCGCGTACAAAAGAAGTCCCATTTCATTGGCTAGGCGCCGACCAATAAAACGTCTCGTTACCTGCCTTTCTCTCTCGCCGCCACTGAGTTTGCAAGTGCACAAGTTAGTTTTGCATCTAATATATCGCAAAAAGGTTGCAAAAGTCAAGGTGCAGATTTTAAAGAAGTTGAGAAGTTGTAAGTGCCTAATTGAGGTTGTTCTGCAAATGTGGATGTGAGATTTAATGCAAATATGTACTACAAGTTTGTGTCTGTCACTGTATTTCTGAATGGCATTTTACACATTTGTGACTACTCGTCTGCAGCTTCAAATTCAGAACACAGGTTTGTGACTATCGTCTGCGAGTGCAAATCTCAACATTCAACTTCAAATTTTTATTTTTCAGGTTTTTACGTTAGAGCTGTGAGTGTAAACTTTAGCGTGCAAGTACGAATACCTATTGTACAAGTTCTCAAATTTACATCTACATTCTTCCGAGTTTTGCTATTCTTTTACCCATTCTTCTAGCTGTAAGATTTCTAGCCACAGTTGCACACTGCACACTTGCAATGCATTGGCCAAGCATTCGCATCTGCATTTGCATACTTGCATCGAGTGTTTCTGTCTTAAGGATCAGAGAGAAAACGCTCCAGATTTGATGCAAGAAAAGGACAGGACTGTTTAAAACACAACTATAAATTCTGCTGTAGTACACAGTAAAAGCTGTTCTTTTGCTGATGTTCTCTACACAAAGAATGAGTAACTGTTCATCAGTGTACAAAGCTTTCCTGTGACATTTTCATCAGCCACAGCGAGACGAAACCCACAACCCCGGCACAAAGCGTGTCCACCTGCCACGTCCAGCTGTACCTGTCCCACAGCTGCGCGACCCGATACGGAGGATTTCTGCACTGAGAACAGCTCAAGCGTGTGAGCCGATGTCTCAGCATGCTTAACCATAAAGCTCCGTGTGCTGGAAAAAAATATATCTCCCCATCGCTTCAAAAATGTAGTGTTCAGTGCCTCATGCAGACCTGCAGGCTAGAGGCAACATATGAGCTTTTATCAGTCGGGACCCAGACGGAATTGCACACCGTGGCCCGGCCGCCACCAGCCTGGCAATAACAATAATAAAAACTAATATTGAGGTGGGGTTAAAGGCATAGCCTTTGAAATCCATTCTTCCACCTTTCGCTGCCTGCTGAACCGAGAGAGTGTGAGAGAGGAGAGGCCGTGGGAAGAGGAGAAATAGATGAAACGCAGGCCAGAAGAAAAGAGAGACTGGGTCCAAATGAGTCATAACTGCAGATCGAAGCGGTCAATAGCTAATCTTTTTCATACTTGTTAATATCAGGGTTATGGGACATTCTAACTGTGAAAAACTACATGTATCCAGATAAACTATGAGTTTAAAAGGTTAGTTCACTAAGAAATGAAACTTATACTCAACCTCATGTATGATTTATTTTATTCTGCAGAACAAAAAGAGTCTGGCAGTCATGTGGTTAAAATAAAAATAAAAAGCAAGAACATATTTTCTTAAACTGTGAGTGTACATCTCTTAATCATTAGTTTTCAAATCTTTTTTTCTTTTTTTGAAATAAAAAAGGGCAAATGATCTGTTATTTTAAGAGACTTGTTGACCTTAACACAAAAGTTATGAAAGTCAGCAGGGGGTCTGTATGTTTCTGCATGCACATTATGAAATTGATGAAATGTGTGTATATATATAAATTAAGAAAATGTGTGTATACACGCACACACACACACAAATATATACAAAGAAACAAATAAGTGTATTCAGCAAGGACACATTTAATTAAATTAGAATATTTATAATTTATAATGTTTCAAGAGATTATCTGAACTGTTTATTCATCAAAGAATCCTGAATTTTTTTTATCATGGTTTTTACAAAAAAATGAAGCAACACACAATGATGCTGAAAATTCAGCTTTGCATATGATACATATGCAATATATATATATATATTGTGGCGGACTACCATCGTTCTGACATCAGTCGCCCCTCGCAACACACACAGAGCAGCTGACCAGCAATCAACGCACACACCTGACGGCCATCGACCAACTCATCACTGGGGCCATATTCACCTTATTCCGCCCCGCCCACTTTTACTTCTGTCCAGTACTTCCGTTGTAAACCACATTCCGGTTTAGCGGACCCTCATTCAGTTTAGAGAAGAACTGCAGAGAAGTCTCACTGATAAAATGTCACATAAGATAAGCTAATTTGTGCCAAATGTGCTATGTACGTGTGTACCAACAGCACAGCAATGCACTGTTTCTTGGGGTAATTTTTAAACGACTTTTAGGTGTTTATATGACCCGTCTGATCGCAGCCCGGCCGATGTGTAGTGTTTAGCCTAACGTTACATTAGCCACAAACATCTAATGTTGTAATGGTCTCACTACAGGACACATACACATGCTATACCTTGTTTGAAAGCTATGGTCCTCTAGAATTCAGTTGCTGGATTTATTTTACAGCCATTACTTGTGTTAGAGATCAAACCATAAGAAATTGCAGCTAGCAGTTAGCTAAGCTAACGTTACCCTCTTGTTCATCTAGTTGAAGCTCTACTTTCTTTCTACACCAGTTCGTGGCTATTTTTTTCTCATCTGTTGGCTATACACTGCAATTTATGTATCTGGTGATTAAGCAAACAAACTGTGGTGGAATAATGTTTCAAACTTTAGATGTAGTAGTGTTTCTGCACATCTTCATAACTAAGTAATAGCTATTAGAAAGACACAGCTATTAAATAATTTGATTGTGGCATTGTTTCAAAAGCTTCAAGTGAAATGTACTTTAGTACGTTGCAGCAGTTGTTAATAACCATAGGCCAACGCATTTGGCTATAATATTATAGTCTATCAAGGCAGATAACAGATTGGACCAGGGCAAACAAAGCACTAAGTAGCTAAAACAGGAAGTGAGATTACGCGGATGGCGCCACCCAGTGCTACTTCCGGAATAAGGTGAATAAACGAGTAGGGTCTGCCTGCAGAGCCGGAGGCTGCATTTTCAGGACCCCACTTTTAGGACCGCATTTCTAGGACCCTAGGTTTTTAGTGACAGCGCCACCTACCGAATTAGAGGACCAGCGAAGATGGATGACAATCAGAGTGTGAGTATCAAATGCGAATAAATTTTTACAATTGCGATGCATTTAATTGGAAAGTTAACGTTGCAAACGTGATGGTGATTTGCTAAATAAATAGTCTTGAATGCATAGCCATAGTATTTAGCCTCTAATGCTTGAAAATGAATTGTTAGCACGTTCATTTAACGGAACTGTTGCTTGAAAATGAATTGTTAGCACGTTCATTTAACGGAACTGTTGCTTGAAAATGAATTGTTAGCACGTTCATTTAACGGAACTGTTGCTTGAAAATGAATTGTTAGCACGTTCATTTAACGGAACTGTTGCGTGATAAGCCTGTGTTGACTTATTGACAGCACAATAAAACTGTAGCATGTTCGTTCTGAAAGCTTGTTAATTACTCATTGTTCTTCCATTTTAATTCAGTTAAAATAATCTTAATGTTTTCACTGTCACGTGCTCACAGTCAGCCTGTTTAACGTTACCCACAATACATGTTATGTGTAGTATGCGTCTACATGCGTCTCTTCATTTTGACATGGTTTTATAATGTGTGCTTTAAATATTATATACATATGTAAATGTGTGTGTGTGTATATATATATATATATATATATATATATATATATATATATATATATTTATATTATATTATCTTATAATATAATATTATAATATTTATATATTATAAATATATATATTATATTAATAATATATATAATATATTGATTATACATATTATATATATATATATATTATATATAATATATTTATTATATATATTATATATATATATTATATATAATATATATAATAAATATATTTATATATTAATATTAATCTTATAATATTTATATATTATATATTATATAATATATATATATATATGGTCAGAAAAAAAGTCGTGTCAATGTTATTTCTATTCAGATTTCTCAATTGAGATGGATTTCTCTTTATTGACATGAGTGTTTCTAGAACCTTTGTTCCCACAACATCAAAACCTTTTTTTTTTCAAATCTTTGAACAGTATGCAATAATAGTATTATGAACATTAATTGATATGTGTGCACTGTTTGGTAACTAAGAAAAAAAAATTAAAGAGTAGAACATGTTCAACTAAATGTTCCTTATTTAATTCACTTCTCTTTCTCTCTCTCTCTCTCTTAGGAGTCAGTGATGATGTTGTCCATGAAGTTCTGTTTGTGGTCCACATCATGAACAAATTTGTTTTTGTGTGTGTTCAAGTTCAGTTATTATATATTATTTTGTAAAATATTTTGTGTGTGCAAGTTCAGTTATTATATATTATTTTGTAAAATATTTTGTGTGTGCAAGTTCAGTTGTTATATATTATTTTGTAAAATATTTAGTGTGTTCAAGTTGAGGTGTGATATATTATTTTGTAAAATATACACAATCTACCCCCAGAGTCATCCTTGTCTTCCCTCTATACTTGAAAATGTGGTCGATCTAGTGACTGAAAAGACTATAACATGATTCCTTGTTTATTTTACTTGAGTAATTATATTATGCTAGACCCAATAATTTCTCAACATTCCTAGGAACCAGGTTTAATTGCAATAAATAAAGTAGTATTTGGGTGTAATAAAACTGTAAAACTCTAATGTAGTTAAAACTGGGTGGGTGGAAATACTGCCTGGCACAACTAGGGTCCTGGAAATGCGTTCCTGAGACTGCGGTTCTCCGAGTCGGTAGGTGGCGCTGTCACAAAAAACTAGGGTCCTAGAAATGCGGTCCTAGAAGTGGGGTCCTGAAAATGCAGCCTCCGGCTCTGCAGGCAGATAATATTGGAATAAACACCAGTAAAGATAGGCCAGTGGAGTTTTTGCTCTTCCAGACATTCACTAACATCTGTTTACCCTTTTCTCTTACAGAGAGTGATTAATGAGAAGGAACCTAGAAGCCTTGATAGAACTCTCTGCTGGTCAAGCTAACTCCCTGCTGTCTGGCTGAAGTTTGCAGTCTTCACTCCACTTTCTCCAGCACTCTCACAACAGAAGCACAAGAGCACCAATCCTCCTTCAATCCTCACTGTTGCACAAGAAATAAAGCACACCCTCTGGGTTTAACAACTTGCGTGTTTTCTCTCCTTTTTTCCCAAGCCCGGCTACTATATATATTTATTACATGGCTTGGTTGAATTCTAATGTAGAAAGCGGTCTGTTATTTCTTGATAACAATCCGCTGCGAAGTATAACACACCGTTGCCATGAAAAACAGAGCGTTGCTATGGACGCAGGATTCTAACCGTAGAGACGGAACAGACTATTTTCTTTAGTGGAAGCAATACAATCGTTTTTAAATCAATAAACTCCTCTTTAAATCAATATTTTGTGTCAAATTATTGAATTATTTGGTAGGTAGCCATGTAATAACCGGGATAATGTAGAGCGAGGCGGTTGTTATAGCGAATACAACCCCTTCAGGCTGATTCAAGTCCTGATCAGGATATTTATTACAAAATATGTGCATTGTCATTTTTATAGAAGAGGGTATTATTAACATTCTTCAAAATATAAAATTTTCTTTTGTGTGAACCATCTAACATATTCCTAATAAATCAAGCATTACAGCACATTATTGACAGTCCTGACAGCACTACTGTTGCATGTGACAAGCATAGAGGGAAAAGAGATTCCTGGAACTCCAGGGAAAATAAATCCTCGAGGAAAACAGTGCAGCCGTCCAGCAATAAACCATTACAATGAGTTATGTTCTACTGTTCGCACACTATTAGATGAACTCAACCTTTCCATTCATCAAAGACCGACCCAAACGTCCCAAATGCTCCTCTGAAGGCTAAAGCCAGCTGGTTCTGCCCGGTCTTCTCCTGCCTTACCTGAAAAAATCCCAGCATGCATTGGTACAGAGCACAGCAGGGTCCCAGCATGCCCAGGTTTGTGTGTTCAGGCATCTTTATTCAACAATCCCCAACAGCAAAAACACTTTCTAGAAAAAAATGAAAGTTAAAAGGCCCAAAGCACCACACCTTCCAAGTCTGTTCTCTCCATGCTGTTCCATTTAATGATAGTTTAGATCAATCTGGTGATGGCAGAGAGAAATAAAAGAGAGTGTGTAGTAATTTCTCTCTGTACCGGCATGAAATTGTTGTAAAGGCTCTTCTCTCGGTGTGTGGGGGTGGAAAGGCCTGTGGGCACTGCTGCTTTTAGAACAGCAATAATCATCAACATCTCAGAGAAAGCACATTGTGCCAGTGAAGTGGGTACAAAGGCAAACAGCCTGGATGTGAACATGACTGGCGCTCTCTTTACCCTTCAGTAGACCGCTGTGTGAAGAAGAGGAAAGAGAACAGCACAGTATCAAAGGCAGGTGTGCCGAAAGACATGCACTATACTGGGAACAACTCACCTTATTGTCAAAAAATATGAATTTGCTGAAAAAGTTTTAGATTTAACCCTATAAGGGGTGATATGAAATAATAGTCCATTTTAAATGGAACAGTTTATTGATTCCTTAGACAAAATATACATACAATTTTTATTTTTTTTTGTTGAGAATTATATTTGATATATCAGTCTTTTATGGCTAACATAGAATAAAGCAGTAAGCCCCGTGTAGCCGTGATTTACAGTGAATTTTGAACAGCTAAGAGGCCTAAAACCCCCTTAGCCGTTCTAAATTCACTGTAAATCACGGCTTTACCGCGCTTATTACTTTTATAAAATGGTTGTTCCACATACTTGGCAAGGTTTCATAAAATAAACACACAATAAATAATAATAATAATTGCGTTTTTATAGAAAGTTTATAAATTCAAAAGTCTTCAAATTTAAATATAAGTTATAAATTCGTTTCATTACTTTGCATTACTTTTTCTTACCTTGGCCGGGCTTGCTTTTTTGCTTTTTAATAACAACAAAAAAGTTATATTTTTGGAAATAAATTCAATGAATAATCCTCAGGCTGAAGGAAATGCTAATTCACGCCTTTACTTTTCAGCTGTTCAGCCATTCTGGATCACAGAAGAATAGGATGCAGGAGAAGAATGCTCAACACTATGGCCCTGTCCCAAATGGCACACTCCGGACTTGTGGACTTCCTCAGAGTCCACACTTTGGTGACGTCATGTAGTGCAGACCTATAGAGCCCTTGGCGTGAGTCCACGAGGGCGCATTGAGAGGTATTTTGGGACAGACTCAATCGTCACGCCGGAAATAACGGTCTGGTTGTTGTTGGACAGGAGAAATCACAATTTTGCGTTCCGACGTCTTATCTCCATGTCAACTACACAGCCGGCTTTTACAGTTCTATATTTTGATATTGTGCATGCCACATGGGCATTAGACAATAGATATATCATGCTTATTTAAAGTCCGCGTGAACCGGAAGTTGCAAACGACTTTTCTCCAGTGCTGTGACGTATTTCCCAGTGAAACGGAATATTGAACAGAGGGCAGGGTTTTACTCTAGCGCTCCTCCTCTCCATCTCTCGCTCATTACAGACTAACGGTTTGAGGGGAGTGGTTAAGCATTTCTCAACCCAAGTCCTCAAACCTACGTCATCAGAGAAGGGACGCCATTCCAGACCGGAAGTAACTTTTCAGACTTTGATTAAAGATCACGACGGCAAACAATTTTTTTCTGTGTTTTAACTTGCACGGATTAATTGTTCACCACAAGACTAGTAATATGCGCTAACAAAGTAAATAGGGTCAATTTTGATTTCAGTTGGACTTTAAATGATGTATACAGTTGTTGTACATAATAATACATAATGTTCCATTTGAACTAAGATTACAGTTTTAACACATAATGAAAATGTGCATGAGTTTCAGATGAATTTACAGGTTTCAATATTTATACTGTGTTTATATATGACTCAGTAAAGCCCTGACATTCGCTTCTATTTATTTGATGAATCATAATGCGATCGTATTATTCAATGCGCTATTATTATGTATGAGACATCAACCACTGCTCGATGACAATAATGTTTGTATAAACTGTAGGTAACAACTGGTAAAATGTACATCTAGGTCATAAAAACCGTAATATTTTCTTCTCAGCCATGTCAACAATTGTCCGTGAGCGAAATCTCCTCCCATCCGTTGTCTGACTGGCCTTTCGAAAGGATTCCTGGGTAGTTAAAGTGTGTGGAGCCTGCATCTATGCGGGCTTCGCGGAAGACCGCTTCAAGGGTCCAAAGGGGGCGCCGCTGAGCACACTTCAGATCGCTAAAATGCTGAATGGGACGGCCTACGGACTCGTAGACTCAGCGAGCACGCGCAATTTAAGTCCACAAGACCGAAAGTCCTCATGAAGTGCGCCATTTGGGACAGGGCCTATGGGTACTTCTCAATATCCCTCCTCGTCTCCTCTCTCCTCCGTCCTCCATCCTATGATCCGGAAACCGATCGAGCTCAGCTATCTTGAAGGACATCTCAATTCTCTAATTGCACCGCGAGGAGTCGAGGAGGCTTCCCGAGGAGTTATGAGCGAGGATACACAGGTGTATCCTATGCGGAAGAGTTTTATCGAATAACGCAACGCACGAATAAATTCTCCTCCCCCTTCACATCGGTCACAATAATTTTAATTTATACTTTACCTTTGCAGCTTAACCATGCAATCTATGATAATATGGATCTCACACTCGAGGAGGAAAAACAGCCACATTTTATTCAGAGGCCCAAATGGAGTAAAAATATGCTATATGGAGCAGATGTTGTTATTTATTTGGTCAAATGTAAGATGAAATTCTGATGTTTGTAATGTAAATCAGTGAGATAACAGTATAACAGATAAAAAGCATTTAAATATCAGTTGTCACTATTTCTCCCAATAGTATTATTCTCTAATTATATAGTATTGCTCTTAGTAAGATGATATTTAAATGCTTGTTTTCATGATCAAACTCATACAATGCAAAGCAATACAATGATGATTGAGAGATGAGCAAATAAATGTTCCTCAAATGCCTGATGGATCATTTTTGTTATATTTTAACAAGATTTAAAAGTAATGTACATCAATGAGATTTTATATATTGCATATATTGTTTATACATTGTAATACATTAATTGATATAGTATACAATTGATTTTATAAATGCATTCTACAGACTACAAAAATACAATTGTAAACTTTATCTATGAAAAAGCAACAAGAAATGTTCTAAGGCCTCTAACCTTCACAAACTTGCACCAGATTCATAAAAAAGTGTCATATCCAGTGATAATCAGCGAGTGGAAAGTGAGGACTCCACTGAAGACACTCTTCATCGGCACATGGGTCACTCTAGTGGAGGTCTGTCAGGGGAAGCCCATGTGCTGATATGAGCTTAGTAAGCATCATTAACCCCACATTTTCTAAATGAGTTTTGTTTCGCACAACAAGGAAAGAAAGAATGCAGTTCATCAGCTTCTTTATGAGGCCATCAAATCACAAGGAATCATTAGATGGGTTTTTATGCGTACTCTGCTTTGGGAGGTCTAACTACCATATTGGATTGGATGGGCACAGTATATTTTGGTTAAAAAAAAATATGCAGAAAGCGATTATTACTGAAAATTGATGAATTTGCATTAAACGTATCTTCTTCAGGGGTAAAGCAAATGGCCGAGGTCATCATCTACCAAGTCATTTACATGCCATTAGGAATAAAGAGGCTCATGAACTGATCCTTTACAAGTTGGTCTTGCATGTTAAAATGTTTGAATATCAAATGAGGTCAAAATGGTGTACAGAATCATCACCATTTAACAAATTGTGTTCCAGAGATAATTCCCACCGCAAGGAAACCTTTGAGCAAATATGGCACGCTTATATAAAACGATATGATTAGAGAATGAGCTTTATCTACAAAAACAGACTAAATAAATTGTATTATCACTGTTAAATATTGAATCTTTGACTGAAAAAATGTGAAGAAATTTGTTGACTGCATTTCCATATTATCCCACCATGTTTCCTCTAAATGATGAAGTTTGAAATTATCGGAACATCAAGGCTAGCATAAGTGCACATTCGACATCGCATTTACATGAATATCTAGGAAAATCACTGCGATTTGTGAAACTGGCGAATGCTAAATGTGGAATAAAATGCAATTTTGTCGTGATGCCACATAACAAGAAAACTTTTCAGACCCTTTTTCCAGCATAGAAATCAGTCTTTCCACTTCTGAATTGCTCTAAACACAATCATCTGTTCTCCAAATGTGGAAGCAGACATGATTGGTTCCCTTTACCAGCCTAACTGTGCATCTGATGTTCAAAACCCAGTCTCCCAGCATCCGTACTGCGCCTGGCTGAAATACGATTACGCACCATCTGATTCAAGCGGTGTCTGTTTCTTTTACGTTACCAGATGAAATAATCCAATAAGAGTCTTGTGAGAAGCACTCTCGCTCAGGTTATGACTCCCTCTGCGAAAGTCCCGCGGTTCAAAGTTGGACCCGCATTAATATTCCACCGGTGCCCGTGCCAGTCTAAAAGATTCAATAGATGCTCAAAGAGCAGTGAACAGAACCCCTAGTGTTTCTGTCAAGTTTGCGTGTCTGCTCGCCTGCCACAAATTCTTGGGCACCGACGTCTGGATCTTTGAAGATAACAGTCTTAATAAACATGCTCTGCAATTACTGTGAGGCAGACGGAGCTGAGAGAAGGAGAGAAAGAGGGAGACAGAGCAGCGAGGACAGGGATTAGGTCAGATCTCACTGAAGTCTAAACTGATGAGCTGTGGTCTTCAAAAGAAAAACTTGATACCGATCCTGCAGTGACTCCTGAAAGCCTGCAGCTGCGTCTTACACAAACACATTGAAACATCGCGCCAACCTTTCACTGCTAGTCAACTAGGCTGTTTTAACTCATCGTGGGATATATACTGTATATACTAGCAACAATAAACCATTAAATACCAATATGGGATAAGGCAAGTATCACTATTGTTTATACTTGGGGTTCAAATTTAAACCACTAACCCTAAATATTAAATCGCTCTGGTTTCTGCAATTAATCGTGATCAGGGTTTGACATTAACCCTGTGTATTTCAATTGTACTCTTTTAAAAAGGCATCTGAAATAATAAACTAAGTGCAATGCAGTGTTTTTCTAAACATATTGATATACTGAAATATCTGAAACACTTTCCAATACTCATTTTCCACAGAATAGATACAGGATACCAGCTGTTCTTTCTCTCTCTCTCATCAGTGAGTTACACACAAACCCGCCTCCACTCACTCACTCATTTCATTTGCTCCGGATAAATGTTGCTGTTACAGGGCTTGAATTTCAGCGTGGGATTGCGCGTATTGCACATAATTTTACTCATTCCCGCAGATTTCGTGCCCACACCCAAAGTGCGGCACATAAAGCCGCCTCTCAGCACTAAATTGAGTTCTTTTTCACTGCTAATTGCGATTAAACAGTCAAATACACACAAAATGATGTCAAAATGCCGATCTTGGCGAGTATTCACATAAACAAGTTATGTTTTAAATGAACGTAAACAGTTGAGAAAGAAAATGCATGTGTAACAGTATAATGGCTCTTAACCCTTTAAGGTACGCACCATGAAAAAAGCAAAGGAAAAATTATTTCTTTGCATTTTTTATTCAATTATGATAACAATAACAACAATCAATATTTTTTTTTAAATTAGATCCTACAGTATTTTAGATACAGTGCTCTACCAAACGGTTGAGATGTCTGTTCATAGTAAAAGAACAACATTCAGAACAAGTCATATTAAGTGCAATTTCTTGACCAATAAAAAATCTGATGGTTGCTATTGATGGCTCCAAACACATCAAGAGTGTGTGTGTGTGTGTGTGTGTGTGTGTGTGTGTGTGTGTGTGTGCTGGTGCAAAACTTCAACCAAGATTTGATTAGTACGGAGCCCCCCCAAGTCCCACTTTGTCAAAAAAAAATTATTATAACTATCTTGTGGCCTCAGGATAGTAACTCGTGGCCTCAAGATTTTGTTACTATCTTGAGACCACAAGTTACTATCTCGAGGCCACGAGATACTATCTCGAGGCCACCAATTACTATCTCGAGGCCACAAATTACTATCTCGAGGCCACCAATTACTATCTCGAGGCCACAAATTACTATCTCGAGGCCACGAGTTACTATCTCGAGGCCACCAATTACTATCTAGAGGCCACAAATTACTATCTCGAGGCCACGAGATACTATCTCGAGGCCACGAGATACTATCTCGAGGCCACGAGATACTATCTAGAGGCCACAAATTACTATCTCGAGGCCACGAGATACTATCTCGAGGCCACGAGATACTATCTCGAGGCCACGAATTACTATCTCGAGGCCACGAATTACTATCTCGAGGCCACGAATTACTATCTTGAGGCCACGAGTTACTGTCTTGAGGCCACGAGATACTATCTTGAGGCCACGAGATACTATCTTGAGGCCACGAGTTACTATCTTGAGGCCACGAGTTACTATCTTGAAGCCACGAGTTAGTATCTTGAAGCCACGAGTTAGTATCTCAAGGCCACAAATTTCTATCTCGAGGCCACAAATTACTATCTCGAGGCCACAAATTACTATCTTGAGACTACGAGTTAGTATCTTGAGGCCACGAGTTACTACCTTGAGGCCACGAGTTACTATCTTGAGGCCACGAGATACTATCTTGAGGCCACGAGTTACTATCTCGAGGCCACAAATTACTATCTCGAGGCCACGAGTTACTATCTCAAGGCCACGAATTACTATCTCGAGGCCACAAATTACTATCTTGAGACTACGAGTTAGTATCTTGAGGCCACGAGTTACTACCTTGAGGCCACGGGTTACTACCTTGAGGCCACGAGTTGCTATCTTGAGGCCACGAGTTGCTATCTCGAGGCCACAAATTACTATCTCGAGGCCACGAGATACTATCTTGAGGCCACGAGATACTATCTTGAGGCCACGAGATACTATCTTGAGGCCACGAGTTACTACCTTGAGCCCACGAGTTGCTATCTCGAGGCCACGAGTTGCTATCTCGAGGCCACGAGTTACTATCTTGAAGCCACGAGTTAGTATCTTGAAGCCACGAGTTAGTATCTCAAGGCCACAAATTTCTATCTCGAGGCCACAAATTACTATCTCGAGGCCACAAATTACTATCTTGAGACTACGAGTTAGTATCTTGAGGCCACGAGTTACTACCTTGAGGCCACGAGTTACTATCTTGAGGCCACGAGATACTATCTTGAGGCCACGAGTTACTATCTCGAGGCCACAAATTACTATCTCGAGGCCACGAGTTACTATCTCAAGGCCACGAATTACTATCTCGAGGCCACAAATTACTATCTTGAGACTACGAGTTAGTATCTTGAGGCCACGAGTTACTATCTCGAGGCCACAAATTACTATCTTGAGACTACGAGTTGCTATCTTGAGGCCACGAGTTGCTATCTCGAGGCCACAAATTACTATCTCAAGGCCACGAATTACTATCTCGAGGCCACAAATTACTATCTTGAGACTACGAGTTGCTATCTTGAGGCCACGAGTTGCTATCTCGAGGCCACAAATTACTATCTCGAGGCCACGAGATACTATCTTGAGGCCACGAGATACTATCTTGAGGCCACGAGATACTATCTTGAGGCCACGAGTTACTACCTTGAGCCCACGAGTTGCTATCTCGAGGCCACAAATTACTATCTCGAGGCCACGAGATACTATCTTGAGGCCACGAGATACTATCTTGAGGCCACGAGATACTATCTTGAGGCCACGAGTTACTACCTTGAGCCCACGAGTTGCTATCTCGAGGCCACGAGTTGCTATCTCGAGGCCACGAGTTGCTATCTCGAGGCCACGAGATACTATCTTGAGATACTATATTGATCAAATATTTTTCATCAAATATGTAATTTAATAATATTAAATGTATCATTTTACCAACACTAACCCTTTTGTTCATTGTAAATAGCTAATTTTACCAACATTAGCTAATTTTACCAACATTAGCTAACTTCTCTACCCTAAAAGTACTACTCAACCGTTTGGTAGAGCATTTTTTGAAAAAATTATTTGACCCTTATAAGACTTATTTTTGTTTAATTAAGTTACATAATTCTGTTTAACATCTCCTCTGAAACGATAATATGTCAACAAAATAGTTTTACCTTTAAAAGTCCCGCCGATATGCGTCATCAAAGGATGAGTAAATTTTTGCTGTGTCACATGCTGTTTGAAGGAACAATAAAAAGGCATGCTGCTCACAGACACAGCGCCATCTAGTGGATTTTTTTAGCATTGCACAACTACACCAAACAATAGAGATGACTCATTCAGGTTGAGTTAAGCTTGATGCATTTTTCAATTAAATATAGTGACTTAAAGTGGGGTCTACCAAACGGTTGAGTAGTACCTTAAAGGGTTAAAGTGACAGCATCCTAATATTCCTGCTAACAAATTATGAGATAATATTAAAAAATATCTATATGGCAGTTTTTCCCCATGGTTTTGATGTCCAAATTGTGGCCAGTGAAAATGCTGAGTGGCTTGTAACTTTGGAAAACCACTAGTCACAGTGACTGGTGAGCAAAAAGGTTAATGTCAAACCCTGATCGTGATTAATGGCAAAAACCTTACCACTTGTTTCCACTTCACACAGATAATCACACAGATTATCCAAATGAAAGAGGAAACAACATAAAAACAGTGTTTTAAATATTTGATATTTGTATAATGGTATCTTTTTAACTAAGCACTTTGAATGAAGGTCAGTATCACTGATACTAATATTGATACGGATGCCTCTAAAAATAAGGTAAAATTAGTAATCATAGCAATTCAGTATTGCCGTACTAAAGCCAGGCCTAAAATGTTAATTGTTATATTGTTTTTATTGATTATTTATTACCAATTACAGAACTTTTAATTCAAGTGAAATTAAATAATATTCAAATAAAACCATTATAATTGTTTTTTTTGCATTTAGCTTTTGTATAGCAGAAATTAATGTGTTATTTCCCCCACTCCTACTATATATTAACCATTGGCAACTTCTCCCACACCATTAGTTATATGGACTGAATCATTGTGATTTTCATCTGGTGGATGAACTCAGAACACCCCAGTGAGCACCTACAACACACTAGCAACAACCTAAAAATGCCTTTTCAATAAACACATTGCAACACACCAATGACCACGTCTAGTGTTGTAGCTTTGCACATGCAACCAAACATTTTCTTCAGAGAATGTAAAATTCAAAAGTTAAAATCTAAAATGAAAGCTGTCAGTGTCCATATAAAAGTGCAAAAAAAGACAGACCCGTTTATAAACAGGTTTCCCAAACACTTTCCCCCAGTCTGCTATTGGTCAGACTACACACACCGAAGCTATGCCATTGGTTGAGTTGTTGCTATAGTCAAGCTGATTGGATGCTTAAACTAATAACAATGTTTTGATAGTGCCACAGAGCCACAGCACTTGCACCTTAATGAATGACTTATAGTTGACGTGGAATATAAATCTGGGATGAGGGAAAGTATTTTAACCTATTAAAACATACACACATCACCTTTAATATTGTTCTAAAACAACAACAACAACCCAAGACCTGCATTGCCTGTAAATCATTTCTTTGACTGCTCGTTGAATACTTTTTCCGATATATGTGCATCTTTGTCTGTTGATTTTTCACAGGTGATAAAGTACTAAATATTTCATACAAAGCTCCACACTCAGAGGATACACAGAGACTTCTTTTCCCTTATTGAACTTCTTAAATAATTCACAGGCCGATTGAAATGATGCCATACCTCTGGTCATGACGATGCCCGCTAGGCCTTTGTGACGCGCGTGCAGAAGTGAGGAGCAGCCGGCCAGCTCTGTGTATTTCTCTCGCACCAGGTGGAATATTGCATCAGCAAACTCCTGCAATACACAACAGGTTCTTGGTAAGTTTGATCCCTTTTTAAAAAATATGTCCATAAGGATGATATTTTGCTGTTCATGTAGCATATTGCACTGCACAGTACTGAAAACATTTAGTATTATCTTCCAAAAATGTTTTTAATTTGCAAACATCAATTTTCAAGATTATCTCCAGTTTATCTAAACTCAAATGTAAATGCATTGCACAAAAAGAAAAACAGAATTTAAATTCCTTCATATTTTCAAAGTCTATTTTATACATCAAAAATCTATGTAATAAAAAAGATTTTATGACATGTCTAAATATTTGAATGTGCTGCTAAGTATTAATAAAATCAAATGTTAATATCTGACCATATTATTTGATACGGCAATGTTACTGCTACAAAATTTTGATTAAAAATAACTTGACTTTATTCAGACAGGATATTGCATAATAGAGGCCATAAATCATATATATATATGAAGCATATTTAATTGCAAATCAATTAAATTCAGCGAATAGATTTGCTATTCCATGATCACACAATGACTTTGCCCGTAGCATTTATTCCCCCCATCACACCAACACGGTGACCCAATTAATTTGTGTCAAAACATCGGCCATCAATAGAGTAATTGGAAGGCGAAGAGACCACGGGCGCGCTCATAGTCAGACGTTTATCTGAGACACTTTCGCTAATGGAACAGCGTGATTAGTTTGGTGGCGTCTCAAATGGACCATCTGTCCATCGCTCTGAGCTCAGGGTTGATGCCGCCAGGCTGAAAAATAACCTGGACCCTGTGTTTGCATTCAACAGACGGGCTTCGGCCCAATCCTGCCCTGTACAGCTGTTCCCGAACCTGTGCGTTTAGACTTTTCATACCAAGTCCACAACTGATGCTATTATGTTGCTGTGGCAATTAGTGGCTTATGGAGGCAAACACATTTTCATACAGTACATACACACACAGATGCACCTCTTTACGGAGGATGTTCACAGTATGTAGCGCGGATGAACTGATTGAAACACAACAGGAATGTGCCTGCTTGCGGACCCTTTACAGGCTTGAATGACTACTGTCATGACAACTCTCGAAGTGTTTGGCATGGTAATGGATATGATAATGTTGATATGTTTTGGCGGAATAGATCTAATATGCTGCTACTGCAGAGTACGGGATTTGCTACTGCCAACACACACTGAACACGGTGCTGTGAGCAAGACATGCCGCTGTTGTACAATATAGCGTACATGAATTACCCGTAGCAGATCTATACAGATGGAGCTGGGGAAGATGGAGGGTTTCTGAAAGAGCGCTGCACTGCTATAACAAATGCTGAGCGAGTATTTAAAGGGTGAGAAGCGATCTCATTGGCTACTGATACAGCAGGAACCAATCAGCTGTGCCCTAAAGAGAATGATGTGATTGCACGCAGATTGAGTTAAGGACCTGTCAGCCTGCACAATCTAGAGTTTCATGACAGAACTTTCTATTTAGCAGAAAAATATACATGCTATTTTATATGTATTTATATGTAAATAGGCACTCACTGATACATATCAATGCATGGCCAACTGTATTTTAATTATGAAAAAAAATACATCTATGAAATCTGTATTTTATGAATTCAAGCAAACAAATCAGTAAACACTTGAACATATCTGAAGTTTGTATAATATGAAATGTATATTTGTAATTTATAAGTTCACATTTAAATTATAGATGTAAATTGTTTTTTTGTTTAAGAAACAGTCCATTATGGTATTATATATAAATATATTATTATATAAGTATGCTACATGATGAATACTAATTAGATTACACTGAAAAACAGCATATATTGCCCTACAAATGCAAAACACAGTAATACCAACACCGAAAACTGGTGAAAAAAAAAATGCTTCTTTTGTATTTAATTTTAATTGGTTTTATATTCATTTTCATACTGGAATTAAATGATAAAAGATGAAATGTGTAATGTTTTCATGTTCAAATATTTCTATCTCAGTTTAATGTTCGGTGACAACTGTAAGAAAACCAATACCAATGTATTTCAGTTGTATGCAGCAACAAAACTCTCTGGAAATGTGCCATACTGTATCACCTAATCATATGAACAAAATGATGGTGTCCTCATTAATCTGGTTCGATAGCTAGCAGTAACACACAGTAAAGTGCTCCTTTAGCTTGAGCTTGCCAAGCCGGCAGACATATTTAAATGCCTCTCAGTGGTAATTAAACACTAATCCCAATGTCACCTTAATAAAACATCTTTTATTGGTGACATTAAAAGGATTAAGAGGGATGCCCAACATTTCCACACCTCAAAGACAGAGGCGTGAGCTATCGTTGGACTGACGCCCGAGTTCAGTGCCTTCATGATCCAACATTCACCTCTCGTGAGAAGGAATTAGGGCCGACTGGAAAAACAGCTACATTTTTACATTTTCTGCAAATCGTGCTGTCATTATACTAGCGTCAACTAAATGGTTACCAGGGTGTTGCTATGTAGTTTCTTAGGACTAGTTTCTTATCGATCGTGTCTGTAGTAATGGGACAAAGTTTAATACTACTTTAATAACAAAGAGAACACAACCCTCAGCACTGGCTCTAAGTGGCTAGTCTTTTGTTTGCTACATGCCAACAGCACCTTATAAGCTTTTAAATTTCACATACTTGTCTCAACTTGAACCATTAATGGCAATCAAATCCTTTGATTCCTTTTGAAGATATGCCACAATAATTAAGTCTTTTGCATAAATCTGTATTCACAAATCTGAAGGGGAAAAAAGGGAAATGTCTTGCAGGTAATGGACTGAAATTAGTTATCAAAGGCAGAAATAAACTATTTAGAGCACTCAAAAGGGACTCTAATACCTTGAAAGTGTCCATGAAAAGGAAGGAAAAAATCAAAAGCAGAAAAATTGTGATTTAGTCTCTGGCACATTGCTAGAGAATTTGTGTTGAATGTTAATCAGGCAAAGAATAAGACGGCTCTGTCAAATCAGAGAAAAATTGCAATCCAACTCCTTTCAGTTTGCAAGGTGTGGATCATGTGACAAGACAAAAACAGCATCTTGTGATGTGCGGAGGTTCTTTCTGTCGTCTAGGAAGAACAAACACAATCATAAAATGCATCACAATATGATACACTGCATTGCTGCTATATTTAGCTTTACCATGGTGTTCCACCTCTTGTACCTCTAGTAATACTTGTAATATCACTTAACCTGTGAAGTTTCTCTGCTCTTGTACAGTATTATGCAAAATAATAATGAAAAATTATAGAATATCAAGGTCCCTAAACATTAACTGCCAATAATTTCACACGTATCAAGTATATCTTGCCTAAACCTCACACTTCAGTTTTGAAGCAGATGTTAAAACAAAACTTATTACTTCAAATCGGTTGAAAATCGGCAGATACGTGGGCTTAGGTAAAGGTGTAGTTATAATTAGCAAGGTTATTTTTACAAATAACACATCAATGGCACAACATTTTATCAGGTTTCATTACAACTCTCTTTCAAGAAGTTGTGTTTCCAATGTAGAATGTCAGAAGCACTGCTGCCGTCATCTCCCCTCAGAAGTCAATATTGTGCCAGGAACACAAATGTCAACAGGGAAATTTTCTCGACTGATCCCTGACCCAGAAGTCTGTCCCTTGGGGGCGTCTTGCTGACAAAAGGGTCCTGGCAATGCATGCTTTTCTCTGCAGGGAAATGGACTAGAGAATTCGACTGCCTGCTTTCCGACTCAGGTGAGCAGACAGCAAGAGCGTTGGGATTTTGTTCTACTACAGTATGAGAACTTGTCAAGACGTGTGCACCCTGTTTAGCGACTGACTTTACTTGCTAAAAATTATTGATGACCTTTGTTTTTTTTACAAAAGGTAAAAGCCCAATATATCATAATGAGTAAATGATGATTTAAATGGTTAGTTCACTCAAAAATTTAAATTATCCCATAATTTACTCACCCTCCAGCCATCCTAGGTGTATATGGCTTTCTTCTTTCAGTCAAACACAATCAGAGTTATATTAAAAAAAAATGTCCTGGCTCTTCCAAGCTTTATAATGGGAGTGAATAGTAACTGAGATTTTGAAGCCCAAAAAAGTGCATCCATCCATCCAACCATCCATAAAAGTAATCCATATGGCTCCAGAGGGTTAACAAAGGACATCAAAATTGAAGCGATGCATTTTTGTGAGAAAAATATCCATAAATATAACTTTATAAACTGTTGCTTCCGGTTCACGAGTTCCAGCGTATGACGTAGGATGTCAGAGTAGCGTAAGCTTAGCTGAGAGTAGACGCCTTTTGTAGTTCAAACTAACAGGGCTGGGCAACAAACTCAAGCTCCTCCCATAATTCTCTTTAAATATTCTCGTTTTAGACTTCTAATTTGTGACCAGTTCTTTAATTTTGCTCTATCCTCTGCGCTTCCACGTTCGTCAATACATCATGTGTCAGGTCAGATGTCACTCTTCGCCGGAACTCGACTCATGAAAGAAGCCAGTGATTTTAGTTTATAAAATTATATATATATATATATATATATATATATATATATATATATATATATATATATATATATATATATATATATTTTTTTTTTTTTTTTTACAAAAAAACACATCGCTTCAGAAGGCCTTTATTAACCCACTGGAGTCATATGGATTACTTTTATGATGGATGGATGCACTTTTTTGGGCTTCAAAATCTCATTTACTATTCACTCCCATTATAAAGCTTGGAAGAGCCAGGATATTATTTAATATAACTCCGACTGTGTTTGGCTGAATGAAGAAAGTCCTATACAC
This sequence comes from Scardinius erythrophthalmus, assembly GCF_964197995.2. NCBI lineage: Eukaryota > Metazoa > Chordata > Actinopteri > Cypriniformes > Leuciscidae > Scardinius > Scardinius erythrophthalmus. Next base: position 4,961,179 of record NC_138242.1, read on the forward strand.
CTAGGATGGCTTGAGGGTGAGTAAATTATGGGATAATTTTATGTTTTGGGTGAACTAACCCTTTAATGCATTTCATAAAATGCAGATTCAGTGAGGACCAATACATAAGCATAAGTTACATACAATTATGTGCAGCAATAAAAAGACAACACCAACAGTTATTGAAAAATGAAGCAATTTTACATAATTATGAAATTAGCCCTATAAATCATTATGTTTTTATTGTACACACCATGCCAATAAATCTCAACATCTTTCAAACTCTAGTTAACACTCCCACAATTAACGACTTCCATTGCATGACGTGAGAATCATATATTTCCTAGCAGGACGAGACGACTCTGTGCTTTACAATCTCCAGCTTGAGAGAATCCAATCATATGACGGCGCGTAAGGGCCATCTCTCGAGAACCCCCCACCCCCCCGGCTTATCAGGGCCCAACAGAGCAGCCGTGCCTGCAAAGAAATGGGGCCATGTCTTCTATTTCTTTATAGAGGTATTTAACAATTCATTCACCAAGTTTAATAGTGTCTTTCCATGGTTATATCATCCTCCGCCCTGCTGCCCAGGGTGGGTTCTTTGAAAATCAATATCCGTTGGAAGCCTGCCTCAGGAGCTTTGGAAAATCTCAAAGTGGCAGATACCCACAGTGCCACACATTTCACTCCTCTTTGTTCTCTGTTACCCATGCTATTAAACTCTCAGGTTCCATTTCTCGCCTTGGCTTTACAAGGAAGCCCACACTTTCATTTCTGTTTGCATTGTTTTACAGTTTGTTTTCCTTTCTTTCCACGCGAACAAAAAGGAGAAGTGGGAAAAGTGCTGACGAAGCCCCCGCCCTTCCAAAGTGAACTGTGTACCGCTTTGTGATGTCGCCTCAAACTGTGTCCAACCTTTTAGTGTGCAGAAGGTCCAGATGGCCCTGCAGCCTGCAAGACAGATTTTCAGCCGGCCACGCTTTCTGCTCTATCAGCGGGGAGCTGTCAGTCAGATCAGCCTGGCTGGGCCACCAGTGCTGTTAAAAACAATGCCTTTTCATCTATCAGTTGTAAGACTCCCTACGCCCCTTCAAAAAATAGCAGGAACAGAGAGCTTTGATTTGGATCCTTCAACGATACGAAGGAGAGTTGGGTCACTTAACCCAAAGGGATGGACAATGCACCTGACCCCATTGCCTACAGGGATCATGACAAATTTGCAGCTTGGAACAAATGACCTCCACCATCAGGAAAGAGGTTATGGTGGAATGAGACGACCTGATAAAGCAATGGCCTGATTTTTTAGCTTACTTCGAAAATGAAATGTAAAATGTAAGCCAACTACTTTGAGACTTGAGGTCTATTAGGCTGGAAAAAAGAGAGCGACGAATCTACACTTCAACGTCAAAGTCAGACATGCGCCTTTGACCACGATGCTACAAGAGCACTGCATTTTTAAACTAGTGTCACAATACAAAAATGTAACAATATGTATCATGGATATAGGGACAATATGTATTGTGTATAGTTTACCAAAAATGAAAATTACTGTGTGTGAAAATAATTGACAGAGTTTTAGTGTCTGTACTACATCAAACTACTATATATAATGTTGAATATTATGTACAGTGTAATAATGCAATGGAGGAATATTTGTGGGTCCTGATAATGCCAAATGTCTTATGTTACCAATAAAAAGTGGCCTATACATTATTTTAAATATATCTAGTCAGTGAAAGAGTGCAAGCATATTCGTCTAAAATAATTCTGTTTTCAGCTTCAGAATCATCAATATTTTTATTCTGGTGTCACTATTGTCCTGTGCATCGGGTTACCAGCACTAAGTCCAAGCCTATTCATTTACATCCACAATGTAATACCAAATTTATAATTTTAATTATAACCTTTTACCATTTGTCTTGGAGTATCGCAATAATATTGCATCGTGAGTTCAGTATCGTGATATGTATTGAATCGTGACATGAGGGTATCATAACACCCCTATAAAATGCTGTATCAAACTTTATGTTGTACTATAGCTATTTTTTACTGTCCTTACACCCTATAGTGCTTTTTCTTTGAACTCAAGTCCTGGGTTCAATTCATTTGGTTGCTGTTTGGTTGGAGAAACCAGCCAACCTCACTTTACCCCCAAAGGAAAAGGGGGTGGATGTGAACTTGTCTTTGGACCAAGCAATCAGAAATGAAAACAGTCTTAGCATGATAAATGTTACCAAATAAACACCTACAACCAAACAAGCTGAAAAAAAGTTCTTTTCCAGGCCATGCGCACTAACAAACCTGCAGTGAGGATCGTAATCATGCACTTCTGCAGCCGTATAAAACAGATGTTGTTCGGAAGTGTGTGTGCATGCGTGTGTGTGAAGCTAGGTTGCAGGGTTTGAAGCCCAATAATTGTCCTGCTCTAGTGAGGGCATCTGATCATAGAGACCTGGCAAACAGATATGAAAGCAGCTTTCGGGATCAGTTCATCTGTGCCACACACTATCATGGCACCATGTTGGTTTTGCCCTGCATGGGTTTAATTCTCTCTCCATGTGCACTCAAGCTGGTATTATCTGTGCGCCAAGAGGTGCCACGGTGCAATACACTGATCCTGTGCCTGTACTCTTAAAATCTATGTGTCCACTCTGCTTCAGACATTAGGCAGTATATAGTGCCAGTATGTATAGCCTGGTTTCCAGTGTGGAAAATGTGTAAAAAAAAAAACGAGGCCCCAGCTTGTTTTAAAGGCTGAGCATCAATCCCACCTGATTAACCCTCGTGTCAAGATAGAAAAGCACAGATAAGAGGCAAAATGGCTTAATAATGCCAGAGAGGGTGTAAAACACACATCAGGGCCTTTATACATAATGCATCAAATAAAGAGGACAGGGAAGAGGCTCCTTCAAAAGCATAACACGACCTGCCCCTCAGAATGAATTCGTGAGCGGGAGGGAGTTAGTGGGGAAGATTGAGACACAGAGGAGGTACGGGAAAATGAAGAGGAAAGATTGCCGGAGAAAAGGGAAGAGTGTGATGTTCTCTTAATGAGCGCCTCTAGTGTGACCGTAAGGGCTTTTCACGCGTCACTCATTAATCCACTCCTGATTGTGAAGAGCCCTGCTAAAGGAAAGGCCACAGAAAACACTATCATCATCACTCCCAAAACGGCACGAATGCCTGGGTCGACATTTGGTAACGCTACGCAGTTTTGTTTTATATGCTGTTCAATGTTGATGATCGCATTTTTTTATGCTATCACTTGTTTCTGCTTCTTCTTCTGTGTTTTGATCAGGAGATTCTGTACTCTTTCAGAAGATGTGTAATAGCGCCCCCTACAGTATAACAGTGAAAACATGGAAAGCTGGAAAATTGGCCCCAATGGTGGGTAAATAGTTAACACATCTTGAATATCAGCTAAAGCAAAAAAAGCTGAAGTTACCAAAGCTTAAGAAAAAAAAAAAACTGACCAGAAGACCTCACTAACTGACTAGTTTATTGTTGGAGAGTTGACAATATGTCCCCCCAAAATAGCAGAAAACTATTTTTTATAATATATTTTTATTTCTTGAAATTTTGTCGCTTCGTACTGCAATTTGTTTTTAATGTGGAAAGAAAAAATGCCTAATGCCCTACACTGAAGCAGTAGGATGAGGCGTTAAACAGAATAGCATCCGAACAAATCAACCTACCAAAGGGAAAGCTAGCACGCACAACTTCAAAAATATTGCCTCGACAAGCACCTTCCATGTGCTACCAGAGATGAGACGCGTTCAAACGCCCTGTGAAGTCGCATTTGCTGTCATGTTTGAGGGAGAACGTTCTGACCATCAACCAGAAACATCACAACTCTATCACTTCTGCTTCTCTTGAAGATACCAGAGCACCGCGCACCATCCCAGACATCACTTCAAACCCAGCCTGTTCCCTTTGAACAGACCCTCCATATCTGCTGCCAAACCTGGTAGCCGGCAAACCCTGCCTGAAATTACAAGGTTTAGAGAGTAAAAATATGACGTTTGAAACAATTTGAGACAATTTCAACAATTACAGCTGTGGAGAAATGAAAGAGCAGTCATGTCGCTGTCTAACCCTTGGGTACAGCAAGAGCACCAAACCTTTTCATGGACTGCCCTTTCTGTCATGGTCCAATAATCTGGACACTCCTGAGCGCTGATCCCAGCCCTGCAAAAACCTTCCGGCGGGCCATATATCACTCGGTATTGATATAGTTCCACTACATTGCCACACCTGACATTTGATTCATAGCTTCAGGTGTTCTTTTTAAATTCTAAACAGTCAACAAGGAATCAAAGGAAAATGTCAAATGTGCGTTGTGCCGTGTTGGAGATTGGTAAAGCCAGATCGCCTCAAGTAAGTTATTTGGTTGAAACGTACTGATGTGTGATGTAGCCTTCTGTCTTTGTCAGTAATTTTTTGAAATTCGGGATCATAGATACAGTTGGAAAGCAGAAGGATCCTGTTAATGCTGCACCTATATGCGATTAGTTGTGCAAAATCACACAACACAGTGTCAGGACATTCAAGTATGCAGTGTGCACTAGTGTTGTAGACAAGACCGCCTAAACCGAGACCAAGACAAGAGTGTGTTGAGACCAAGACTTTGTGGGGACTGAGACCAAGACTGGTCTCGAGTACTACAGCACTAGTGTGTGCTGTCTAACTGGGCAGTCGTTGGCCAAAATAAGCATCAATGCAGACCAGACTTTATTCCAATAGTTAAAAGTATGGCTATGCAAATATTATGACACCCTTTTTTCAGGACAAATAATCTAATAAACACTATGGGCCAGATTTACTAACAGCTTGTGCAGTGCAAACCCTCTTTTGGCATCAGGAAAAACTACTGTTAGGATTACTAAAGTCACAGTGAAAAATTAGCGCTGAAAAGACGTGGAGAGAGTTATTTTTGCGGCTGACCTTATTGCATTTATATGCATTTGTGGGAGTTTCCCTTTCAGACACAACATTTATGGGAGGAGAGTATTTAAATCACGCAAGGCGATTTACTAAGGTTTGCGCTAGTCAATTTACTCTTATTTGTGCCATTATTTAACGCCCCAAAAAGCATGTCCTAAACCAGATGCTGCTATGCGCTGCTCTTCATAGACGGTCATTATGGAAATACTCCGGCTGTGTCTGTGATCTTTAACGTGTACGTCATCAGTAGATCACGAGCACAACTTTCCACTCCCATCGACGCTTTTATGGGACATTGGAATTGCGCTCTTATGCTATTTTGCCCTGTTTAGTAAATCTGGCCCTATAAGTGCAAGGCTCATATGCTTTTAAGTCAGTTCAGGTTCAAACACTTCTTCAGATCCCAAAAGAAAATAACAAATGGTGATAATACACTCACTGTGTGCTGTAATACTACTGAAAAATCAAGATCCTAACCTTTATCTCCATACTGAAATCTCAGAATGGGCAGACAGTGATTCATTCATCTTTAATGAATCGTTAAAATATTAGTGTCCAGAACACCGTGAGTCCGGAGACTGTATTAAATTAGTTTTTTAAAAGCTTTAAAATAAATAGTGCTCATTAACAGCTATTGAGGTATCCTAACTTGAAATGGACTGGAGGAAACACGGAAACACTGTTTGATACCTTATGATTTAACAAGCGGAAAAAGTGATTCATCTTTCAAATAATGCGTTTCAACTAACACGCTCCAATAGCAATCTAAAATAGCTCTACAACCCAGAAGCCTCCAGTGAATGAGACCAGACTGGCACAAACATTTGAAGAAAGTGAAATGGGAGGAAGAGGTTAAACAGGCAATTTGAACATTTACTGTATGCTTCTTTCACTCAATTACACTTCATAGTTGAGACATTCATAGACAGAATGCATTGCACTAGCACAACAAGACAATGCTCTCAGAAACTCAAGCCCCTGAACTTCCACGTTCCGCATCGTATCCGACATTTATTAAGCCTGCATATCAAAGCGTGGCCTCTCACGACACAGATTTCCTTCATTAGCCACTGCTTTGCCCGGGCCGCTTCACACTCGCTGTAGCGACATGCTAAGTCAATTACAGTATCACTACTTCTCGCTGTTTCTCTTCAAGTGGATCACCCAGGGACGTGTCATTGTTATGAGACGTAACCTTCGCATCCTAATACGCGGCTGTACAGCAGATGCTTTGATTTACAGCTCTGATCCGCAGTCCCAACGGCTTCACCTGTGACGTGTAAAGCTAACTGCTAAGGTCAGACCTCACTAACCCACCCTCCAGCTCTCTCCGGGAGAGAGTTCTGCTTCTAACGAATGTTTTACAGTTCTGGTTAATGGCTCTGTGTGTGTGTGTGATCGAGGAAGAAGAACAGGGAATTCTTTTGCAGACAGTGTATCGGCCTCCAAACTGTGCTCTGACACCTAAGACTGTCATTAGAGGCACTGTATAAAAATCGAAAAGTCCTAATTTGACATGGCAGTCACCGAGGCATGCACAGGGAGAGATGTCCACGTCCAAAATATCTTAATGGTCTTGTAGCTCTGTGAGCCATTTCATAAGTATCCCAGCAGAGGGAGCTGAAAGAAGCTCTCGGAGACTAAAAGCGCGCTGTCATTATTCATTTATCTGTCCGTGTGGGGGTACGTACACTAGTGTGATCTCCATTAGCAGAGGTGAGCTTTGAGAATGTCAGTGCTGCATATACTGAGTGACAGGGAAGCTCTGATTTAGAAATGCAGGAAATGGAATTTCCCTGTTCATGTTGAGGTGGCGAGGCAAACCAGATTACCGCAAATGCTACACTGTACATGTCATAAAGTTGTTTGAAAGGCAAAGAGGGCTCAAAAGGATGCAGGCTAAAATAGTTTGACACTTATTATAAATGTATTTATAGAATGAAAAAGCACAGATGACTTTACACAGTGGTCTAAAAAGCAGCACTGCTTCTTAGGTAAGTTCAGCGGTGAAGTTTATGGGTCGTTTCAAACCCATATGACTTTCTTCTGTGGAAAACTAAAGGAAATATTCTGAAGAGGAATTTATCTAAAAGGATAAAGAAAAAGAGAACAATTAAACACGAATCAATGTGACAACTATATACTTTTATATACAACTATATTCCAAGTTAAATGGGACATGACAACAAATCATTTTCTTAAAAATCTTTTGATCTTTTTTTTTTAGTAAAAAATTGGTAGAAAAAATAGCAATCGGTCCATTCAATGAGAATTTGTGGCCATATTTGATTAATTATTTACTTTATATATTAGTAAAATTAATATAATAAAATTAATATTACTATGCAAGAAAATTTTTGTTTTAAATAATACTTTTTTGCTGGTACATTAGAGCAAAAAATAAAATTAAAATATATTCTCAGACAACAAGTAGTATCTGTTTTGCTTTCAAGTAAATTACTTTGTTCTAAATCTTTATTTTAACTGTTAAACAAGAAAAATGTTCAGTGAAAGCTGATTTTTTTTTCTTTCTTCTAATTTCTCTTTTCAGTTCCACAGAAGAAAGAAAATCAAATGGATTTGGAACGACATGAGAGTGAGTAAAAGATTTTTTTTTTTTTTTGGGTGAACTATCCCTTATAAAATTCTTACAAAAGTTTAAAGAGTGAGTCATTATACCAGTAACTGCCCATCTTCCTTAAACAATTAATGAATTCAAATGGAAGAGATGCTCTGTGAGTCATATCAGCCATGCTCTGAATATCACAATGTTCTCTTAAAGTGAGTGCAAGCATTCTTGGTCAGGAATGAAGATTAAGCTCATAACAGCCGATTCATCTTGAATTACCAATTGGTATTCAAAGACCAGCACTTCCTGTGCCTCAGGAAATGACATAATGTGAAAGGTTGAAAGGTGACCCACTAATCCTCTCCTGTTTTTGCATCATCTCTGACATCTTTGATATGCTGCTCATGTCACTATGCAGAAGATAGATGGCGAACACAACTAAAAATACAACTGAATGAGGTCAAAGGCTCTTATGGGACCTGAATTCAGCAGCAAGTTAATGCACAATCATTTGCATCTGTTCCGAATACAGTGCGACGGCCAGCAGTCTGGCACAGTGGCACAGCAGAGCGAAAACTCGAAGAAACAGTCAATTATGAGCCCAAGACTAGTGCCATTTTTCATGCTGTGTTGAAGAACGCAGTGTGGTATATCAACAAGCTGCAAAAAACACAATAAAGAGCAAAAAAAAAGAAAAAAAAAAGAGTTGCAAAATGCAACAAAAATACCAGAGAAATGACTAAACACGAGCCTTGCGCCTTGCACGCGCTGAATTATGACCCAGCAGGCCGAGAGGACATTCTGCATGCCCATGCCCCGCAACCAATCTGACGCCTAATTAATCCTGAAGGTCTTTTAGTTCCAACCCCCTCTCTCGTCCTGTCTTTAGGTCCATTTCTTTTTACCTGCTCATTCCTCATGTGTCTATGCGTGATCAGTTCTAGCCTGTAGACAAACAGCACTCGCGCTTGCAGTGCTGTGCTAGGCCAGAGCCTAAAGGCATGTGTGTGTGTGTATGATGAAATAGGCATGTGTGAAAACAGTGGCCATTTGTTTTAATGTGATCCTTCTCACAGTTGTTTAATGAATGCATATCTCATGCTAGGTGTGTATGGGTGCATGGATTTCATCATTTATTTTAGGGATCAAATATGTGTAGGGTTAGGTTTACGGGTAGGGATAGGGTTGTGGACAGGAATGTTGTTCCCGGATCAACAATAGATATTGATCCAGGAACATGTCTTACTTGGCTAAATAACAGCGCCCTTATGCAATGCAAGAGTGTATGTCTCTTACTCATAGCTGAAGCGAAGCAAAGTAATGCTTTGTGTAAAATAAAGAAGATGACAATGAAGAACAATAAATGAACATACAGTCCACAAGAGTATATACAAGCAAGAGTTGATTGTTAGTCGCCAGCAGCACACCAGCTCCAAACAAACAATGACACTCAAAACTCCTGTAACTACAGCTAACATTACAACAACAGCATATCTTGGTTCTGTGAAACATGGCAAAACCAATGTAACAGAAACACGCAACCTCGACGTCCGTTTTCAGGTCTCCAGCGCTGGAAAGCTTTTCTAATATTAACGTGGATCCAAAAAGGATACTTCTTTTTCCAGTGATGTTCCTCTGAACTTTTCTCTTTTGTAATGTCTCTCAGCCATCTCTCTTTCTACAGTCTTACTTCTAATCTCCCTCTTGGTCACTCTCTCTCCTCCCACATCATGAGTGGACACACCCCTACCACTGATTGGCTCACTCTATCTCCTCCCCCATCATGAGTGGACACACCCCCTACCGCTGATTGGCTCACTCTCTCTCCTCCCCTATCATGAATGGACACACCCCCACCGCTGATTGGCTCACTCTCTCTCCTCCTCCATTATGAGTGGACACACCCCCTACCGCTGATTGGCTCACTCTCTCTCCTCCCCTATCATGAATGGACACACCCCCTACCACTGATTGGCTCACTCTCTCTCTTCCCTCATCATGAGTGGACACACTCCCTACTGCTGATTGGCTCACACCCCCTACTGCTGATTGGCTCACTCTCTCACTCTCATCATGAGTGGACACACCCCCTTATTGCAGATTGGCTACAAGTGTGTTGTGGTACTCGGTCTGATCCACTTTCAACAGCATTTCAACTGTTCAAAGATCTGATTAGATGAGCCACAATCGAAGCGGTTGTGAAATAGCCGGCATATGTACACCCGTGTACGGAGCCCCACACGTCAAGCAGGGAAAAAAAAAATGTATATTAAGTCCACGACTAACTAATATGTCAGCAAGTTTTACTAATTTGTTCCCTCATTTTAAGCAAATCGTGCGCACAATTAAATAATTTGTTCCCTCAATTTACTAAATCGTGGCCACATTGTAATAATTCGTTCTCTTGTTTTAATTAAATCAAAACAAGGGAGCAAATGAATCAATCATGGCCATGATATTCTAAAACAAGACAACAAATTCTTACTTCGTGGGAATTAATTCTTAATACATGGCCACGATATTTTTGTCCATATTTGAAATTCATCGGCTTAATGTAGTTACAGTAGCCTACAGTTAGGCTAAAGAATTATATTAATGTATGCATTAGTACATTTAATTATTTATTAAACATCAGTGCCATTTTACAAAGTCAATATATATAGTCAGTTTTGTTCAAAACAAAAAGGCTTGAGGTTAGTGAGGGATACACACTGAAAGCACTGGGGTTGATTTCTCACGGGACAGCTGGCGAGATGAAAATCCAGTCTCTGTGGAGGCTAATGTGTGTACTGTAAAAGGATAGGAGTAACTAGAAGTCGTCTACATGTACATACACACTCTAACTAGGTGTTCAGATAGGTTCCTCTGGTCTCTTCTCTTCCACCTGGTTCAGTGAGATAACCCCTCCACCCAAACCACACACACACACACACACACACACACACACACACACACACACACACACACACACACACACACACACACACACACACACACACACACACACACACACACACACACACACACACACACACACACACACACACACACACACACACACACACACACACACACACACACACACACACACACACACACACACACACACACACACACACACACACACACACACACACACACACACACACACACACACACACACACACACACACACACACACAAACACTGTCTGTGATTTATTGGAGCCTGTTTGCTAGCTGAGTGTCTATGGCACAGTAATGAACTTGATTATGCTTTTAATGAAGTGTGAGCATATCATTTGGAGGTGATTATGAGCATGCGCTGATCACAGGAGACCGTCAGGTGTAGGAGATGATGAGTATTTGTGTGTGTGGATTTAAGACTGCCATCAATCCGGATGATTACAGGGGAAGAGGGAGGCAGTTGAGCGGAGTCAGACTCCAGCCTCAGCAACAGACCTTCAGACTCAGGGCTTTCTATGTGGCAATGAAAGCATCAGGAGGTCAAATTAATTATTATATAAACTGTTTAATATTACATTCATTTTATATGACCTTTAACAGTTTTTAACACTACTTAAAGTGCCTCCATTATGCTTTTTTAAAGCTCCCTAATTTTGTTGTCCTACAATAGATTTACATGGATCCAAGGTCAAAAAACACTGAAACGGTTTGATAAAGGAACCGGTCTCTCCTTTCTGAGAGCCTGCTCTGCTCTGATTGGTCAGATGGCTCAGTCTATTGTGATTGGTCGACTGCTTACAGCATGTGTCGGACACGAAACGCCCATTACAATATCTGGATTTCACACGATGATGTCGATTTTACCATATCAATTTTAGCGCGAGTCTGATGATGAAACATTGGAAGAACTAGTTCATCAACCCGAACCTCCATCGCATGAACAACTTAAACAAGACTTTTCTCAGGACGTTTCCAAATCATTCGCAATAACCTCGCTGAGATTTAAAAAGCAGTCGTCAGTAAAATGACAGGAACACAACCGTTTAACCACTGACTCTTCACATTCTCATCCTTTGGAAGCGTTTACAAAGAGAATTAGCTTTTGCAGTGCAGAAAACAGCGTCTTCTCAACATGTACACAACATGAACCAACTACAGTGTTTGAGGGTCAAAGTAGACGTTGTTCACGAGCAGTGAATGAAGACCATAGGCTGCCATTATGCAAATTTGTTTCATACCTGCATAGATATGTTACAAAAGTGAGAATGAAATTAATGTCAACTTGTTTCAGGCAGATCAGAATCTTTTTGAATCTTTCTTTTGGGACTCAATAACTTTATTTGTTCTTCACTTTGACACTACAATATTTAGAGAAATTGAGAAAATGTTGACATTATTGACTTATCTTCCTGTCATGCTGCAGAAAGTATCTAAATTATGTAAATGTTTTTTGGGGAAAAACAGGGGTTCCCGTAAAATTTAGGGTACATACTCAATTAAAATGAGTAAATAATTCAAAATAATTGTATTCACCTCGTTGTATGATTTTAATTGTAAAATACAGTCAAGAAGTTCATGACCTCTGAATAGGAAAGGGCCAAAATCACCATTGTTAGAGGGTGTTCAGACATTTGATGTATTTGAAATACCTATTTTAGTTTTTATACCAGATAATAGTGTGTCTAGCATATCTAATAGTTCTCATCACAAAAAAGTGGAAACTCAAGGGGGAAAAAAGTCATGGGATAGGCATGCATGTGTGCGTTTATGTGTGTGTGTCCTGGTAAATCCTACATTATGGGGACAAAATGTCCCCACAAAGGTGGCAATATTTGTCGGGACACTTTTGGTCCCCATGAGGAAAACAGTTTATAAATCATATTAAGTGATGTTTTTGGCAGGTTTAGAGGTATAGGGTTTAAGGGTTAGTGTAAAAGGGATAGAATATACAGTTTGTACAGTATAAAAATCATGAGAGTCTACATAAAACACGAAAACCCAACATCTTTTTGCATAGGGATAAGACAGTTTGTGATGATGAGATCCTTTTGGGTGGTAAAGTGCTCCTATTATATTTCAAAACATTATCATAGAAAAACAAGCAAACAGGAGATTGCACTTAAAGCTGATGTGATTTAAGCCAGTTTAATGTTGTAGTAGAGACATCTACGAGAGACATTTGCAGGTTGTTTTCTTGTAGAGTGAAAACACTACAGCTCTGTGATGCTATCAATACATCGCTCGGTTTGTGTGAGCGCTCCGCCAATCACTTCTCAAATAATGAACAGATGCAATTACCAAATTTGTAAGAATGATTTAGGGAATAATTGGAGACAGATTAATCAACACCTGAGGTTGTAATGTGGCCATGATATAAAGCAGTAAAAAACTGAAATTTTTCAATCATTTGGCTACACTTTTCATTGTTATTGTTAGCTAGCAGGCTGAGTGAATGTTGATGACCTTAATACAAGGTAAATACAGTATGCCAATGAAAATGATCTTGGTGATATATTTAAACAATATTCTTTATTTTCTTTCTTAATAATATATATATAAAAAATAAACAATGCCTGTGATGTGGAGATCCTCTAGTCGACGCTGATAATGTTAATCAATTATGCTCATAATTTCGGTTTCACACTTTGCAATCTGTATTCTCTCTCACTCTCTTACCATCCTGCCATCTCTAATTTTTTTGTGGCAGTCTTAATTAATGATTTTTGCTTCACGGCTGCTGGAGGGTTGTTTATATCTGGTGTGATTAAGTCAGAGGGTTAAAAACAGAGAGAGAGAGAGAGAGAGAGAGAGAGAGAGAGAGAGAGAGAGAGAGAGAGAGAGAGAGAGAGAGAGAGAGAGAGAGAGAGAGAGAGAGAGAGAGAGAGAGAGAGAGAGAGAGAGAGAGAGAGAGAGAGAGAGAGAGAGAGAGAGAGAGAGAGAGAGAGAGAGAGAGAGAGAGAGAGAGAGAGAGAGAGAGAGAGAGAGAGAGAGAGAGAGAGAGAGAGAGAGAGAGAGAGAGAGAGAGAGAGAGAGAGGAAGACAGGGACAAAATAATCACCAAATGGCAGGCTGGTGGACAAGGTCACCTTCACGTGTATGAAAACAGTCTTAATTCACTCTGCTGGGGAAATTACCATGCTAGATTAGTCAAAGTCCATGCATACTTTCTGCATCCATATATCAAAAGAGCAGCATAATTCACTGGAGCAGAAAGCGAGACACCTACATGTTGTCGTTTCTCAATGAGAAATCTCAAAGGCATGAGAAACGTACCAGACAAAATATAGAGCGCCTTAACAATCATAGATATTCTTCTGTTTAGATGTTATTGTTTTGTATATTATTTTTGGTTTGTAACTATGCAATAACAGAGAAAGACATATTGGCTAATGTAATCTTGTTTGTTTTTACAGTCTCAATTCCCACACTAAAAAAAAACCTGCTAGTGATGTTGAGCATATTAAGTAAATTGAACCTGACCATCTCAGTTTGCTCATCTCATGTTCTCTTGAATGTTATTTTCCCTCCATTATTTCCATGTAACACTTCAATTCCCTCTATCATTCCACCCTGATCGTTTCTCCTTTCTGACATTCTGACATCCTTTAACACTCCCCCAGCTGGCTCTGCCCAACACAACGCTTCCCTTACTGATGGTAAAACCTCTCTCCATCTCTGATCCCAACCTTTAACTGTAACTGGTTGCAATAAAGGAGAGAGAGGATCAATTCGCAGCAATGTGTATCCTTATCTAACAAAACTCAAAACACTCAGAACATTGGGAAACAAAACTAACGCTATACACATGATGAGAACTGACAATGGACTGAAGAAAACGCAGAGCATTAATACACAGACCAAACTAATCAACAAAAAGAACAACAGGTGTGCAAATTAATCAAACAATGATTAACCAATGTAACTAACTGAAAACATAGGACACTGAACTAAACTAGTGCAAACCCACCCAAACATACAAAGAACAGATACACACTGACATTAAAAGGCTAGCAATAGCGAGTTAGCTTTGAAAGCATAAGATCCCACCCTCCCTACACCTCCTTCAAAACACATGAACATGTACAGCAGGGAGCAAACAAAAGCGTCATGAGAGACGGTGTTAAACTACCTCATGTCTCAAAGCACATATTACAATAATAATGAATATAAACAACTTAAAGAGCTCTGACCTGTACCACCTGACTGCTGCAGATTCATTTCGCCATTGATAGTGTTGACATTGAAATGCATAAAATCGAGTCATGCTCCGAGTATAACGTCAATGGTTTCCATCTCATAATTATGGTTATGACATGAAGAGGTGGCTGTTGTTTTATTTGTGGTGGTCGGTGACTGACGTCTATCTAACTCTGCATAGCATGAAACGCGTTGATGATGTATGATGTTTCGTGGAAATGCATACATAGACAGATAGGTAGAACATTGTATCATTGTATTCGGACCGAATATCGAATATCGCTCTGATCCGGCTTGCGTTTCCACCGCCAACAGTACCCTTACTTGATAGGCGTGTTGTAGCCTATAGGCGTGTTGTAGCCTATGCCAGAAAGAAGCGATTGACGTCTTTTTCGCGCTAAGAAGAAGAAAGCGACATAGTAAACAACAATGGATGACATACAGCAGATCTTGTTCTTGCTTCTCAGCATGTTTGTCACAAGAAGACAAGCGCCGACATTAGGCGTTTCTCAATACCAAGTACGCAAAGTTCGGACTAGCCAAGTCCGACTCGGGACGCGAGTCCGGTATTTCTGCAAACGCAACAGCGCGTTCTTGAAAGCGCCACTGAGCTCGCTCTGCTACTCTGATTAACACTGTATGCACATTTTAGGCAACAATAAAGCGAAATATGTTATAAAACACCACACTGCCTCTTTTTTGTTTTCATTTAAAGAAATCTTAAAAATCATAGCCATACAAATGTGGTTTCAGGCAACGCGTATTGATTATATTCACTGCATGTACTGTATAACGTTAGCCTATTTATATAACAAAACGAAATATAAAACACCCTGCCTCTTTTCGTTCATAACTTATTAATATGGTTCATCTTCACTGTAATACAATTAAAAATGACAACTCAACCCTTATCTCTTTTTGTTAAATTTCAGTTTTATCAATAATAGCCATAAGAGTATAAGTGAAAGGTACAAGAAGCTATACAATGAGAAATAAAGCAAACAATTCAGTCAAACATACAAAGTCAGCGTTACAATGGTAAAGTTAAATAGCCTAAATGTAAAGTTATGAAATTTCACTTAGCCCTCAGCCAAAACGATTGGCCAGGGAACAAATGATAGATTCACGAGACCGAAGATCGGCCGTATTATATCTCATGTTTAACCACTACAGAGAAGTCAGAGTCGGCGGCAAACGTCAGAAGGACTAGCCGAGGAAAGGCTGTTCCAGGCGGGGTACATGAGCGCCGAGCGCCCGGTGATCGCCTGGAGTGGATCTCACAACCTGGATCAAATTTACATACATCTTTATAACTAAACCACAGATCTGAGCTTTAAACAACTAAAGCATGTGCACACCGACGCGAAAAACGCCACGCGTAAAAGTGTCATTTTTAAAAAAAACACCTCGGGTTCGTTTTTTTGGTTTGACGCGCCGCGTCAAAAACTATCCGTGCTCACGTGTCTGGAGCTTCTGAAGTTACAGTAAAACACAACTTGGGGGCGCTCAAACACAAAACGGTCTTGCCGAGCACACATACGTAACGGCGAAGAAGATATATGCCGAGTAGCGTCTAAACACTGCCGGGAAGAAATAAGACGAGGAAGATGCAAGGCAAGATGAATGTAGAGCTGCTGGTCTCGTTGGTGTCGGAACATTAAGAACTATATGACAAACGCGACAGCGACTACAAAAATCTTGATAAAAGAGAACTGTTATGGAGTGGTATTAAGCGCCATCTAATGTCAGGGAATGAATTTGCATGTTCACTCGGCTCATCATCAGCGAAAATCGCTTGGGTGTGAACACAAAAAACGCGTTGAAAAACGCTGGCGAATAACGCGCGCCGATATTCGTCCCGGTGTGTACGGGCCTTTAAACTACATTTTGTGACACAATAACAGTAATATTGTATTTCAACTTCTTATGTTGTCATTCCCCTTAGCACGCGCAAGTGACGGTATTTCTTCAGCCAATCAACGTTCTGCAATGAGTCTAGCTCCGCCCTTTAGTATCGTACCACTGTGCTAGGTACCCCAATGGAAGGGTACCGAAAAAGTGGTGCGGTACGGTTTGGCATTTTGGTACCATTCACAACTATTGACAGTGGAAATGGAAATATTTGCGTACCGTACCGCTCAGTGGAAACGAGCCATTAAACACCCCCTGATTCTGATCCCACCCTTTGTCACTCCCCCAACTACAAACCAACTCTTTAACACTCCCCATCGTTCTGACCCTGCTTTTAAACTCCTCTTCTTCTGACTTTCCCTTCTTCTGACCACATTCTTAAACTCTGCCTTCCCCTTTCTGAACTCATTACTCATACTCAGAACTCATACATTCAATATTTCCCCTCCCCTTCAAGACCCTGCCACCCTTTTCTGTTCCTCTATCACACCCCCTCACCTATCTCACTCCACCTTTTACGATCCCCATCTTTTTCCCGACCCTGCCTTTTTACATCCCTCTCCATTCACACCCTCTGTGAGATCAATCTCTATAACCTTTCACTTTTAAATACTAGCTGCAGAATTCAAGCACATGTCAAGTCAAACCTCATGATTAGGCAGTGATTGATATTTAGCAGCATGCTGAGGTCATTTCTTCAGTCAAATACTCTGGTTAACTATACTAGTGACACGGTCAGGACCTGCATGACCGCCTGCTCAGACTCAGGCTTTTTCCTGTCTTAGCAGGGTGTTTGTGTTGACTTGGCAACGCTGCAGATATTTGTGACTGTAGCTGAGAGATTAAGTGCCCAATCAACCTAACCATGCACTGCAATCATTCTACCTTATAACATGGGCAGACTCCTGATGCCAAATCAGTTTGTCCTGCATTCATATACTTCTGAGAACAGAGGAATCTTGATAAAAACGTGAAACTGGTGACATGCAGACAAAGTGTTCAGGTGAGAAGGTACGCGCAGGGCACGGTTTCGCAAATTTCCTATGCGTCCTTTTAGCTGGGAATGAAGTTTTGAAAAACACTGGCGGACTGTGATCCCATGATCGATGGGTATTTTTGAGGTGACTTAAGTCTTGCTTCGTACCTGGCTCTCATATTACCGCTTCAATGTTATATTGACTTTCACAGAGCACGCAGGTAAATCCCTGCAGGGAGTGTGTGTGTGTGCATGTGTGTGAGTGTGTCATTACTTAGAGATGTGAAGAGGCATAGGGATGTGGGCAACAAGGCATGCAGCCTGGATGATGGTTCAATTTTTCATTTAAGATGTGGTGGAGAAGGGTAGCCTGCAAGTTATTGTTCATATTTGCCTGGGGCATCACACTGCTACGGCCGGCCATTCCTGCAAAATATTCCATCTGTGCCAGAAACGCCTGCCGCCCACCGGAGTCTCCCTGACCTTCTATTCCACTCCAAAGGTGACCCTTATCTCACTCTCGCTCTGTCACTCTTTCTCTCTTCCAAGTTATTCGTTTCATTGCAGGCTTAAAGGAATCCATTTTAACAAATTATTCATCTCATATTTGATTAATTTTTTCTCTCTCCAAATCCTCATTGCTGAAGTGCCTCTGGATCAGGGTCAGAAATTAATCTAGGCAAAAATGCCCCAAAACAAGCAAAATGTAAAATTTATTCTTCAGATTGATTTCCTGTTTATTAATATTACAAATACATTTTATTAAATTCTATTGTAGGACAATTTCATTTAGTGTGGGTTCTTAAAAATCAGCTCCATGCAGATGCAAAAAACAAACAAAGTTTATAGAATTTGTATTATTCTAAGTTGTGATTTGAATTATACTTCAATTACTGTAATGCAGTCATTTTTAATATTTATAATACATAATATTTTTTTTCTTTAGATTTTTAGGTGACATGTTCTTGTCAGTTTTATTAAGATTCACTCTTAATTTTAATAGTATTATTATTAGTCATGTTATCAATAATAATAACAACAACAATAATTATTATGATTATTAATGAACATAATCTATAAATATATATGTTACCGGCAAAGTGTGCAATCCCGGTATTGTATAGAATGCCTAGGCAATGTATAGAATGCCTGATGGTTTTTGGCAAAAATACATTACCTAATTCTATACATTACCTAGGCATTCTATAGAATGCCGGATTACACACTTTGCCGGTAACATATATATAAGCTGAAAATTAAAAAAAAAAGACAATTTATGGGCAAAAAATGATACTTCTATACTCGTTATGGAAAAGCTGCAGCTACTAGTTGCTGCAATGAATGTTGTTAAAGAAAGCCACAGTTGCTTCAGAAAGAAAGAGAAAAATCTGTGGTCTTGAGAGCAGTGTGACAGCGGCAGAGCTGGCAGCGGTTGCTATCAGCAGGGCCCTGCGGCACAGCGAGACACCCTACAGGCAGAGGTTTGAGCGCCATCCAACCCTCAGATCTCCACACTACTGAGAAACCGTCATACAAGCTCAAACACACATGCACAAATTAATGCTCCACTGGACAGATGATGCTGGGTGATTTTGTGATGGAAAAGGAGGAGCATTTTTAATTTCATGTGCACGTTTCCATCATCATTTCTAAGAGACTCAATAGCAAACGCTGTAGTCTGACTTTTAAGAATTTCCACAAGGAAGTGCATTTCTGGAACTAAACTAGTGAGGCAAATCCTCTTATAAATCCTTTTAAAGAGCGTAGAGAGCAGGAGAAAGGAGAAGTTTCTCTCCGGCAAACATGTGCAGGTTGTTTGGCTGCTGTAGTAGAAGAGGAAAGACAACATTCTCCCTGTCGGCTCTGTGCAGGAAGGGGGCAGAATACTAATACAGCGCACACACACATACACACAAATAAGAGCTGATGCAGACATACACACATACATGCACATACTTGAGGAGGAAAAAAAAAAGTTACAAACACCACACAATAAACTGATTAGCTGCATACATTTGTGAGCAATTCTGAAAAAAACTATATGGTAAAATCCCTGTAAATCAGGGATGTGAGTTGCTTTTAGAAAACGGCAGGGACAGCTATATATATAGTATCATGTAATTCAAATTTAAAATGGATAAAACAGCATATAAGTTCATTCAATTTTGACTCAATCTGGACCCACAAGGGATCAAAAACACATTTTTGAGTTCTCTATGAACCCCCCCCCCACTATTTCCCAAGTCTGATTGCTATTTACATATTTGACTAAATAACAGAAGAATGGGTCTGAGGATTGTTTGTCGATTTGCTCTGTGCTTTTTTCAATCTCCTTTGGGCAACAGATTGAATTAATGTTTATAGACACTGCCATGTCATACATGAGGAAACTAGAGATTGTGCAAAATAACAATACTTTTGCAATTTAGCTCTATAAACACATGGAAAGTAAAAAAGAAAAGAAAGAAAACTCATTTGTTGGCGCATCGACTTTCTCTCTGGAGTCAGAGGTTCCCGAATGATAATTTGCCTCATTTACATCCTTTTTCCGTCTGAATAGATCTGTGAATAGATTCTGTTTACCTCTGGCCCTTTTGCTGTCCTAAGTACACACATGTGTGTGTGTTTACACTAGATATGCCATCATGTCCTGCCCAAAGTAAATGTTAAAGCCTGTGTGCTAACATCAAACGCTTCCACCTTTTGCTCTGCGATATAGCCTAACCTCTCCCCCATAATCCATCTGCACTGCCCCATGCCTCCCCAAACATTATCTCCTCCCTCTTAATTAAGTCTTGGCTGGCTGTTCTGTATCCCAGCATTCCTGCTGCTTTGGTTATTAAGGCCCGCCGTATGGAACGGGTGGCTTGCCAGCGGCTGGACTGGCACACTCACCTGGGGCAAATGAGGGCATTTGATCCTACTGGGCCGGTGTCCCGCTCTCGCCTCAGGTGCCAGCCTGAAGTTGAAGAGCGCCTGCAGGGCACACAGAGCCGCCTGCCTCTTTGCTTGCTTCTTACTGCGACCCGAGCCCTCGAATATCAAGCCGTCCACTCGAACGGCCATGACGAAGCTGCGGTGTGCCCGTTTGCCCTGGGCACGCTCCGACAGGCAGGCGTATCGCAAGCCGGGCCGCATGTCATTGAGCAGGACGACGGGGCTGGGTTGGGGCATGGGAACCGGGGGTGGGGTGAGGCAGGGATCTCCTTGCCTGGCCTGTACAACCATCAAGTCCAACGTGTGGCGCAAACGGAGGGCGCTAGACAGCAGCTCGCTCTCGGCGGAGCGGCAGCCGTCGGCCTCGAAGCCTTTGAACAGCGTGTCTGGGAAATCGGCCTGGTCCGAGGTGAAGTCGGCTGCGGGGTTGCTCAGGCCGCCCATGGCCAAATGAGCTTGAGAGGCATTTGGAAACTGGATGAATGACTTCAGGGCCATTTCGGCTGCCTTCATCTTAGCCTTCTTCTTTGTAGGGCCGGTGCCCTCGAACGTGAGTCCGTTGACTTCTACGGCAATGGAAAAGACGGGCGCGTGCACCGGTCCTGTCTGAGAGACCATCCGGTACTGTAGACCCGGTCTCAGCTCGTTCAACTGGACTAGGGCATTCTTTGGTGCATCGGACCATGCCAGTTTCTTGCAGTACAGGCGCAATTTGCGCAAATGTCCGTTGTTGTCCTCCTCCAAAGGCCGCTTTCGCTTGAGGCCGGATGCTCCGTCCCTGGGCGAATCGGACCGGAAGAGTGATTGGCAGTCTGACGAAACAATGGCGCAATCCTCCAGGTTTCCCGTGTTGCGGTTCTCCTTGACCTCAGCACTGCTGGTGCCTAGGTTGGAAGCAGAAATGACATATTATCAAGAAGGTAATTTAGCAAAAAAACAAACACCACAACGACTGCTACAGAGACCATCTTCTACTTCATTCTGCTTTGTGCCATAATCTCACATGACCTGATGAAAAGTCTGGCATTTCATATACAAGTTAATAAAAAAAAACATTTCATTACCATTCCCTAAAGCAGCTGCTCCTAACTATTCCATACGAGAAAGCCTGCCTTACATAACTGTTGTAAAAATCTGAGGACAAATCCTCTAAAATGGGGCATTATCTGGCAAATCGCTCTGTAATCTCCCACAAAATTGGCTTGGAGTCCTTACTTAAGTGGGTACAAATCATCTCACTATATACAATGCAAAGGAGAAACTGTTTTGTAATGCAGGAGAGCAGACAGTTATGAGATTTCAGTGTGTGAAAGTCTGATCACACATTTAAGCCTCTATTTCACACCCCAACTGTGTTGTGATGGAACCAAATGAAATTCATCTGTGAAAATAAACTTCAACACATGGATGCAAGCCTAAATTGTGAGAAAAAGGACTGAAATGTTTTTCAGCACTGACTATCTTCCACTCTTCTAGTACCACTTCAAGTGATATCTAAATGGCCATTTGCAAATTGAGCAAATTCATTTCTGAAATTAAAATTTAGTTCAAATAAATGGCTTAAACCATACTGACTCAATGTGTCCTCGTCTTCTGTGCCATTGGCCGCTGGGCTCACGTACTTGAAGGGGGCGATCAGTGCAGACAACATGTTAATTTTCTCTGAAAGGTAAAAAACAAAAACAAAAGTTCATGTAAATCAAGCACATACTAGTTTCAACATACATGATTAATACATACATGGTTCTTTCTTGAAGAAAGTTAAAGAGAGGGTTGAAATAAAAAGATGGCCTGAAGTATAATGTAAACGCTAAGTACGTTCACTGCGATTTCAGAGTTACAGTGTGTCAGTGTTTGCGTCCTGGTATAGAATATGTGTCTGGTCTTAGTGGCAGTGGAAACCAGTTTCTGGTTGAGGTGTTGATAAACCAAATTGTGCTCACAGTCGTGTTTCCCTCTATATCCACAGTGTGTGTGTGTGTGTGTGTGTGTGTGTGTGTGTGTGCAGGTTCCTATTAGGGACTCAACCCAGACTGTGGGGAATTGACAAACTGCCTGGACTCATAATTGCATCCCACCTTTCCCAGCATCCCCTAATGATCAATAACTTTAATGAGCTGACAAAAGTAAAAAAAATAAAAAATAAAAAAAAGAGGGTAGTCGCCATAGGTCATATGATTGGTCCGTGGCTTGTAATGATTCAGAGAGGGACATGCAACCATTTTTCTAGTTCTGTCTGCTTCAGAGAGGAGGATAATAACAAAAGCAAATTCTGATTAAATTATTTTGCATTTTGACCTAGTTATGAGGCCATAGAATGGCTCTTCAAGAAACAAAGCTGTAGAACACAAGTACATTTCAAACATGTTGAACATCCCTTACGAAAAAGAAGTTTATTCAAGTGTTCTATTAGTATTCTTCATTTAAACTAAAAATAAGAAAGTATACTTTCAATCTACATTTTATATACTTCTCAAAAATGTTCTTTATGTACTTCTCAGAAATAGACTTAAAATTACACTTCAGTGTACTTGACTTATACTGAGAGAAAAGTCCAAGTATACTTGGCCTGTACTTGAACTTAATCTTTTGATCGAGATATACTTAAAAGTATAATTAAGTATTCAAAGTATACTTGGCTTGTAGTTGTGTTAACTCTTTTGATCAGGTAGCCTATTAAATATACTTTTTTTTACATAGTTTTTAATATACAGTCTTATGAAACTTACATTGTTTGAAAATATTGGTTAGAATATTGATATAAAACAGATATGTTTCTAATTCTGCGTATCTGAATTTTTGTGTAGGCTAGTCCACTGGTAGTGTATATGAATTTACTCTAATTCTACTTTTCCCCATCACTGACTGAATTTCCCATCTATACATGTTTTCACTGTTATACGGTAGCGCTATGACACATCTTCTAGTACAGAATCTCCAGATCAAAACACAGGAGAAGAAGAAGCTGAAACAAGTGATAAAAGATTGATCACTCAAATGTAAAATAATGTGATCATCAAACATTAAACAGTGTGTAAATCAAAACTGCTTAATATTACCAAATGAAATGAAGCGTAACCCATGAAGAGAAAACGACTGTGAAGCTGTTGGACTCGATCTACTCCATCTGTGTTTTGATCATCGTTCTGAATCTGATCAAGAAATAGTCTTTGACAAAAATGTGATTCTCTCTCTCTCTAAACTTTTTTGTTTAAAATGTTGCCTTTCTTTATGAAACGTACCGACATTTCAAGTGTTGATTAAAAAAAGGATGCATGAAGCTAATAAAATGTTTTTTTTTTTTTTTAATTAAAGTAGTACAGTTAAAGGTATTTTTCAAGTATAAAAAAATATCTACATTTGAACATAGTAGTATACTGCAAGTGCAAAAGTAATATATAAATAGTAAACTATAAGTATAATGTTATGTTCTTACAAGTATACTTGCAGTATAAACTACTAAACTAGTAGTTTACTGAGAGTACACTTCAGTGTGTACTTTCATAAACTAAAAATGTACTACTTGTATTAAAATAGTAAACCACTAGTATACTTATAAGTTCACTTGTAGTACAGATGAATTACAAATGAGAAACCTATTTGTGTACTTAAAGTTTACTACTCTTACACTTATAGTACACTTAAACGTTCATTTTTACATGTGAAACTCGCATGCAAAAGTTAATTAATTTCAGTAATTCAACTTAAAAAGTGAAACTAATATATTATATAGAAAATTACATGCAAAGTGAGATATTTCAAGCCTTTATTTTTTTATAATTTTGATGATTATGGCTTACAGCTTATGAACATCTTCAAAATTTCTGAGATTTAGAATTTTGGGTTTTCATAAGCTGTAAGTCATAATCATCAAAATTATAACAATAAAGGCTTGAAATATCTCACTTTGCATGAGTAATATATTAGTTTCACCTTTTAAGTTGAATTACTGAAATAAATTAACTTTTGCACGATATTCTAACTTTTCAAGTTTCACCTGTATATACTAAAATTTAGTCCCAAGCAGTGTTGAAATAGTACACTTACAAGTTTACAAGTACACATTGATATTAGTATACTTACTACATAAAATATACTTAAAATATACTTAAAATATACTCGAACATTACTTAAGTATACTTCATAAAATGATCTTGAAGTATACTTATTTTTCGTAAGGGATACCATGCCTAAACTCTGGAAAATGAATTGAAAATAGGAATAAAATTCAACATCATGAATCTAAATGCAATGTTCTCCAAGACTAACAAGTTAAAAAGTTTCACTTCTAACATTAAAATATGCATCCAAAAAGATAAAAAAAAAAAAAAAAAAAAAAAAACTTTTGTTATTATATTACACTGGTGTTTTCCTGTACATATCTGTTTTTGTCTATACTGCCTGTCTTAGTATGCCTCTTTGTGTATTTATTTGACAAGATATATGGGGCCACAGCCATATCTAGACACACGAGAGAGAGCTATTTTGACCCAGGAGAGTGTGCAGAGGCACCTGGGGGCCCCTATCATATATCTAGGCTCCAGAATATTATAGAAACTTGGGGGTGGGTCATTTTGATTGAGGGTAGAGATCTTGTATTATCTAGGCACCTGATGTTTATAGAAACATGGGAGTGAGCTCGTTTGCCCATGGGTAGTGTAAAGAGGCACTTGGGGGCCCCAGACCTAGCCAGGCACCAGAATATTATATAAACTCATATTTCTATGAAAGCAGTGTACAGAGATTCTATATAGGACCCCTGTGATGTCTAGGCACCTGATTTTTATGGTAGGGACCCATAAATGCCCCTCAAGGTCTCAGTCACATCTAGGCACATGATTATCATAGAAACATGGAGATGGGCTCTTTTGATACCAAACAATGTAAAGAGGCCTCATTCCTAGGCACACGATTATTATGGAAATGTGGGGGTGGGTCATTTTGATTAAGGGTAGGGACCCCAAAGGCTCCTAGAGGCCTCAGTCATATCTAGGCACATGTTTTTCATTGGGATATAGGGGATGGGCTCTTCTGACTCAGGACAGATAACAGAGGTAGTGTCATTTAACTAAACAGCAATCCGAGAAACATGGAAAAACACTAAACTCAGTTGTCAGTCGCATTTCTTCATAAAATCTAAAAATCTTCTTTGCCATCATCGTGTGGCCAGGGTTTCAATCACCTACTTAAGTGGATCTGTTTTCAAGGGTCTGAAAGGGTTTGCGGTCTATTCCACATCATCGTAGAGAGTCAACTCCAATAGACAATTCACCCACTTTCTGTAAGTGGAATCAAGTGAAACCACTTAAACGAAGGACAGTGCAGTTTTGTTATAGCAACAAACCACAATAAAATGAGACAAAAAGGTCAATATGGTAACTTCATAAAGGTTTGGTTCACCAGATGCCGTCATGCGAGACTCTAAGGCACGTGTCGTTCACTATTGCCACCAAAGACTGGCAATAACACAATTTAAAACAGTCTCACCTATCAGCCAGCCATAAGAAATCTCTCTTGCTTGACTGAAACGTGACCAAGCCCTGGCAGTAGGGAATTTTGACATCTCGTAATGTGTTGAGTGTGATAAGGAGCAGGAATCCAATTATTTTGCTTTCCCAAGCAGTGGTCAAGAGATTCTCTCTCCCTCCCATCAGAAGTGTGGAGGATTTATAGGTCACATATAGCACAACCAAAGTGCTGAATGTCAGCACATAGCAGGGAAGATACGGTAGCTGCATTGTAACGCTTCCTGTGTGTCATTTCCTGAATGATGGCTGAGGAGACGAGGGCATGAATAAGTGATGGGAGGTGCTATCACTGTCATCAACCAATCACAAAAGTGCTGAGACAGACACTCATACTCAGAGCGATGATGTGGAGGTCTCTCCAAGTTCAGCGGTATCTAACAAGCTCAGAGCTTTGCCATCACTAAAAAAGCCATTGAAGGTTACATGGTTGACGCAACACCAAGGATCATAGAAGGCCTACAGGAAATTAAATGTGAAGGTTGTTCATCCCATAAAGGAGAACGGGAGTACAGTGTTTAAGTAACAGCACAGTATCCTATTAAATTTGGACAGAATACACGGCTACTTAAAATGGTATGGTCACAGCATAACAAAAAAGACAATGGTCACGATGAAAAAAGGAAAAAAACTTTTAAAATTGAATTTGTATTTATGCTGGTGTCATATGGTTTTGAATGATTCACAGGATTCACATGATTTTGACTTACATTCATCTGCACAAGTCTGAAGTGTTGCGTTTTTTTTTTTCTGACACATTTTACAAACTGGAAGTTGATGATGCCTTATGGGTCTTTAAAACGTACTCGGTTACTAACGTAACCTCGGTTCTCTCTAGAAGAGGGAACGAGTACTGCGTTCGTAGAACGCTGCGGGAAAAGTCTCTTTTCACGAAATACTGAAGCAAAATTATCCTTAATTTTCATATTTGTAAAACGCATTGCGGCAGTGCACAGCCATGGCGAGACGGCTCGCTCACTCATTGGCTGTTCTGCGGCAACTGCATGAGCCTATCGAGCGAGGGCTGATGCAACATCAGACCAATGAGAGTGCTTCGCGCGCTCCTCGTCACATCCCGCCGAAACGGGTGTGGCCATCCCCTATAAAAGGAGCTCGAGTAGGCTGATTCAACTGGTTTTCATCGCCGAAGCGAACCAGAGCGAACCGCGCGCACGGCAGGGAACGCAGTACTCGTTCCCTCTTCTAGAGAGAACCGAGGTTACGTTAGTAACCGAGTACGTTCTCTTACGAGAGTTCTCTCGTACTGCGTTCGTAGAACGCTGCGGGAACCACTTGTAAGACGCCGTGCGTGCTGGGATGAGAAAACACCGACCACTGGAAGCTAGTCCAGGTATACAGTGCATAATCACCCGGTAGACTTCGGAGAGTCTGGAGGGGGGGGGGGGACAACCACCCTCAGATAGCTGCGTCCTAAGACGCGATATAACATCACATAGGCAGGGGGAGGCCTGGCTAATGTGGGAAATGTGGGTCTTACGTAATTTCGCCCAAATGGATGCGCCCTTAAGCGCGATACAACGTCACATAGGCAGGGAGAGCCTGGCTGATGTGGGAAATGTGGGACTTACACACTTTCGCCCAAATAGGTGCGTTCTAGACGCGATATAACATCACATAGGCAGGAGGGAGCCTGGCTAATGTGGGAAAAACATGGGTCTTACACAATTCTGCCCAGAAAACTTCGGCGGCGCTGTGCGTCTACGATATCAGTGCCGTGTTTAGACAGCTGACTCGAATACACCGAAAATACTTGGCTTGCAAGTGCGGTGAAGTCTTCGGTGGCGTTGTGCGCCTGCGAAATCAGTGTCCTGGTTAGACAGCTGATTCGGCTAAACCGAAAACAACCTGGCCTGCAAGGCGGGAACTTCTAGGTTGTAGAACCTTATGAATGTAGACGGCGAGGCCCAGCCCGCCGCCGTACATATTTCCTGTAAGGAAATCCCGCTAGACCAGGCCCACGATGAGGCAACGCCTCTCGTGGAATGCGCTCTAATGCCCAAGGGGCACTGAAGGCCCTTGGTGGTATAAGCCATTGTTATGGCGTCAACCACCCACCTGGACAGGCTCTGTTTCGAAACAGCCGTTCCCTTGGAACGTCCACTGAACGAGACGAAGAGCTGCTCCGTCTGTCTGAAGGCAGCGGAGCGGGACACATAAGCTCTTAAAGCCCTAACGGGGCAAAGACAGCTCGAGTCCCCTTCCTCGTTTGATCCCGGCAGGGCAGACAGGGAAAAAACCTGAGCCCTAAACGGAGTGTTGAGGGATTTCGGCACGTAGCCGTGCCTAGGTTTGAGTATGACTTTGGAGTCATTGGGCCCAAACTCCAAGCACGTTGGACTCACAGAGAGCGCGTGCAGATCGCCTATGCGCTTCACCGAAGCGAGGGCCATCAAAAACACCGTTTTGAAAGACAGATGTTTGAGGCTGACAGATTGGATAGGCTCAAAGGGGGGACCTTTCATGG
This sequence comes from Scardinius erythrophthalmus, assembly GCF_964197995.2. Classification (NCBI taxonomy): domain Eukaryota; kingdom Metazoa; phylum Chordata; class Actinopteri; order Cypriniformes; family Leuciscidae; genus Scardinius; species Scardinius erythrophthalmus. The sequence goes on from NC_138242.1 coordinate 4,989,647, forward strand.
CTGCCAAGACCGTAGAAAGGTCCCACACCGGGACTGAGGGAGGTCTGGGGGGATTCAGCCTCCTAGCTCCCCTGAGGAAGCGGATGACTAAATCGTTCCTTCCCAGTGACTGGCCTGGCGTTGCTGTCGAGCACGCTGCGATAGCCGCCACATAGACTTTGAGCGTGGAAGGGGATCTGCCCTTGTCCAACAGCTCTTGTAGGAAGGAGAGAACCTCCGTCACCTCACAATCGAGGGGTGACAGGCCCCGAGCTGTACACCAGCTGGAGAAAACCGACCACTTCGAGGCATAAAGCCGCCTGGTGGAAGGCGCTCTAGCCTGAGTGATGGTGTTCAGCACTCCATCCGTGAGACTAACGGGTAACCGTTGAGCGTCCACGCATGAAGGGACCACAGCTCTGGGTGTGGGTGCCAAATCGAGCCCCTGGCCTGCGAGAGGAGATCTCTCCTCAATGGCACTGGCCATGGAGCGGAGTCTGCTAACTGCATCAGGACTGGAAACCAGGCTTGGTTGTCCCAGAACGGTGCTATAAGCAGTACTGGGCATTTCACTTCCCTGACTCGCTCCAGCACCTGAGGTAGGAGGGAGACTGGGGGAAACGCGTATAGCGGGCAGTGCGGCCACTTGTGGGACAGTGCGCTGTCGTTCTTCGAAAAGAACACGGGGCAATGAGCGTTTTCTGGGGACGCGAATAGGTCCACCTCCGCCCTGCCGAATCTCTGCCACAACAGCCGGACTGTTTGTGGGTGTAGAGACCATTCGCCCGTGGGAACGTTGTTCCTGGACAGCCTGTCTGGACCCAGGTTGAGTGTCCCGGGCACATGCACCGCTCTCAGCGAGCGCAGGTTGCGCTGAGCCCATATTAGGAGGCGCTCGGCCAGCCTGAAAAGGGAACTGGATCCGAGACCGCCCTGGCGATTTATGTAGGACACCACGGCCGTGTTGTCCGAGCGGACTACGACGTGTTGGTCCTTGATGTGGGGACAAAAGCGCGTCAGCGCGTTGTGAACTGCTAGCATTTCCAGGCAGTTGATATGATGGAGCTTTTCTCGTTCTGACCAAAGGCCAAAGAACGGCCTGCCCTCGAGCGGCGCTCCCCATCCCGAGGTGGATGCGTCCGTAGACACCACTTTCACTCTCGAGGAAGTCCCCAGGCTTACACCTGCGCGGTACCAATCGCCCGCCGCCCATGGTCTCAGGGCTGCTGCGCAGTCTTGATCGACTTTGAGGCGCAATCGGCTGAGTGCCCACGCTCCGCGTGGCACCCGCGCTTTCAACCAGAACTGCAGAGGGCGCATGCGAAGCAGGCCCATCTGGAGAACTGATGATGCTGAGGCCATGAGGCTCAGCATCCTCTGAAACCGTTTGAGCGGGATAATCGCACCGCAGCGGAAGGACCTCGCTGCGTGCTGTATGCGCAGCGCGCGCTGTTGCGACAGCTGCGCTGTCATAGAACGAGAGTCCAGAACGATGCCCAGAAACGATATAGTTTGGCTGGGGTTCAGGGAGCTCTTCGTCCAATTGATCGTGATACCAAGATTCTCGAGGTGATCGAGTAACATGGTTCTGTGCTCCACGAGCTGAGATCGTGATTGAGCTATGATCAGCCAGTCGTCCAAATAGTTCAGCACTCGCATGCCCCTGAGTCTGAGGGGAGCGAGCGCTGCGTCCATGCACTTCGTAAATGTACGGGGTGCCAGGGACAAGCCGAATGGCAGGACTGTATACTGGAATGCCCGACCCTCGAAGGCGAATCTCAAGAATCGCCTGTGGCGTGACGCTATCTGTATTTGAAAATACGCGTCCTTTAGATCTATCGACATAAACCAGTCTTCTCAGCGAATGTGCGCGAGGATTTTGCTGGTCGTGAGCATTTTGAAACTGCGTTTCACTAAAGCTCTGTTTAGTCGTCTTAGATCTAGTATGGGTCTGATACCACCGTCCTTTTTGGGGACTAGGAAGTATCTGCTGTATAGCCCCCCTTCGCTTTGAGCTTGGGATACATGTTGTATCGCCCCTTTGCTCAACAGTTTTGATATTTCGGCGCGAAGTAGGTGTGCTACTTCTGAATTCACCGCAGTTTCGACGCGCGCTGTGAAGCGTGGAGGGCGTCGACAAAACTGTAGCGAGAAGCCTCTCTTTATAATGTCTAGCACCCAGTCCGAAACCCCTGGAAGCGCGGCCCATGCGTCTGCATGGCCGGCTAGGGGTTGGATGCGAAGCGCGCTCTGTTCGCTGTGCGACGGCGGCGCTTCGGGGTGCGCTGGCATAGGCGTTACGCCTGAGACATTTGAGGCGGGGAGCGCGCGTAATACAGCGGGCAAAACGCTCATCCTCGACCGCGCTACAGTGCTTATCTGAGCGGGGGAGGTCTGAGAAGGTCTCATGGGACTCATGCAGCCTACAAGTGAACGTGGGCGGGGACCGGGCACGTTTACTGCTTTGGCCGCGCTGTCTGCTTGAACAGAGCGGGCGCGCACAGGTCCCGTTTTTACAGGGAGCCTGTGGCTCGCCAGACATAGCGTTTGTGGGCACTGGGAAGTGGGCACTTTGACTATGTTTGGGGCGCGACCGAACTGCATCGATCTTATGAGTACGGGCCCTGTGTGCAGGGCTGTGCTTGTGTGTAGGGATGGGCACAGAGAAGTGGGCATCAACACTACATTTATAGCACCATCGGCCTTGGCCGGGACACCAGAAAATACACTCTTTTCGGGATTTATCTGGGTAGCCGTAAAAACGGCTTTTGTGTGCAGGCAAGCGGGCAGCTGTGCGGGCTTGTGCTCTGCTGAGAGCGCTGAAGCAGTCGCAATTCCTGGGACTGAGACAGCGGTGCGCTTTGGTGAGGGCCCTGGTCGCAACGGGGCTTACACACCTGCGCTTTCCTAGCGTGCTAGGATTTCTTTGGGGCTTCCGGCTTCAACACAACCCTTGGTCGCGGCCCGCGGTGAGTGGGGCGGCGGCTAGTAGAGCGAGAGCGAGGGCGTGATCCGCGCTGCTGTCACTGTGAGGGGGCGGCCGAAGGCGGGGGCTGAGGCTGTGAGCTCCGAGGGGCCTGTTTCTCACGGCCCGCTGCAGAACTGGGGCGCTTCGGCAGGAAGTGCTTGAACGCCTGTGACGCTTTTTGGGCTTCGGAAAATCTCTCCACGAGCTCGGAGAGAGAAGATCCAAAAAGGCCAGCGGAGGATAGCGGGGCGTCGAGGAACGCGTTGCGCTCTGCATCAGCCATCTCCGTGAGCGTCAGCCACAAATGCCTCTCGGCTACGGTAGCGGAAGCCATACAGCGTCCCATGGCTTGTGCTGCAGCCTTGGTAGCGCGGAGGGAAAGATCCGACGCGCTTCTCAGGTCCGCGATGCAGATAGCTTCAGGTCCTATCTCGTCCAGTTTGCGGAGGAGATCGCCTTGGAACACCTGAAGCGTGGCCATGGTGTGCAAAGCCGATGCCGCCTGCCCAGCGGCGGAGAAGATCCGCGCGAGCATCGACGACGTCATGCGGCAGGCTTTTGACGGCAGCGCTGGCTTAGTCCGCCGTCCAGCAGAGGGCGGGCAAAGGTGGGCTGCTATCGCCTGTTCCACCGGCGGCAGAGTGAGGTAGCCTCGGTCCTGAGCATTATCCAGGGAGGAAAATGCTGGGGATACAGACGAACGTGTTCGTGCAGAAAAGGGAGCGTTCCAGGCCTTCGCCACTTCTTCATGAAGCTCAGGAAGAAACGGAGCGGGCTTAGACACAGGAGAAGTGCGCTCACCAGGGAGGAAGCTACCATCAAGCCGGGTGCGCGAGGGGAGTTCCGGTGCAGACCACTCGAGGCCGAGGCTCGCCGCGGCCAACGCGAGTACTCGCATGAGCTCCCTCTCGATGCTAGCTCTAGCCGACGGCTTTCGGGCAGGAGGCGTGAGATCCGCAGAGCTCGCCCAGTCTTCACTGCCTGAAGCTAGCAGAGAGCAGGAATCCTTTTCGACCGACTCGACTTCAGAAACAACTTCCTCAGATGAAGCGGCGGCAGACTGCGGGCGCTGAGCATCAGGAAGTGCTTCGGGGGAAGCCGGTGAAGCTGGCGGGCGAGCCGGCGAGCTTTGTCGGGAAGAGGTGGGTTCCGGGGCCCGCTGCGAGCGGCGCTTCTTACGGCGCGGCAACGCGGCGGGGGGCGCAGGCTCGGAGAACTGTGCCAGGCGAGTCCGCAGAGTCGCCATCGGCAAAAGCTCGCAGTGAGGGCAGCCGCCGTCAGCGAGCGCGAGCGCTGCGTGTTCTTCGCCCAGACAGAAGACGCAAATAACATGGCGGTCTCCCTCGATGAGCGGGGCTCGGCACGAGCCACAGGATGGCATCTTGAAAAAGACGCGGCTCTTTTAGGGGTGAGTGTTCGGGGAACACTGCACACACACACACAGAACAGAGCAGATAAAGGATATGAAGCGCCGGAAAGCGCAGCAGGTACGGCAGTAGAAGGCGGCGAAGGCCAGCGGCTTCAAGGGCTCGTCCCGCTGAAAAGCTTGCCTCGACGACGCTTGCTTCTCCGTGATCCAGCGATGCGTGAGCTTCGCTGAAGAGATGAAAATCAGTTGAATCAGCCTACTCGAGCTCCTTTTATAGGGGATGGCCACACCCGTTTCGGCGGGATGTGACGAGGAGCGCGCGAAGCACTCTCATTGGTCTGATGTTGCATCAGCCCTCGCTCGATAGGCTCATGCAGTTGCCGCAGAACAGCCAATGAGTGAGCGAGCCGTCTCGCCATGGCTGTGCACTGCCGCAATGCGTTTTACAAATATGAAAATTAAGGATAATTTTGCTTCAGTATTTCGTGAAAAGAGACTTTTCCCGCAGCGTTCTACGAACGCAGTACGAGAGAACTCTCGTAAGAGAACAGCCCAAATATTGCCAGACAGCAGACTTCAATCTCTGGGTAGGCTGCTGATAGTATGAAAGGAAAGAGATCAACATCAAAAACAAAAGACAAGCTCAGCCACTTGTCACCGGTGGATGTTTTGTCATGTCACCCTCAAGCACTTCGACTCGCCTGTCTGTGAATCCAAACAATATGAGCAACTAGCTGGAACTCTTAAAAGCAATCCATTACTGCTGCCATGTTGAGGAAGGACGAATCATTATTCACTCTGAACTATGTTTGTAGCAAATACAAGATTGCAGTACTCGAAACAGAGAAAACTAGTTTGTTATTCGACACACTCATACAAATTAGGAAACTATTAATATATACATATTATGTAAGGGATAATGTACATCCAGCCGGTTGTTGTCTCAGAATAAACCTCCGACAGGGTGATGAGGACCCCGACGCGAAGCAAAGTGTCTATAATTAGACACAAAATATTGATCTGAGTTGGAATATTTGATTAGGTCTTTAATAAACGCAAAGATTCTGCGGAAAGAGCAGTTGCTAGCGCACCAAGTTCAAGCTAGATGGGCATTTAAGGAATACGGTACAGTCATACCACTTATTACACAGCATTTCACCACATAAATAATTATGGAGATAAGAGATATTGATTTCTGATTAAACTGTTTTAAAATTGTACCTGTTTGTATCTAACAGTGTACAAAACAATAGTTACAAAATGGCAGCCGCTGTTTGTATGAAACAAGGGAGAGCGAGTCCACGATACTGGATGGCATAGTTAAATAACTGTACACAAAATATTTATTTAAGTTTTAATATTTTATTAGCTCACCAAATGCAAAACTTCCACAAAGTAAAAAAACGTTCCTAGCAAGCGTATAGCGCTTCTGACTTCAGTAACCCGGATGAGCCTGTGTGTTATCTGTTTTTAGCGGTTGTTATCTGAGAGTAACATACTGCAGGATGGCACGATTGACCAATCAGAATCAAGTATTCCACAGAGCCGTGTAATACAGCATAATATACAAAAAATAATAGCATGTAGTATTTCTTGACTGACAACAACATTTCTGGAACATTTTAGCATTGACTTGGAACTGAAGTACTTTTGACATCCCTACTTTGAACCAAAGAAAACAGCAAATGTCAGGTCAGAAGCAGAGGCCTGGCAGACTGCCATGTTGTCGGGAGACAGAGAAGAAGAGAGAAACGGTGTAAATTCAGAAGACGATAGGCGCTTCGCCCCCCCCACCCCCACCCCCAGCTTTTAGGAGTGAGCAGAGGTAATGAGCCAATCACATCTTCCCATGGCCCTCATAACCGTCAGGTCAGATGAGACACTAGAGACTCTATTCAAAAAGGCAGTGGGGAAATCATTGACTCTCTCTCCCTCTCTTTATCCCTCTCCTCTTCCTTTCTTTCAATCACTCTTTCTGTCTAGGAGACCACCGATTAAACACCGGTGAAGTGGCAAATGAGGGAGGCTGTATTGTCTCGCCATCACGCTAGGAATCGGATTTCTGTCGGACCGCTCAGCCGGAGCTTGGCAAAGACACCTTTTGTCTGTGCTAACCATCTATGTGTGTGTGTGTGTGTGTGTGTGTGTGTGTATTTGGACTTACTCAGCTAAAGTTTGGAGACAAATTTGTCCCTAAAAGTTTGCTAAATCAGACAAAATCTGCTTTTGGGAACAACCAGGAACATCCTCGTGGAAAAACAATTCATAAAAAAAAAAGCAGGAGTTCCCAAACTTTTTGACTCAAAGGCCCCCAACTGTTCAACACAGCAATCCAAGGCCAGAATTGCAGGTATTTATAACAAAGATGCTTGTTTTTAAACTTTTTTTTAATGAACATAAACTGGGAATATTGACATAATAAAGAAATAACTAAGATTAAATTTGTAATTCCAAAAGCCGCACACGTTGAATGTTCCTCAATAAAGACATTGGTTATTGAGAGGGGAAAATAAATGAGATTTTAGTTTACATCTTGATTTTTTTTAGCATTTTAATAATAATTTATTAATTTAAATACTTTTAATGCCCCCTTAAAAGATGGCTGAGGCCCCCTGGGTGAATATTATTATCTGATATTCATGTATTCAGTTTTATATAAAGTATAATATGGAAATATTAGTTTAATTCAGCCATATATGTTTGAACCAGAAAGTGATACAGAAGAGGAAGAGTGAATTATACAGGATCATCTACAAGTCGATGTATCAGAATGATAATGCGTTTTATGTTGGGCACATAATAATTGATATGATTAGCATTTGGCTTGATTGCGTTATCAAACAGATAATAATGTGGGACTATTTTTACACAAACCATGTTCCTGTTCGCCATCTCAGAGTCAGACAGCTGCCGTCTAAAAGTCAGATTCTTTAGAAACACTTTGAACACGTTGACGGGATTGGTTACATGTTTGTGACAGTAGGAAACGGGTGGTTTCAAACCGCATTTTTGAGACTGTCACATGCATGGTTACTCTTAAAGGTGCAGTATATAATATTGACAGCTAGCGGTTGAACTGGATACTGCAGTCCAAATTAAAAATGGTGGAGAGAGTCGTTTCCCCCGCCTCCTCAGACTCGACGCTCACGCGGGCAGAGGTGGAAAGTAACGAATTACATTTACTCGCGTTACTGTAATTGAGTAGTTTTTTTGTGTATTTCTACTTTTTTAAGTAGTTTTTAAAATCTGTAATTTTACTTTTACTTAAGTATGTTTTGTTTAAAGTATTGTAATTCGCTACATTTAAAAACATATCCGTTACTGAGTAAAAAAAAAAAAAAAACATTAAAAAAATGAACTAGCCTACTATGGGTAAAACAGCGCGCGCGCTCGTGCTCAGCATTGATTGATTGAAGGGCGGGAGAACAGACACGCAAAAAAACACAAAAAATATGGAGACGGACAACACAGATTCTTTACACACACACGTGAGGCGAACCCCTGGTAAGTATGGGGATACTTTGGATATAGAAAAACGAACGCGTGGTTGTCCTCGAGGCTCGAGCATAGCCTATTCATTTTGCAAAAATTGTGGACGCAAATTGGCTGCAAAAGAAGGAAACACATAGAACGTGTTCGGGAACACCATCCCTCCGTGCAGATTAAGATATGTCCCGTTTATAATTTAAGGTCGAAGGATTTCTGTGATGCAGAGGGAATCCCGGAGTTTCATTATCATGAAAATGGAATTTAGCCTACAGTAACGCAGATCACGTAAAACACATGAAAGTAAAGCTGTACAATAAATCAAATTGCGACATGGTCTGTAGTCTATATATTAAAGCACAAGAGACTGCTATATAAATGTATAATATGCGTGTCTGTGTGAATCAGTGCGAATGAGACGAACCGTTTCGTCTACTACATACTCAAGTACGCGACGCGCTAATAGTGTTTTCAGCATCTCACAAACAATATGAGAACATGAAAACATGAACATCTCCAGAGCTGCTCTGAGAGAATGACCTTTGAGAAAAACCTTGTCAAATAGCCTACACTCTGAAACAGGACTTCATTACAACCCATCAAAATAAAAGTTTGGTTTAACTACGAAGAAATGATGACATAACTGTTGTGGGCCTACAATAGAATGTACTTCTCATAATAATATTAACAACAACAATAATAATACAGATTATTTAAACATTATTTAAGGATTTTTGTCCATGGTTGAATTGAGTAAATCTGTTTTGCAGCACTTTGCCAAAAAATAAAAGGATAAAAAAATGTGTTAAACTTTGATTTGATTACCACCGTTTTGGATAATATATTTGTTTTAAATCATAAAAACAAAAAGGATTTTTCTGAATTAAATACATTTCATAGAAGTCTATTGTTCTTGAACATTTTAATAAATTATTAATGATAAAAAATAAGTTGTTAAATGAGTAGTTAAAATGAAAATGAAAATTACTCCATGATTTATCAGCCCTGAAACCATCCTAGGTGTAGGCTATATTACTTTCTTCTTTGTTCTTTCAGACGAATACAATCGGAGTTATATTAATAAACACTCTGATGCTTCTGAGCTTTATAATGGCAGTGGATTGCAACCATCAGTTTAAAGCTCAAAAAAGTACACCATACACAGTCTACTTACACTTTAAACGCAACTTATGCAACTCATGACGTCAGAAGTAGTGTCGTGCAAATGAACGGCCAGAACACATTAAAGTTTTCTGTTTTCTGTTAAAGCGGTGTCGTGTTAGCGGCCCCTAAGTTAATAACTAATGTGCTTTTCGCAACGAATGAATCAATCAAAAATGAATGAATCAAAAACTAACTTTAGCTGGACAATAACTTTATTCTAGAGCGGCTGTAAAGCCAAAACACTCTCTGTTACTGTAATCTCTTATTATCTTTGTAAAGCTGCTTTGAAACAATCTATATTGTTAAAGCGCTGTATAAATGAAGGAGACTTGACTTAATATAATTATGATTGTATTCGTCTGAAAGAAGAATGTCATATACATGGCTTGAGGGTGAGTAAATCATGGGCTGGTTTCATTTTAAAGTGAACTACTCCTTTAATCAAATTCATAATCATTTATTGAAATTAGTTGATTAGACATGTTTTATTGAAATTTTAATAAACAAAACAAATGTTTCCAAAAATACTGTTTTCATCCCATTTACTGTAACTGTCAACCGCCTAGCAACATCATAGCAACCACCCAGAACACCCTAGCAACCGCCTAGCAACACCATAGCAACCACCCAGAACACCCTAGCAACCGCCTAGCAACCACCCAAAACACCCTAGCAACCGCCTAACAACCACCCAGAATACCCTAGCAACCGCCTAGCAACAACATAGAAACCACCCAGAACACCCTAGCAACCGCCTAGCAACACCATAGCAACACCCTAGCAACTGCCCAAAACTCATAAACTCTGAGTGTGTGTGTCTGAGTGAGTGAGTGTGTGAGTGAGTTAGTGTGTGTGTGTGTGTGTGTGTGTGTGTGTGTTAGTGAGCGTGTCTGCGTGTGTCTGCGTGTGTGTGTGTGTGTGTGTGTGTGTGTGAGAGAAAGTGTGTGTATGTGTGAGTTAGTGAGCGTGTGTGTTTGTCCGTGTGTGTTAGTGAGCGTGTCTGTGTGCGCGCGTGTGTGTGTGTGTGAGTGTGTGTGTGCGTGTGTGTGAGACAGAGTTAGTGAGCATGTCTGTGTGTGAAATTTAAACTAACAAACTCATCTATCTATCTATCTACTTCAAACTAATTTAAACTTTAAACTACTTTAAACTTCAAACTACTTTAAACTTTAAACTACTTTAAACTTCAAACTACTTTAAACTAATTTAAACTTCAAACTACTTTAAACTACTTTAAACTTTAAACTAATTTAAACTTTAAACTACTTTATACTTCAAACTAATTTAAACTTTAAACTACTTTAAACTTCAAACTTCTTCAAACTTTCTGGTCCGGCTTTCTCAAGCCAACTTAAAGTTTGTCTCGACGAACTTTTTAATCTAGTTGTTTAATACCATTATATTAGTCGGTTATCATACTGTGAAAATCTCATACCTTTACAACCCTACTCGGGGGACTCCCCAACCCACCCCCGCTGTTAAAAAAGTAACTCAGTTACTTTTACTCGGAGTACATTTTAAATGAGCTACTTTTTACTTTTACTTGAGTAGATTTTTCGACCGGTACTTTTACTTGTACTTAAGTAAAAAAAAATTGTAGTAATAGTACTTTTACTTGAGTAGAATATTTTATTACTCTTTCCACCTCTGCACGCGGGTTGCCAGATTGGGGACACGCAATAGGAACGAGCGCAATTGACAATAAAAAAAAAAACGAGCCTCACACTAAGCCTCTGATCATAGAGCTTTTTTTCCAAGGCTTTTTTAGGTTTTTAGGGAAGAATCTGCGATCTCTGACCCAGTTCGTTTGCTGGCTTCCATGTCTGCAATACGCTGTGTTTTCAGCCAACTGGCAACCCAGAGTGTCGAAATACTATTGGGTAAATTGGCACACAGACCAAAACAAAAACAGACATTCTGACACGGAACACACATTTCAAGGTAGAATAGCTGGCTGTAGCATTGTTTTCCGGAGAAACATGTGAACTAAAAATAATGACATATTACGCTCCTTTAAAGCATATTCAAAACACCATAATGACATATAAACAAAATCAAAAACTTGATTTTCAACATAGGGAGTCTTTAAAAGATTTCTCGAAAAAAAAAAATAAAAAAAATAATTGAACTATAAATTCTAGTCTTCACAGCATACCAACACATGCCAACACTCAAAGCGGAAGCATGATGGCTTCCAGGATCAGGCTGAGTGAGCAGACGGAGTGATATTTAGCACCTGATTAGTGCCAACAGAAGACATAGTGCACCGGCCATCTGCTTTACATGTGTTACTCTTTTCCATGCCAGGGACAGAGGTTTAGCATAGTAGCTGGTGCTAACGCCACTGTCCGTGGGCACCAATCCTAATCGCACACCCACAACAGCTGTGGGTGAACACAAGCCATCCAACACAAGATTAAATTAACGTTATGAGATCAGCTTTTGTGCTTATTGGCATTATGAGTCGCAATGGAGGAGGAGGGAACCGGTGTGAGTGAGGCTCAGTGATTTGTCTGGGTGGGCAAACGGTCAGAGGTTGTAAAGGTGGTTATAGGGGTAGATTCTGTACACTATACTGTTGAAATATTTGAGGTTAGTAAGATTTCATTTATTTTTAAAAGAAATTTATACTTTTTATTCAGCAAGGACACATTCAACTGATTAAATAAAGTAAATACATTTATGTTAGAAATCATTTTTACTTCAAATAAATGCTGTTCTTTTCATCTTTGCTGGTCTTTCTGATCTTTCGTTTGACATTTTTGATCAGGGAACTTTGATCTTTCATCACAGTTTTCTAAAAAAATGAATGGATTACTGTTTAACAAACAGGTGTTTTCATAATTGATAATCAGAAATGTTTCTTGAGCATCAAATCATCATGATTTCTGAAGGATCATGTGACACTGAAGCCTGGAGTAATGATGCTGAAAATCCAGCTTTGATCACAGGAATAAATTACATTTACAATGTCTTATACACAGTAATATGTTTGATCAAATAAATGCAGGCTTGGCGAGCATAAAAGCATTAAAGGCCATTTCAATTTGAGTAATTAAAGGTACAGAACCAAAAATTACCCATAGAATTGTAATTGTGGTTGAGTGGAGGACTTTCATTTAACTACATAATGACTGTTTTAGTGCAAAAAAACCTTGACAGACATTTTAAGTTGACCTCAGGGAAATTAAAACCACAAAAATGATACGATTTTATTAGCAGGGTTACATAAAGCTGTGATTTCAGTTGTTTTGATGCGCAGATATAAAACAGACAAGCCAAAGAGATCACTGTTAGACGTCAAGGTTGCCATCCGCACTAAGATCTACTTCATGATAAGAGATCCCGCATGTCATGTGATGACGTATCCTCCAAAACCCTCTTGCTTCAGTCTCTCTAATGTCACAGTTAGCTCACAATCTCACTGCGGACACTCAGGTCCATGTCATCATCACATCTGCAGTATACCGCTAAACCAAGAAAAAAAAAAAAAAAAACCTTTTGCTAGATTTGTTGTAAAAGCTTTTTGGTGTAACAGAAACACTAATCGTTTGGGTTTGAAGAATTAAAGTTTGATTAAGCTGTTAAAAACTGGATGATGTCATCGTGAGGAATAAATCAAACCCTGCTTTTATGACACAGGGCCTGGAGAGCCGACAGAGATCAACTCTCTTTCTCTGTCCATCCCTCCATCCTGGACGGTCGCGACGACATGACCAGTCAGGGCAAGATGAGACTGATCGCGGATCCACGCCGCGGGCAGCTTCATCAGAAGGTGTCTAGGATTCATTCGGGAAGTGCTAGGGAGAATGAAATTGGTATCCTTCTATAGCTTATATCGCTACGAAGACACATTCACACACATGAAATGCCCTCTAGCCAACTCTGACTGAAAAGTTCAGTGGAAATCGAAGTTACCCAAGAGCTAAGGAGCACATGCAGAAAAACGTATTTTTTTTTTTAAAATATAAAGTGGACAAAAAAATAGAAATTTTATCAAATTATTCACAGAGTCTACATGTCAACAGGCAACACAGGCTGAAATACGGTCTGGAACGGAGTGTGTGAGTGGAGCGGAGTGACAGCAATTTCCATTTCCACATGCTATGTAAAGCCTAAAGTATACTTCTGTTTTTATGTGTATGCTAGGCATACGTACAGTGTACAAGACATAATTTTCATCATTATTATGCGCATACTCTATTTGTGCAGACAGATTTGTCTAACCGGTCATACTCTGTATGCTCAACTTGCACATGCACTGTGAGTTTTTGCACAAATTAGTTTGTTCACAAGGTGGCAACACTGGCCTGGGCCGTTGTTTCACAGTTGAAAACGACAGCAATAGATGGCGACATTAAAGAATGTTTGTGAGAGGGGTTTTAAAGATACTTGCATCACTAGTTTAAAAACATTCAGACAACACTTCTGGAGTGAAATAGCACAAACATTAGACAAAGACGAAACTGTCGAGACCCTGTGTTTGCGCACATTATCAAATGCTGTATACTTTGAAAGGCTATTCGTTCAACTGCATGTATACGCTAAGCATTCACATCAAAATTAAAGTATACTTTTGCCGTAATCCAGCTCCACTCTATGTTTTTAATGTCCCCATACTTTTTGGTGGGAGAAATTCCACTAAATTCAAAATAATAATCACTCACTGAACGTAGCTTGCCCAATCAAACTAGAGGATTGAAAATACCAGAAAGTTCACCCAAAAATGAACGTCGATCATTGCTCACCCTCATGTGGTTCCAAACCCAGAAAACTTTGGTTAATCTTCAAAACACAAATTAAGATATTTGTAATGAATCCTGAAAGGTTTCTGTATCTCCATTGACAGCTATGCAACTGCCACTTTGACGCTTCAAAAAGTTCATAAAGAGATCGTAAAACTAATCCATATGAATTTAGTTGGTGAGTCCAAATAAACTCAATCACTTTATATGATGAACAGGTTTAATTCAGGCTTTTATTCACATATAAACATTGATCAGCGAACATAAACAAAAGCTCAACCGAACCTGATTGAGAACAAACCTCTTGCTGAAGCTCAAACGTGATGCGTAACACGAGAATGAACCTCATTGGTTCTTGCTGAAGCTCAAACGCAATGCGTAACACGAAAATGAACCTCATTGGTTCTTGCTGAAGCTCAAACGTGATGCGTAACACGAGAATGAACCTCATTGGTTCTTGTTGAAGCTTAAACGTGATGCGTAACACGAGAATGAACCTCATTGGTTCTTGCTGAAGCTCAAACGTGATGCGTAACACGAGAATGAACCTCATTGGTTCTTGCTGAAACTCAAACGTGATGCGTAACACGAGAATGAACCTCATTGGTTCTTGCTGAAGCTCAAACGTGATGCGTAACACGAGAATGAACCTCATTGGTTCTTGCTGAAGCTCAAACGTGATGCGTAACACGAGAATGAACCTCATTGGTTCTTGCTGAAGCTCAAACGTGATGCGTAACACGAGAATGAACCTCATTGGTTCTTGCTGAAGCTCAAACGTGATGCGTAACACGAGAATGAACCTCATTGGTTCTCGCTGAAGCTCAAACGTGATGCGTAACACGAGAATGAACCTCATTGGTTCTTGCTGAAACTCAAACGTGATGCGTAACACGAGAATGAACCTCATTGGTTCTTGCATGTCAAGTGAGAATGCTTGAGCTTCTGTTTACCACAACTGATGTGTGAGCTGATGAATGTTTATATGTGATTAAAAGCCTAAATTCACAATCTGTTCATAATATAAAGCGATCGAGTCTCTTCAGAAAATTTGGACTAAACCGCTCATTTCATATGGATTAGATTTACAATCTCTTTATGAACTTTTTGAAATGTCAAAGTGGTAGTTGCGTAGCTGTCAATGGAGGGACAGAAATCTCTCAGATTTCATTAAAAAAGATCTTAATTTGTTTTCCGAAGATGAACGAAAGTCTTACAGGTTTGGAACAACATGAGGGTGAGTAACTAATGACAGAATTTTCATTTTTGGGTGAACTATCATCGTAAGACCAAAATTAACTACAAAAAGTGTGTGCTTTAAGCATTTTGGATTGAATTACAGAAATCTGTTGATAAGAAAAGAAGAACAAAAGTAAGTGGACTTCAATACACCTTACAGGCACAGTAACAAAGGTATCATTGGACTCAATGTAATAACCACATCAGCTAACAATAGCGGTGCGTGTGACTCAGCTGAGGACCCGCGGAGGCGTCGAGATGAACAGTTACCCCGTGTGACAATGTTTGCTTTTAATCTGAGTCGAGTTCTCACATTCAATCCCTTCACCTCAGAGACTCGGCTCCATACATCACGCCGAATTATCAGATCTTCCTCTTTTATTCCGTCTACTCGACACGCTTAGCCTCAGATCAACTGCATCTCTTCCTTGTTTACTATTTCTCTCAGTGTCATTCACGGTCCCCAACCGCCATGCAACGATGATACGTTCTCACTCCCAAACCCTCTTCGTGCCTTTCTTTTTCTGTCTAACACATCTCTCTCTGCAGCGGCTTTCTCTCGACAGCCTCCCCACATCCTCACATATAACACTTCCCAGTTAGGCTTGCCAACCAAACTGTATGATACAAGATCATCTCATATTTCAAGGAAACATATGCATTCCGTATTAACTTCATACATCATTCAATTTGCACCTTACTTTAGCATTAGCAAAAATCGTTTTATCATGTTTGAGTCAACTTCGACTGTTCAATACACCAAGCGTTCACATCAAAACTGAAGAATACTTTGGGATTAAGGTAGTGTTAGTTTTGCTAGAAAACACATCTATTTGAACTTTTGTTTTGTTTTTGGTGTTAATGTTAAAATCATTTAATATTTGGTTAACACTTTACAATAAGGTCTTACTACTTACCATTAATTAATGCATTAACTAACATTAACAAACAATGAGCAATACATCTGTTGCACGTATTTCTTAATCACTATCAATGTTAGTCAATAAAAATACAACTGTTCACTGGTCGTTCATGTTATAACTAATGTAGTTAACTAACGTTAACAAATGGAACCTACTGTAAAGTGTTACCAATTTTTTGTTTTAAAAACAGTCACTTATTTTCCTGAAAAGTAACAGAGTCCTTCATTTCAGCACCATTCCCAGTGTCTCTGTCAGTCCATGTTTTCATTTATGAGTCCCCCTGTCCTCGTTCTCTTCACATGCATTCAGCTCATCTTCTCTTTATGTTGCAATAACCATCTGCATCTATTTCTGTCACCGTCTGTACTCATCTCTGAGGTTTTTTTTTAAACTTCCAAACGCCACAGATGACTCTTCAAATATGGGCATTTTCATGTCACAGTGGATGATTTTTATTAAAAGATTATATATATCGTCGCAGTCGGGCAGAAACCTTATATCTTCATTTTCCGTAAATCATTACTATTGGTCACCCTTCACGTCTGTCTGTGATTTTTTCAAAAATGTCTAACCAATGAAAAGTAATAAAAACAGCTTGTGACTAAACCTCATTTCTCCATTGGATCCTGCTTGCAATGCAAAGATCAATAAAGATCTGGTTCTTTGAATAAGTACAGCATTTTCTTTACTCAAGAAACACTATATATAAAGGCTAATGTTTTATGTATTTGAGAATCTGAGAATATTGTCTTATTTTAGCATTTGTCGTTGAGTCATAGCTAAAACTGTCTTAAACAACCTGTGCGAAGCACTTTGTCTAAAATGGATTTTAATATGGGATTTTAGCCAAATGACAGAAAAAAAATGGCTGTTCAAATGACGTACAAAACACACGTCCAAAATCCTCTGAAATTCACCGGCCCTTCTTTTGCTTGATTTTGGTACAATGTTACTAATATAATGACACATGCAAGTGCCTGAACATAAAACCACAATATCAACTTTGACAGTGCAATGTTTAATTATTGGATGGATGGCTTGATGTATGGATGTATGGATGGATTGATGGGTGAGTGAATGGATGGATTGATGGTTAGATGGATGGATTGATGGATAGGTGAATGGATGGATTGATGGATGGGTGAATGGATGAATTGATGGGTGGATGGATGGATTGATAGATGGGTGAATGGATGGATTGATGGGTGGATGGATGGATGGGTGGATGGGTGAATGGGTGGATTGATGGGTGGGTGAATGAGTGAATGGATGGATTGATGGGTGGATGGATGGATGGATGGATGGATGGATGGATGGATGGGTGGATGGATGGATGGATGGGTGAATGGATGGATTGATGGATGGGTGAATGAGTGAATGGATGGATTGATGGGTGGATGGATGGATGGATGGATGGATGGATGTTCCCACATTTTTTTCCAATTCCTTTCCAAAAAAAATGGATCAAAGTATTAAAAGTATTTAATTGTGAGTATTTATGATACATAAAAAATGCTTAATGTCAGTTTCACCACTATCATTTCCATCAGAAAATGCAACTAAACATGAGATGTGGTGGAAATGACATTTGTTGATTCAGAAAAATAGATTCTGCACATTGATAAATCAAAAGGGAATTCTATTCTATTCTATGTTCTACTCTATTATTATTATTATTGTTTTTGAAACAATGACAGAAATCTCTTCTACATGGACATTTTACTGATGGACATTTTAACAGACAAATAAAGTAGTGAGAGTGTGAAAAGGCTGTTATATTTTGGAGTTTTTTTTCCCAAAAGTCCACAGGGACTAAAGTGCCCATAGCTGACGAAACTCCCTCATACATTCCCGTCTGTCATCATGACCCATGACCTGAGCAGCGATTCCGGCGTGTCCCGTGTCTTTTGTTGGGGTTGGAATGAGTGGGCCGCTGGGCCCTCACTGGTCCAGATGGGGCGCGGTTGTTTCTTTTTTTTTCTGTCGGCTGTTCCGTACCACGGCGCCCAACACATCTGTTATGCAGCGCAAAGCATCTTCTCACTAATTTGTTTGTCAGTACACATTGAAGGCACGATCTGTCATTCTGCCATGCTTTGGTTGCGCCGTGATGTCTGTAGACATGGCTAGTCATAAGTTTCAGACGCCACTCGCGAGGGACCTGCTCAGAGACGGCCCTCTGAGCGGAGAAAATGAAGGGGGGAAAAAAGAGGAGAAAACAAAAATGAAAAAAGTACTTCATAAAGAAGCCTCCCGCACGTCATTCCCAGAGTGCAATACCCCAGACACGCTGAGTTTAGCTAGACAACAAGAGTGAAGGCTTCTGCTATATTAGAGACCGTTTAAAAATGAGCCGGTTCATGCTCTGATCAGATTAATTTCATAATGGCTATTATTAATATGCTCAGAGAGGATGCCTGACCTCTTTAAAACCCATTTTCAACCATTAAAGGACACATAATGTATAAAGAACGAACCGTTTGGAGGAAAACTGCAGTACTGTTGCGTATCGGATGACAAACATTTACTGTTAGTGTGTTTGTACGTGTGTGTGTGTGTGTGTGTGTGTTTAGGGCACAGATAAAGTCTTTAAACATTCGCTCACTCAGCCCTTTACTGCCTCTCTTCAGCCCCGCTCCTGTTTTCCATTGCTTTTCCAAATCCCAGAGCAAAATTGCGATAAATGCAAACTGACAGTTCATAATATCCCATTTCCAATCGCATGCAGTTCGCTAAGTGTGTTTCTGAGTCAATTAAAGAAGTGTTTGATGTTGATACATAGAGACTTTCAAATTATGGGGCGGCCCATATATATGCGGGTGGATGTGGTTTCCAGCGCAAGACACCGATAAAGACCAGAGAGGCACGGGGAGACTCAAAAGCAAGTTGTTTTAAAACAACAATTCGCTAATTAAACATCTTTTTAACTTTTTGTACCGTGCAAAAAAACTTGCAACTGTGGTTTCCAGAAATTCACTGTAAAAATTAACTCCATTTCATGAGATAGCATTTTGGGTGTCTTAAAGGTATAGCGGAGGATCTTTCCGAATTTTAGATAAGACCCGCCCTCTCCACTTTTTGAACAAGTCTGATTGATTCACCAGAATGATTGACAATTAGGAGGACCAATAGTATAGGTGATCTACCCGGAAGTAAAAAATCCTCCGCTATACCTTTAATAACTGTATATTTCAGTAACTAACATAATCGTAAAATACCAACCATGGGGAAACTTAAATCATAAATATGAATCAAATGTGATCACTTTTGAGAATGTCATTTTAATTATTATCACTGTAAATGATGTAAAGCTGACTCCTATTTTATTTTTTATAAAAAGCCTTTATGCTGTTTACTCATTTTTACAGTAAAATTACACATTCACTGTATATTGTAAAGACACTTACAGTTAACTAGTTAACAGGATTTTAGTATTTTTTCATTAGGTGCATTTCCATTACAGATGTGCGCAAAACTTTTGCGACTTTTTCTAAATATCGATAAAAAAACTATTGCGAAATGACGGCGTTTCCATTAACCGATGTCATGCGACTAAAACGTCATTTTTTCCTCTCGCGATAAGTCATTCCAAAAATGGCAACGGACGTTGGTAGGTTTATATATATCACAGCCACTGCACTGGCCATTATCATTATTAATGTAAGGAAACGTAGGCATGTTCTCCAAGCATTAATGGCAAGGAAAGACCCTTACAGTGAGCGGCACATGAAGTGTTTCTGGGTGTTTCTCCCTCATTCCTGCTCCGAGGTCTTGATTGTGGCACATCTATGAGGTTTAGAATCCAGTATTTCTGTAATTCTTTAGTCTTTTATGAATTTAATAAAGAACTCTGTCTCGTATTCAGTCCAAACACACCGCGTCTCCTAAGTCAGGTGACTGTAAATGCGCAAAAAATGATATTTATATCTTTATTTTGCGAAATTGACGAGTTTCCATTGGGCGTATTTCCAATTCGCAATTTCAATTTGCGCAATTTGAAGGGTAATGGAAACACGGCTATAAATGGTTTCATGCATGATAAATCGAATTTGCCTTGATCTTTTGACATACAGTATAAGAGGACTTTGAACCAATAAAACATACACATTTCATAGCTTAAAAAGTCCTTCTCAATATAAACAAAGCATTTATCAAAACAGCTTGTTGCGGGATCTGTGACGTCACACGGGCAAATACATTTGAATATGACTGCCATCGTCACTTAATGCCTGACATTTGCCTACACTGGATGTGAGAGTCATGTGAGAGACACTGGATACAGTGTATTCAATATAGCTCAGTTTCTGACATAATGGAGAGTTTGCAATGAACTTTTGTTAAAAGATGAAGCAGGAACTGTATTAGATCTGACAGCAGCTGCATAACAAACTCTAAGTAAACGATTTCATAATGCTTTGCCTGTAAATTATGTTTTTTATGGATAATATTTTCACAACACTTACTCACGTGCAATAGCGAGTAAGTGTTGATACTGTTTCCTATTCAATGAAGTTAGCCAATCATAACAGTGGGTGTGCACGGGCAGAGCCGTCCCTTAAAAACGGATCATTTAAGACAGAGGGTCACAATCATTTTTCCACATATGTATTTGTTTTTGTACAAAAACTTTATTAACATTATAAGTGAACCTCAAGGAACATTAAAATACTAAAAAAATAAATAAAACGACGTCATGGCCCCTTTAAAATTACAAACATTTTCTACAAAACCGTTTTAGCTTAAACATAGCCTTATGACAAATATGAGCTGTTAAATATAGTTCTACTTTTGATGACGTGTGAAAAAGTTTGACAAATTAAGAGGTCTTAAAAATGATCTTTTCAATGCGCTTGAACAAATAATTGAAGAAAATCGTAAAGGAAAAGACCAGGTAAATGAGAAGTTATTGCTGATTTGAAATTGCTATGGCATTCACAGAAATAAATCTACTTCCTCTAAAACCCCTAATGCATTCATCAAAGGCCAAAACCATTCCTTCGAAGACACAGGAAACACAAGTGATTTGACGGGAATACTTTGCTTGAAATCAGTTTGGAAAACATGTAAACATGACATACATGACAAACATTTTCATACATGCCGCATTGTGAAAACCAGTATTGTTCAGCGTCACTGATGTCAAACCTGCAACACATCCCTCACACAAAGCTATCGTCCGACTTCAGAAGACTGGGAATAGGGTGGGACTTGATTTTGTCCATGAGGAATTGATCGGATGGCTGGATGGTTGTGGTTTGCTATTGGTCAGTCTCATGTTGACAGGTTGCCCCGCCCTCACGCCAGTAAACGCATCATCAGAGAAGAGGTTATTTTGATTAAAGATAAGAGTGTACGTGAATTTAAAAAGAAATACTGATGTACATGGATAAATCATTTATAATAATGCAATATTCCATAAAAAGAATTAGAATTGTCCATTTTTATTAATATTGAATATTTAAATTACCCATACTCATTTCCCCAATTTTTACATTTATATCACATTTATGTTAATCTAAAGCTCCATTAAAATTCATCTTTAAAAACACAAATAATTTAATAACACTCGTTAATGTAATCTTTAGCAAATCTAATTTTTTAATAGTATTTAGACAAAAAGCATATAATTAACAATCAGCAATTTATCAGCCATTACAAAAAAAGGTAACACTTTAGTTTAGGGTCCAACTCACACTATTAACTCATTTCTTATTAGCATGCATATTATAGTGTTTATTAATACTTACACTGTAAAGCACATATTAATGCGTTATTCTGCATGACCATATTCTACATCCCTTAATCCTACCCAATACCGATACTTTGTTCTCTAAAAAGATTTGTTCAAAAACACACTGACGAACAAATCACTGCTATCATAGAGCATGTTTCAGGGCCTATACGTGCCACACACGTTCTCTAAAGTACAAACACATACTTTAGCTTAATTGCCCTGGAGTCAGATGAGCCGAGTTGCTTACTTTAATATGGATTCAAATCCAGCTAATCAAACACACCCCAGTGTCACTCAGGCAAAAACCAAGACACATTCCCACCAATTTCCAGTGTCTTCTGAATAATATAACGGCAGCGGTTCTATATGGAGAGACGTTAAAAGGCTTTTGCTGTTCTTTCTTCTGTGGCCAATTCTTCAGGAGTGCTGATGCAAAACAAAATGGTTTCCTCTAAAAAACACTCTCCATATTTCTGTCTCGTGGCTCACACTGACACTGGACTTTTTGGGTGGCTATCAGGACATCTCATGAAATAAAAATCGCCTAATGCTTCATAATGCACTTCCTTATGTACATTACATAAAAATAGCCTTAATGAGTCACCAAATGTGTTGTACTGGAATTTAAAAAGGAGCTAAAATGCTGCCGGATAGTCCTTCAATGACAATATTGTCAAATTATGGCACTACAGGGTTTAGGTTACATCAAAGCCCTTATGATGTCTAAATGTGTTTTTAAAAGTCATAGAGCGGAGCAGCGCCATTAGCAGAGCCTGAAGAAGAGGAAAGGGGCTCATTTGCTACAGTTCTTTCACTTTGATTGTGGAAACACCTGACTTATGTTTGCTCTCATCTCCTTCTTCCTTTGAAAGCAAGAGAAAGTGCTATTTTCAGAACCCTACAAGTCATTGGGCTACATTAAGAAGAGCAAAGCCTCCGAAACCACGTGAAGAGCTCTCTGTTCCAGCGCCACGATCAGAAACCGACTCTTGAGGGCACACTTAGTTTGGTTTGTCGCAACAAGCTGGTATTTTAAGCTCAGGGTCATAAAAAGTCTCTGTTGTTGCATTCCGGCAGAGCTGGATAAAAGAAGGAGTGCGTGCAAATACCCCTGATGCTTCTGGACAAGTTGCCATAATTGCTTTCAAAGCAGATGAATCTTAAGACCACTCACAATCAACAAATTATAGAGGAATGTGCGGCTGATGAAATAAACTGGGATCTTTGGATGGCTCCTGTTTTTAATGCTCTTTTGCTGCCATTTGATGTTTTGCATTTTGTTAGCTTAAGGATACCAAAAGAGACAAGATGCACTCTCTAATTTTATTTGGTGCCTTTTTTTTCCTTCCATAAATCCAAATCATCTAATATTAATTCGCTGCATCCCGCTTCGTTCCACAACAGGATCTGCATTAATGAATCAACGTGAAATTGACCCTTCTTAATACACGGCCCCGATAGTGCAAGATTCATCAGTGAAATCCAGTCTTACCTGACTTTTGAATGGGTTTAACAAGGGCTGCCAGTCTTAATACATGTTCTTGATCTTAATGTGAATGATTCATGGGTCCAAACTGTTTGAAATGTATATATAAGTTATAAGATAAGTTTATCTTTGCATTTTTGCTTTTTTTTCAACAAAATGTAATAAGTTGCACCACCTCTGAAATTACTTAAACCCTTCCCCCTCCAATCACATGGCTCCATTCTGGTAAGTACCGCCCATTTTTCGCGCTTCAGTCAATTCCAGCCACACAGTTACAGTATTACGAAATTAAAATGGGATGTTGTTCAGTAAAAGCTTAATTTTGTATTCTGAATGTACTGTTGTTAAACAACATGCCAATTATTCAGCTGATAACACATATTTCCAAAAAAACCTTCAAAAGACAAAAACTCCATAAATAAGTTTTTGAAAATTGTGAGCTTTGAAAATGGCATGGAACCTATAGGATCTTTATACAGTGTGTGCTTGTAAAGACTGTAAATCTATTCCTCACAGCCTCGTTTTCCTGTGTAAAGTTCAATATGGCGTCTATCCTGTCTAAGGTCTATTGGTTCGGAAACAATGATACATGTCGTATTAAGCTGAAGTAAAACAAGCCTCCTTCATGTGGACATTTCATGATGCACATAAAAGATAATAATGGGATTTAGACTGTAAGCTGACCACGGATTTCAACAAGCAAGATATTCATATCCAATTAAAAGCTGCACAAAAGGCACACGTCCCATGGGGAGTGTCGCTCCACAGCGAGAGGACATTTTCTGTCCTGTCTCTCTCTATTTGACCTCTATAAAAGTAGTCAGTGGTCTCTTTAACCCTGAAACATTGTGATGTATGGTGGTCTGCACCTCTTCACCTCCCTAAGCGAGTATGATCAGTAAAGAGAGTGTTTATATTGCTTCTGTAAGCACTACTAACAACCACACATTTAACAACCTCCCATTTACACAAAGGACTAGTGTTCAGCCAATGCATATCACATTCAGAGAAGATCACGCACAAAGTAAAGTAATATAACCTTGAATTAAACCTAGCACTGAGAAATTAAAGCATTGGATTTCTCAAATAGAGACAATAATTATCTGCATTAATTAAGGGAGAAAAAAAGCAACTTATGAACCTCTGGTGAGACCTTCTGTTATAATACAGCACCAGAAAATAAACATTTACATTCATAAGATATAATAGGATATAAAAAAACCCACAGCAAAACAGAAGACAATTTAAATGAGCATCAAAAAGACTCACTACAACAGTGTTATTTTTTTTTTTTTTTTGTGACTGCAAAAGTTAAATTTCCAAAGGGGATGATTTGTTAGTAGAATTGAATTACATGAATTTCCATGTTTGCTGAGATAATCCCATTCCACTGATTGTCACACCTGGGTAAAATATGCAAATGAGCAGCCTCTGCATAAAACAGTGGCAAATGAGTAATAATCATCATTCACTAACATTGGGTCCATAATCATTGACAAGTGTTTCAATTGAAGTCACTCAATTTCACAGTAATGGTGGTGCACAGCAATTTGCTTCCATTGTTTTCTTGGAGTCGGAATTTTAGAAAGTGTAATAATATTGTGTTAAACATGCTAAACAGCCACCATGACCTTGTGTTTCTCATATGCTAAATAAAAACTGATAAACTAAAACTATTTTTTTATATTTTCTAAAGAAAAATGTGGTGATTTGAATTAGCCAACACAATGCTAGAGGGCTGTAGGTGTTTATCAGGGCGTTGCTACACGCTTGCTAAGACGTATGGAGACCTTTAAATGCATTGCTATGCAGGTTTTATTGTGTTCCGGGTGGTTGCTAGGGTGTTGTGGTGGTTGCTATGATCTTTTGGATAGTTGTCAGATGGTTAATGACCCATATCAAAAGAGCCCATCCTAAAATCGCAAAACAAACAAAAAACAAACAAGCAAAAATCATTCTGGTTATCAAAAAATGGGTCATATGTTCCATCAGAAAAAAAAAAAAAAAAACTCTAAAAACTAAGCATTAGACTGGTCTGATTGTCTTGGGCTGCTTTAATCAGTTGTTGTTTTCAGTTAGACTATGGGATTTTTTGCACCTTATCATCTTCCACCAGACAAAAAACACAAGTACCATTCATCAGCAGCACACTTCTTGTCAACAAGTCGCTTAGTTTTAAAGGGGTGGTATAAAGCCCTTTTCAAAAGATGTAAAATAAACCACTGATGTCCCCAGAGTGTGTGTGTGAACGTTGAAAAGTTTAACTTCACCCAGAACGTTGTGAAGTTTTAGCTCAAAATACCCCACAGATATTTTTATATAGCACGTTAAAGTTGTCACTTTTTGAGGGTGAGCAAAAATGCACCGTTTTGTGTCTGTCCCTTTAAATGCAAATGAGCTGCTGCTCCCGGCACAAGGGACGGAGCTTCAACAGCTTGAGTCATTTTACCTCACACACACATGCACTGAAAATTTCAAAAAGTTTTAGCCTTTTATGTTCAAACCGGAGTCAGAAAGATGGAGAGACTCGAGAAGAAGTGACAACATGTAGACAACATTTCTGAATGGTTAGTTGGTGAATTTATGTAGCTTATGTGTAGTTATCTTCTAGTCATTTATTAGCATATTCTGTCTTGATAATCTATAAATTGTTCCGGGGGCAGGGTTTATGTAAATTTTAGGGTTCGTGATGTCACTAACCCAGGAGGAATGTGGTGTAGTCCCTACCAGCCGTTTGTTGTAGTCCTTAAAAAGCAATTTCGTTAAAAGAAAACATCTCTCTTTGCTTTGAACTTTGAGCGTTGTAACTTTGCAGATGTTGTTTATGCTCAAACAGCAACATTACACACTAACTAAAGTTAGAAAAGTGAAATCATAATCAACCACCCCTTTAACTCTTTTCCCGCCATTAATGGAATTTTCCGGCTTTCACTACGGTAGGGGTGCTATTATGCAACTTCTGAAAGAGTAGAGAATCTCCAGATCAAAACACATGCAAAAACGAAGCAGAAACAAGTGTTAAAAGCATTGCTTATGCACGTTGTAGTCTTTGGGAAAACGTGCTTTTCTCAGCTTATTGTTCGAAACGTTGCTTTTTTTGTGATAAAACCCACCCACATTCAAGCATTTATAAAATAAAAATAAAAAAAAGAATACAAAAAGCTAGAGTAAAATGTTTCTTTTTTTTTTTTTTTTTTTTTTAAAGCAGAGGCTCTGTTCTTTCTTTTGATATATTGCATGTTCAGATATTCATACAACAAAATATTCCGGGGGCCATGAAATTGTTGTGAAAATGATCAAAAATGCTGGCGCTGGCTGGCAACTTCTTGGTGTTGTGATGTAATTAGGAAAACTCATTAAGCGATTTTTTCACACATTTCTTATTTGATGTGGCAGAAGCTTAGCGATTACACTGCCGATTGCACCAATCTTTCCTCCGACGACACAATAAGATAAACGTCCAGGGTTCTGCTTTCCCCAGCAAACCTTTTAGTGTAAAGCAAGCTTTTTTTTGCAGAGTCCAGGGCTCATGATAAACACAGAGAGGCTGTGTCTTAAGGAGGTCCCTATTCCCCGACTCATTTCCCATCATTAATCTAAGTGAGAGGCTGCGGAGGGACTACCCTGTGTGGCCTCAGGTATGGCATTTTAACAGATGACTATGTGCCAGCAAAAGGGCCCTTCCTAGTTTTTTGGTTCCTGGACCCAATGATTCCAATTTTGGTGTCAATGAAAGCAGCGATTTATCATCCAGCGTATTACTTAGTGTGGCGGGTGGAGGGGATCATTCATCTCCCTCACTGCCAGGCCTGGGCCAAAAAGACGCAAGCCAAGCAAACAACCACACCAAACCTGCGCTGCACCCACACACCCCACCTGACTTCCCCCGCCTCTCAAACCCCACAACAACGTGTTACCCCAGGCTCCACTGCCCTCAATATGCTCGAAAACACTGTTATTGCTACAAAACTGCTTGTTTGGTTTTGCAGGGAAGACTAAACATCAAAAAAATTATTCGACATGAAGAATGAGTTATGGTGCATGCATAAACACAAAAACGCAAAGTTAAGAAAAGTTTGTAAAATTCACATTGGCCAGGAATACATTTTAATGGGTAGACGGCCCCTTCCACAGGCCAGTGGAGTAACCTAATCCATACAATATAGCCAGTCGATAAGTGTGGCTATAATGCAACATAACTATGAACAAACTAAAATTGTCTTAATCTAGACAAAACGATAATTGTGTCGCATTCTGTTACTTTCTGGTTTCGCTCTTTCCAAACTAAACGTCCAAATCAGTGAAATCATGTAATTATTGTATAAAGGTTTTGGGTGTGTGCCTAAATACTGAATGTAAATATGTCAAAATGACCATCTTGGTGTGTATTCATGTAAACACAGTCAGTTATATCTTAAGCGAACGTAAAGAGTTGGGATCACATCTGTTAGTACACTGTAAAAAATAATTCTGTGGCTTAGTAAATATTACAGAAATTTTTAACTTTATTAACTTAATAAAATCTCTGTATATCGTTTACTTGATTGTTTGAGTTAAACATACCAAAATAATTGAGTAAAAATCCAACAGTTAATTTTATCTAAAATTTACAGATATATTTAAGTTTTTTTCAATAAAATAATTTAGTATTTGACTAACCAATTATTTCTTTATAATATACTTAATATATATATATGTGAAATTTCTATCAAAATATTTGAGAATGTTTAATTAAACTGATCTGTTTCAAGAAACAAAAAAATTACTTAATTCAAATCAATATTATTAATATATTTAACACGCTCTTAAAATTGAGTAAGTTTACTCAATTAAAACAATGCCCCCCCCCGCCCCCTCCCTCCCCCACCCTCTCCCACCCTCTGACGTGACGAAAACTCGACGGTTGGAGTGAGCGTGGCTGTTTGAACTCTCCAGTCTCCAGAACAACAGCTCTCTTCTCAGCGTCGCAGATTTGGTGCATTTTCACTGTGAAATTCAGGTTGGTGTATGTTTTATTTTATCAATAAAATCATTACTGTGCTTTAAATCATATTTTAATGCAAAACAACATACAGAGGCGTAATTCGACACCTAAACGAGACGAGAGCCGCGTTTGTCTTTTTGCGTGATTGAAACGCTTTGCATAAACACATGACTTTCATAATGATAATGAATATAATTATTATCATTTGGATGATAAAATGTCCTCAGAACTATCACTTTTTGTTTATTGGCAGGTTATGTCAGTCGCTCGCAGTATCTTTCGGCTGTGCCTCAGCCTCAGTGACTGTGAGTGAAACGCAGGACGGCGGTATGAAGTTCAAAGTTCACCCGCAGAGCGCGAGTCTGTCTCCGGCATGAGGACCAGCGCAGATTCGGTGGATATTGGATAACAGACTGGTTGATTACACTTGAATTAGGCTACCTGAATGTTTAAGTATTTCATTTTTACTTGTTAAATCAGTTTAAATGCAGGCAATATTGTATACATGAAAAAACAGTCTAAAATGTGCTGTATTGCTGTACTCATTGAAAATAAAGGCCAATGTAATGTATAATGGTGGTTGTCTGGAGTACTATTTTACAAAGGTTTAGAGAAAATAAAAAAGTTAATATTACTCATTAATAAAAACAGTTAATATTACTCATAAATATTGTTTTTTTAATGTTTAAATGTTAAATTATTTCTACTCAATTTTATTTGTTAATGTACCAGATGCAGTTACTCAGATTTACTTTTTTTTTTTACTTGCATTTACTCAATTCATACAGTATATTTCATTGATTTCACAGCTTTAAAATTTACTCAATTTTTTTGAGTGTAAAAATGTTTCACCAATAAAATTGAGTAAATAATAGTTAAACTTTTTACAGTGTATATTTTTTCTATTGTATTTGTCCTATTGACTTTTTTCCCACTTACATTAGTTACACTGTAAAAAAAAACTGTAAATTTACAGGAAACGGTCTGTATTTTTTAACAGAATTTTGTCGTTTTGTCATTATACAGTGAATACCTGTTATTTTACAGATATTTGTTGTAATTTAAAGGTCCACTATTAAATTTACAGGTAATTGCTTTTATTTTGGTTTTACATTAATTTTACGTTTTTAAAAGGAAATTCTCTGTAATTTTATAGGGTTATGTGTAATTTTACATAAAAAATTAAGTAATATTTTACAGATTATTTCTGTGGAATTAGAAAACAAAGAAAATAAGGTATAACTGCAGAAATCAGCAGTCACTAAACATGTTTTCCTTAAAGATTATTAAGCATGTGGGGGTTAAAGTGAGTTTTAAGATTTGTACACACATTAGGCAAGCCTATTTAATTATTTATAGTCTTTTAATTTTGTCTTGCAAATAGATGTTCATTTTGATCATCATTTGTAGGCTATTTGCCCGAAAATTTCATTTAGGCCTATATTTTATGTCTTTTATGAATCGTTTTTCCAAATCTGCGTGGCTTTGTGTGCGTTTGTATGTATGTGTGTGTGTGCCCGCGCGCACGCGCAGATTCAAATTATCCGCCATTACGTTTCGTTGCTGCTAGTCCCGCCCACAACAGTTAGCTACAGATCTGTCTCTGTCGTCGATCTGTGTCAAGGGCAAGCGGGAGATTTGAAGTTTCAGTCTACGCTCGTGAAGTAGTCGTGGATTGTGATCACAGTGGTTCAAAGCTATAATCGTATTCGACAGAAGCAACCAGCCGTGAGCAGGAGCGCTGAACACATATTAGTTGTTTGTAGTCTGTCAGTCAGTCCAGAAATAATGCGCCCTTTTTCAGTGAGCCTGGTTCGTCGTCACAGCGGACCTCATCCCGACCGATCAACGGCTGAGGTAAGAGTCTCATACTACATGTGTGTACGATATTTTATATTACATTTGTGTTAAGTGGTTAGACAGTTTCCATGCTAACGTTAGCATTCTTAAATGATGTTCAGTTATAACTGGGTCAGGGCAAAACACTGAAAATGCAGCATGCGTTTTTAATTATCGATCTGTGTTAAGAAAGATCAGTTGAACCCAACCCACATCTCTACTTATTAACTTAAAGACCTAAAACAATCTTTAGTAGACTTGTTATTCATATTAAAGTCCATAATTGTGTATAAAATCTTCGTTATGATAGTCAGTAACATTAAATCAATAAATGGCGGGATATTTTGAAACACTGTCTGGAAGCTGAAAACTTTTCTCTTAAAAAAATACTTTATTTTATTATAATAAAATTGTAGTAAACACGTTTTTAGCTGATTTTTTACCATTGTAATAGCCACAGTTTTACTAAAAATAGGCCTACCGTGTTTCTTTTGTTTATTTCGTAATAGTTAACATGACTAACTTTATTAAGACCGTTAAGAAATCAAAATACTGTAACTTAAGGTACTTGTTGATGATACAGGAAAGCCTAGAACAGGAATACTAGAATATGAATACAACATGATGAACCCCTAGGACCTAGGTGTGCAGCTAGGTCACAGTAAATCATATTCATTTAACTTTACTTTCTATAAATGTAACTTAGCTAAAATCACATGGCAGCTCAAAATATTACTGTTAGCCTTTCCAGCTCAGCTTCAAGATCATAGTCATTTGAGTTTTTGCATTGTCCCAATGGAACATATTCTGACATGTGTAAATCTAATACTGAGTTTTAAAATAACTTGTGTGTGTGTGTGTGTGTGTGTGTGTGTGTGTGTGTGTGTGTGTGTGTGTGTGTGATTTCAGGTCACGTGGAAAGCAGATGATCATGGCAAACAAGGTATGGGAAGAATTCATTAAAACATAAAAATCATAACGGTTCTGATTCCATATGTTCATAACAGTCTTCTGATTCCATATGATTGCACTAAAAGTATGCACAAGGTTTGGATTTGCTACAGCAAGATTACGATTGTGTTAGATTCCACCCATCTTTCTTTATTTTTTTATTATTTTTTTAACTACCCACTAAGCAAAATTATGTCCGAAAGACTTATTTTCAATGTCTTTGTTACAAAAATCAGACGTTGAAATGCCGTCCACTGAGGAGCCAGAATGAAAGTTATGACGTCTTTTTTTGACGTGTTCTGCACGTCCGATATAGACGTTCATCGAACCTTCGTACAAGGTTAAAACTAGTTCAGATGTGGCCATTGTGGACATATTTCAACATCATTTATGGTCTCATTTAGACATAATTACTTTGACTATTGCTGTCAGATGATCTTAGTGAGAATTAACAGAGGTTTAGATGTTGATATTAGTTTAATTTGAAGTGTCACCATTGTGGCGATCCGTGTTTGCTTTAGTTGGGCTCTTGGTCCCCGTTCCTTTTATTTGAGCTTTTCTTTGGCTGCTGTAACAGTGTGTTTGTGTAACACAATTGTTGTGGCAGGGAAAGCCTAGAAAAAGTATGAGGTGTTATCAGTTCAATGTTGATGATGACATAATTATCACAAAATGAGCCTTTAATATTGTGTTTAAAGTTTTGTGTTTATATTTGCCGTTAATAACCACCAACCTTTTGGAACTGCATTATTGGTGAAGGTGTATTTATTTGAAGGTGTGTAAAAAGCATGTGCACATTATGTTTTGAGCAAGAGTATCATACAGTCACACACAGACATCAAGATTTTGGATATGAATCACAACAACGGTGACAACCAAAAAAAGCTTGGGAATTAAGGATGAGTTTTGTACTATGAAAGCTACCCATCATGCATTGCAGCATGAAGCTTTTTTTTTAATTGTCACCATTGTTGGAAATCATATGCACAATCTTGATGTCTGTGTGTGACTGTATGATACTCTTGCTCAAAACATCATGTGCACATGCTTTTTACACACCTTCAAATAAATACACCTTCACCAATAATGCAGTTCCACAAGGTTGTTGGTTATTAATGGCAAATATAAACACAAAACTTTAAACACAATATTAAAGGCCCATTTTTGTGATAATTATGTCATCATCAACATTGAACTGATAACACCTCAAACTTTTTCTAGGCTTTCTCTGCCACAACAATTGTGTTACACAAACACACTGTTACAGCAGCCAAAGAAAAGTTAAAGTAAAAGGAACGGGGACCAAGAGCCCAACTAAAGCAAACACGGATCGCCACAATGGTGACACTTCAAATTAAACGAATATCAACATCTAAACCTCTGTTAATTCTCACTAAGATCATCTGACAGCAATAATCAAAGTAATTATGTCTAAATGAGACCATAAATGATGTTGAAATATGTCCACAATGGCCACATTTTAACTAGTTTTAACCTTGTACGAAGGTTCGATGAACGTCTATATCGGACGTGCAGAACACGTCAAAAAAAGACTTCATAACTTTCATTCTGGCTCCTCAGTGGACGGCATTTCAACCTTTGATTTTTGTAACAAAGACATTGAAAAGACGTCTTTCGGACATCATTTTGCTTAGTGGGGCTCTGTCATTTAGAAACATGACTTTTCCTATCACTACTATCTTAATGACACATATCTTTTAATCCAGCTAGATGATCTGACGGTTGCTGCTCGCATCTCAGCCTACCTGATGGAAAATTCTTGCTGGATGAATGACCTTCACCTTCAACTCAACCTTGCCAAGACAGAACTGCTTATGGTTCAGCTTTCAGCCAAAACATACTTGCTGTGATGCTGCTGATTTGCCTTATCATTAGGAGGATCAGGCCCTTCCTATCGGAGCTACACAACTCTCTTGTTCTATCCAGACTGGGCTATTGTAATGCCCTCCTGGCAGCTCTTCCAGTGTCAGTCAAACCTCTGCAACTGATCCAGATGCTGCAGCAAGAGTTGTCTTTAAAGGTAGCCCTATGCCTAAACTCACTACTTCAGATCTGTGTGTCTCCAGAAGCATGTGCTCTGCAAGTGAACGGCGCCTTGTGGTGCCATCATCCCAAAGAGACACAAAACCACTTTCACTGACATTTACCTGGACTGTTTCCTGGTGGTGGAATGACCGGCGCAACGCAACACATTTTCAAGAAACTGCTAAAGATCCATCTTTTTCATAAACACTTCACCCAATAATACTTAATCTTTGTTACAAAAAAAAAAAAAAACACCTTTCTATGTGTACTGTACTAGACTAACTGGGACTTGTCACTGCACTTGTTGCTTTTTATTATCTTTAATTATTATCTTAATTGGTTAGTCACTTTGGATAAAATGTAATTGTAAATGTTAAAATAAGTTATACTGTAAAGGTATACGGTAATTGCTTTTTATTGTGGATATTTTTACATGTTCTAAATTATATACTAAGCTTCTATTTCCTATCAATCACTTATCTTGATGTTTAGTGTTTGTTCAATTACTAATACTTTAAATATGCAGGTAATTTGTACTCATACATTTAGTTAATTTAAAAGAAATTGACTGTACATTTGCTATTATTAAGAACGTAATTAGAGATGTTGTGAAATTGGATCTGTACAAATAAAAAATAAAACTGTAAATTTACAAACATTTGTATTTGAATTTATGTACTTGTGTGCATTTTTTATACATAATTTCATTGTTATTTTACACATAAAAACTATATTAAAAGAAAATTACTGTAGATAGACAGCATTATTATATAAAATAATTTTATAAAACCTTAAATTTACAGTATTTAATTGTTTTAAAGGTGTATATGACTTTTTAAAACATTAAAAATCCCAGTAATTACATAAGATTTAATGTAATATTAAAGATATAATCTGTTATTTAATTATGGAAAATTACTGTATTTTAACGTGATTGTTTTTTGCCGTTATTTTACGGTAATTTTCTGGCGCCCCAGCTGCCGGAATAATACCGTTTTTTTACAGGTTTTTTTTTTACAGTGTAGCCAATAGTGTTACTTTCTGCTGTGGTATTGAAATTTGTATCGCAAATTGTGAAATTTCACTGATATGTTCATTGATATACTGATATTGTGGGGAAAAAAGTACTTGTATTGTGTTAAGATTTTGGACATATTGTCCACCAATAATCGGTTTTGCTGCTTAAAGGGGTGGTTGATTATGATTTCACTTTCTAACTTTAGTTAGTGTGTAATGTTGCTGTTTGAGCATAAACAACATCTGCAAAGTTACAACGCTCAAAGTTCAAAGCAAAGGAAGACATTTGCTTTTAAAGAAATCGTTTTTAGGACTACAACAAAAGGCTGGTGGGGAATACAACAACTTTCCTCCTGGGTTAGTGACATCACGAACCCTAAAATTTACATAAACCCCGCCCCCGAGAACACGCAGTCCATTTTGAGAAGAGGAAGAGTTGTTGTAGTCGAGCACATATGTGAGTCTGCTCAAGCTGTCGCATCCGTCTTTTCACATGCAATACAGTTCGTAACACAACTGCAATAGCATGTCTCTGTAGGCATCCTACAACAGTTCCCACATGAGCAATTTTATAGATGATCATAACAGAATATGCTAATCAAAGATGTGAAGATGGTTAACTCCACATCAGCAACAAAAAATCATCAACTAACCATTCAGAAACGTCCTGTTGCATTCTACATGTTGTCACTTCTTCTTGAGTCTCTCCATCATTGTCTGACTCCAGTTTAAACATAAAAGGCAGACTAGTTTCTGACATTTCAGTGTGTGTCTGTGTGAGGTAATCAGAGCTGCTAACACACGAGCAGTTGAAGCTCCGCCCTCTGTGCCGGGAGCAGCAGCTCATTTGCATTTAAAAGGACACACACGAAACGACACGTTTTTTGCTCACCCTCAAAAAGGGACAACTTTAACATGCTGTAAAAAATGATCTGTGGGGTATTTTGAGCTAAAACTTCACATATACATTCTGCGGACAACAGAGACTTATTTTACATATTGTAAAAAGGGGCATTATACCACCCCTTTAATATTTATATTTTGGTGGAAATACAACTGAGTTTAAAAAAGAACAGCATTTATTTGAAATACATTTTTTGTAACGATGTAAAAGTCTTAACTGTTACTTTTTCAATTCAAAGTGTCCTTGCTGAGTATGATTTTTTTTTTTTAAAAAAACAAAATGCAACAAGTGCATAAATATACCATTCAAAGTGTATACACCATTTAAAAGTGAGACCACGTTTTCAAAAGGGCTCAACCTGCTTTATTATCCTTTAAAGTTTAAAAAAGCAGCATCAGTTGATCGAAAGCAGCTAATTCTTAATAATTGCTCTAACCTTGATTCTTCCCACATACAAGTCCCCTATTTCCCGCAGCTCAATTAAAGGTGATAAAAAGGACAATATTACCCACCCTCTGTGCACATCATGGGCTATGCCTA
The DNA here is from genome assembly GCF_964197995.2 of Scardinius erythrophthalmus. NCBI lineage: Eukaryota > Metazoa > Chordata > Actinopteri > Cypriniformes > Leuciscidae > Scardinius > Scardinius erythrophthalmus. The sequence continues at coordinate 5,025,021 of NC_138242.1, forward strand.
GTGTCAAAAGCAGATAGCCATGTATGCCTAGTAGGCATATGACACTGTGCTTATAATTGTGCAAATGAGTACGTATGTGTGTGTACAGGAGTTGCTTCCAGCTCTGCAATGACAGGGACACACTAAACAATTTCACGCCCCCCAGGGGAGCCGAGCGATGGAGGTGCTGGGGGACCGAGGACCGGCCCCTGAGCACAACACTTCCTCCGCTTCAATTAGCGTTCGGCTCTCGCCTGCTGGCCGCCGCGACACAGGCCACTGCCAAGCATGAAAAACACCCAGCAACACGCTTGGGCTACAGCAATCTGTCCCTGCCTCTGACACATATGAATCTAATTTTACCCTTCCCAAACTCAATATAGTTCTTTTTACTGTATGACATGGCACAGCCCACTTCCCTCGCCCAGATAATTCAGGATCCGCTTTTATTTTCACGGTTTAATTCGAGTCGGATTGTTATTGCCAAGTCATCATGATCGCCTGAAAACGATAAACTAGCACACACTCCAAGAAAAAAAAAAAAAAAAAAAAATGATGATTTCCTTTCCTATTTAAACAGCACACATCTATTACCTACAATTCTCTCTTGCACTCATAACAGCACTGTATAAACAACCTTCTCATGGTCCCTGAAGAAGTAGCGCTGTGCTGATGCATTTACTACTGAAACAGGGAGTTGGGGTGGGACATACCTGTATCAATAATTTTTAACAGCCATTTTAATAGGCTAATTACATTACTTGCTAATGTTAAGCAGAGGCAGGTGGTATTGGGAGAGGGATGAGGGAATATTCTCTTTCTGCAGAACCTTTTATTGAACAAAAATGTGGTAAATATTGATACAGTAAGACACTGGAGTATTCTAGCATTCTAGCCTCAAAGCTAACACACAAGTAAACAATAAAATTAAGATTTTATTGGAGCAACTTTTAGGAGTAACATTAGCCTCAAACCTAACACATGAGTACACAACAAATTTAGATTTAATAAGAGCAACATTTAAGAGTATAGGGCTACTATCATTAGCCTCAAAGCTAACACATAAAAAAAATAACTTTTAAGAGTACACTAGCATTAAGGCCCATTCGAACAATAACTATAAAGATAACGTTCAGTTTAAGCGTGTGATTGTCTTTCACTATAAATGCTCTAGCTCGTTACAGCAGGATGGATTCTGATTGGCTGTCAATTTTTGTATTGTTCGTCAGCTGGATAAAATTGTTCTGAAAGTGAATCCAACGATATCGTTTCTCTGTGTTGTTATCGTTATACTGTAGCTGTGGTGGGAACTCTGCTATTCTTTAATATTGAGAAAGATTTTTAGAACTATATTGTTAATGTCCTTGCTGTGAACAGGATTTTTAGGAGAGAACTAGCATTAGCCTCAAAGCTAACACCAATTTAAATTTGAAAGGCTTGTTCACAAAAAATCTTCAATGGAATTAAATAAGATAACATATTTGCAAACATTTTATAACTAATTTACACTTGAGTCTGACGGCACATTTCAGGCCCTGCCCACAGTGAAATCTCATTGGTGAAAAATCCAACTTTACATCATAACTGTATTAAAAACAAGTAAGTTCTTACTGTTCCAGCGCACAGCATTTTTGTTGACTTTGTTGACACAAATCACCATGTTATGCCTGGTTAGGAAACTGCGTTTACTCATTTCACGTGCACTTAAAATGCCTGAATTCCGTATCACGGCGATCATCAAGAACGGTCGCGGAACAATAAAGATTCCATCATAAACCAGCATACTTGGGGTAGCAGAAAAGTAATTAGGCAAACTGAAGATGCTTTTGGAGAGACAGGAATCATATCAGTGTTTCCCAGTGTGCCTGGCGATGCCTGCAGCTCTTCCACGGCATGTGCGCCCGCTGATATGAACGACGGAGCTTTTGTTGTGTCTTACTTACCAACACCACACCGCTCCTCATTAACCTTTGCACAGATAAGCCTGTTTCAACGTCTCCAGAGAAGCGCTTCCTCATCCCACAAAAATATCCCAAAATAGCATGTTTTTATCCTATTTTAAGATGCCATATCATTATTACGAGCCAGATTGCGCAATCTCTATTTCAGTTGCAACTGCAGCTCAGAGGTTTTGAACTAGTTGCCACCTGATCCACCTTTAATTACCCAACATGCATTCTGGGGCCAGTGTTCATTCTAGCACGGCTAACAAGGTTAAAAGGTGCAGCTTGAGTCTAATGAGATTCACGATAATTTGCTGAGTAATTGTTAACAACATGTTACAGCTTTTTCTCTTTCTCACTTGCTCCCGGTCTCCGGTTCTCCAAGCATATGCTTGTTAGAGGAGACGCTCAGGTAGAAAGAAGCTCACTTCTGGGCGCCGAGCGGTTCTTGCGCAGCTGTGTGTAAGAGGAGGAGGGTGACGGAGGTGTGAATATACAAAGACGCTAAACAAACACGACTTTTATCGGAAGCAACATGCAGGGGCGCAGACAGGGGAGGGAATATTAACTGCCAGTGTGTAAAGATAATTGCCATCAAGTGATTATTCATCCACTTAGGTCAGCGTTTGAATGGTAGGATCAGATGGAACGCAAGCAGTGAAGAACAAACATTGGTAGCGGATGAAAAGGGCACGGTGTACGTGTGGGATCCAGCAAACTCAAACAACACCTGAGCAACTACTGAGTTTTCCCTGAAGCTTACTCTGGAAACAATTCTAAGGGTTGATTTGCAATCTCTGGCGATCCACCGGTGGCTTGCCACCTTGGTGATTTAACGCCAGTCTCCGGTAACAAGCATAGGGTGTCTAGTGTTGGTGAACATCCACGGGCAGTTTACAGGTGTCTTTCCAAATGTCAGGCTGCTAGTTGTCAGCCTAAAGGAAATCTTGGTTAACAATACACAGAAAAGTAGAAAAACAAGCTTAATTATAAGCTGTGCTCCAAAACATAGTTAGCTGACTCGCTGTTGCTGTCTACATGCAGTGACCTACTAAGGCATCATCCTGACTAGTGCTGGGCGGTGTACCAGATCATACCGAATACCGGTGTTTATTTTTGTTATGATATGAATTTTTTAAATACCGGAGTACCAGTGTATATCGCTTTAATAGACCTTTCTCACAACTTCCGTATTTGTGACCGGAAATACGCAATCGTCGTGGTAATCTACTTCCTCCGCAGTCAAGGCAACATAAACAAATGGCGCAAGCAACTAGCAAGAGCTATTGACACGCTAATGATGTGTCATTTTAGTTAACAGTTCAGTAACAGTTAGCCTCGCTCTCTACTTACCTTGATATTTATGGACAAATTCTGTGTGGAATTTTTTTTACCCTTTATTTCGTTTTTTTCTTTTTGGTGACGGAGTTTTCCTCTACGAGTCGTCACATCAGCAAATGTAATATTTGGCAAATCCGTTAATGAAGTTGTGTAGACTCTTTGATCCATTTTAAACTTGCCCGCGTTTATGTTTTTCTGGTGTGTTGACGCTTGACAGGAACTCCGCTTCCACAACGATTACGTATTTCCGGTTATTGTGAGAAAGGTCTATAACGAACGGAACGCGGCGCGGCGCGACACTGTTTGAGGGGGTCCTTTTTCACTGTTGCACTGTGGTGATGCACGTGTTACTAAGCATGACTTTGAAGGTGGATAGGTTAAACTATAATTGATAGCTGTCAAATTATATTACAGTGTTTCCCATACATTGGTTCACAATATCAACACAGCCTTTTGGAAAATCTATTTGTGGTTGGCATTGACATCGTTGAATAAACATGAGCACTGCACGTTTCAAAATCAAAACGAGGCGCGGGTGTTTTTATATGAATGTATCTGAAGTGAACTGACGGTCTTTAGAAAAGTTTCTTTGTTATTACGATTGGATCTTTCTTTATCTTTCCTGATAAAGCAGCGTTTATGAGCGTTGCTGCTTTGTGTACAGCCGTTACCGGGGAAACCGCTATTTCTGCCGCTCCTAAAGCGCCTCCTGCTGGCACCTCTTTGTAAACAGTCTTGCAAACCTGTATTAATACTAGTGTGGATTTTTTTCTACAATATACACTCATGACAGTAAAATAGGGCATTGTAAGTCAATCTACTGCAGTATTTCCTCTCTCACTCAGTGAAAAATGTGTTTTACACCCAGTCATGCTTAAAAAAAAAGAAAAAAAAAAAAAAAAAAAAGTCATATACCGTGAAACCGGTGTAATTTAGACAAATACCGTGATGTGGATTTTTGGTCATACCGCCCAGCACTAATCCTGACTGAAATTAAACCCAAAATGAAGCGCATAAGGGAATCGATTAACAACCACACTTGAATCCAACAGAGTTTGAAGTTAGCATGTGTGAAATTAGCATTATATTAAACTACTATGTACTAACATTCAAATTAATAATTTGATACAATGCATGGTAACACTTTATTTTACAGTGACCTTGTTACATATGTTACATGTACTTACCATAGTAATAACAGTAAGTTATGCATAATTACATGCAACTAACCCTCAACCAAATCGTAATCCCACCCTAACCCTATAGTAAGTACATGTAGTTGCTTAATATTACTCAGTACATAAATGTATTATTACAATGTAACAATGACACCTCAAAATAAAGTGTAACCCAATGCACTTATTGTCTATGTACATGCTTTGTACATGCATGTAATTACAGCTGTAATTAATTTCTGCAATTACATCAATAATTACACTGTTGACCCTTCACTTACACCCTTACCTTACATTAACCCTATAACCACCTTTAAACCTAACCATACCACCAAAACTCTCTCTAACCTTAACTGTATCCCACATCAATAGCAGAAACATACAATACAACATCAACATATATACATTATGACTGTCAAATCAATGAATCGTGATTTAATTGTGTGTATACACACACACATACATATTATATATCTATACACAATTAACCGATTTGACAATTTTGATAATTTGGTTTGGAAAAGAATGGAAAGCATAAAAGCTGTCTAGGTAGATATCTAGGTTTTGAGACAGTTCTACAAGGAACATATTATAAAAAAATAACAAAAAATGTAAAATGTGGAGTCACGAAAATGTAAAGACTGATTATTTAAAAGTAATGTCTGGAAAGAAATAACAGGAACATTGAAGTATTTATTGCTGGCATTTAGTTTATGTTGTCGGTCGCTTGACCACCAGGACCAACATACGGAATTGTTCTAAAAGTAGTTTATTAACGCCCATAGATCCAACTATATTTAAAAATCTCCCGTTAACCAATGAAACAAAAAGTCATCCAAAAAAATTTAATTCCTTCATCATTTACTCACCCTCATGCCATCCCTGATGTCTATGACTTACTTTCTTTCTTCTTATACACACTAACAAAGATTTTTAGGAAAATAATCCATATCTGTGAGTTCATATAATGTAAGTGACTTGCTGCTGCTCGTCTGAAGCTTGAGAAACCGCACACAGCGATCGTGACAGTGATCTGTACGACACCAGTGGATAAATAAATGTCTGAAGCAAAACAATAGATGTGTTCACAATGCACTTATGTCACATGCTACAACGCCCCAACATCAAGAACACTCGTATGGCAGAAGACTGGAAGCATTGATTCATAGTTTAAAAGGTTAAACATATTCAGATTTGTCTTCCACACACCTATCGTTTCACTTTAGAAGACATTGATTCCCCCACTGGGGTCGTATGGATTACCGTCACGATCACTGTGTGTGGGTTTCCAAGCGTCAAATGCTGGATGTATTATTTCCCTCAAAATCTTTGTCTGTGGTTTTCTGAAGAAAGAAAGTCAAATACATCGTGAATGGCATGAGGCTGAGAAAATGATGAGATCATTTTTACTTTTGGGTGAACTATCCCTTTAAATTTGAATACAGCTTTTGAAATAATCAAGTAGATTCCACCCTTCACCACATTCTTCATTCTGTCTGGCTTCTCTTCTCTCCATCTGTATAGACCAGAAAAAAACAAGCTTGAGCACATCATCTGTTCAGCCTTTAGGAGATGGAGGAGGAGGGTGAAACATCTGCGCCATTTCAACAAATAGGTAATCAAAAATCAAGTAAATAATGGCAATATTAAAAACGAAACAGCAGCCCTTCTGCAGATCCCGATTCAGCTGAACGGAATATTTAACAGAGCTCAATGTAAATATCCATCAGTAATGATTATTCCAGTGAGACACACTACAGATGCCATAATGCACCTGATTTACTAAGATCCAAAAATAAAGGCTACAAATTAGCTTGTGCAATCCTAGAAATTGCACATGCACTTTAAGGGTGACTTAAGTAGCAGTAAATACAACTGGACTCTAAACACTCTATTCATGTACCGAATGTTAAACATACAGCTCCCTTGCTGTTTTTACTAAATATTCACAATTTCAATTATGACTATATAAAATATATGATTTCTATTAACATAATGATCGCAAACTGGAGGCTGTTATAACATACAGATCACAAAAAGAAAATGTGGTATTATATACATCTTTGTGCTATTGTTAGTATGTCTTAAATCAGTATGTTTTTTGGTATTTTGGCATACAGAGTTTATGAAATTACACTTAGTTTTGCTAAATCACTTCGCAGTTTGATGCAATTCAATGTATTTGCAATTGCAGGACACCATTCTGTGTTTGTTTGGTTGCACACACACACACACACGCACGCACTTTTTGGGGTGTGTTTGCACATTTTTATACAAACATTTTGTAAATCACGGCGTAAATGTGATTGGTCCTCTGGGAAAATGTTTCAAATTATTAAAAATATCCCAACAATACATTTCCTTTGTCACTATTTAAAAGTCATTTAGACATGCAAGTCATTCCATCGCTGGCCTAATAAAAATTCTAAATTTGTAAAGGCCGTCACAAGAAGAATAAGGTCCAAATGAAAGCCTTTATGCCACAATAATGAGGTACAAAGAAGTCACCAGAGCTAAAGGACTTTGCGGTAATGTTCTCCTCCTTTTCCGAAAGGCCACTAAAACTGCTTTTACAATATTCAGCCACTTTTACATAATTCATGTATGCAGTGGTCACACAGATAATTACATTAGCAATAAGCAAGGGAAGTCTCCTTTTAAAGCATACCCTTTGACTCAGAGGCTAGAACAAAGGTGTGAATAGACACGACTTCCACCGTTTCCTTCTCCTCTCGTCAGAAACATTAATGCAATTGCAAATGGCCATTCAGTCCGCAATCTGAAAACCTTTTTATCATAATCCAATTACTAGGTCTCATTTATCAGCCGGCATTTTATCACCCAAAACAATACGATGAGAGGTCAGTACCATTACTTCCGCTATTCATACGCTCTGTCTCTTAGAAAAAGCTTTGGGTAATCGTGTGTCTGACTGTAAGCTGAGGGACAAAATATGAAGAATTGGGGTTTATTAAGTGCTACCGACTGATTATATTCTTTTTTTTTTAATAAACACTCATTTTCAAAAAAAAAAAAAAAGCCTGATTCAAATCATAATGACATTATTTTGCCAAGTAGGAAAGCATTCTAGTTGGCATTTGAGCAAAATCCCTATGGACCAATCAGATTTTAGTGCTGGTTTTAAACCCAGGTGCCATTCTGACTTGAATTGCAGCCTAATTGTTGTCCGACAGCTAAACCAAAGTTAGCCTAATCTCTATACGCGTTACCCGTACGCTTACGACCCTGAGACCCGTCGTCGGCAGAGATCTCTCATTACTGCTAAACTCATGGCGGTGGGAAGTGCGCTACATTTGTGTGTGTTCATGTATGGGTTTTTTATGCCTGCCCTTTTGGCATTGATTTAAACATGTGGCTAAACATTTCAAGATAAGAGCGGTATTTACCTCTCTGGTGGGGACAGATAACATCCCAGCTCATTACTCCAGCCATGTTGGCTTAAACCCTATCGAACAGACCTTTACACAGTAAGCCATACGGAAGCATTGTTCAAGTTGTTGGAAAAAAGAATAACGTATCTCTGATTCTAAAGTGGTCGTTTAAAAGTGTTTCTGGAGCAACAATCTTACAAACTCTGCTTTCACAACAAACTGCAACCAGAGCCAGAGCAAAGAAAACGTCCAAACTTGATGAGCAATACTGGTCAAATTTGTTTGTATAAGTTTCAAGAGAGCTGCCTACCTGACATAAACATTAAGATTTATTTTATATGACATATTTATATTTCATAAATGTATGTTATATTTAAGTTATATGAGTTGCATATACAATTTCCATCCATTTGGATTACATAGTTTAACATAAACAAAGTATAACTGACAAATATGTATCAGATTAAGTTTATTAGTTTAAGTTAAAACTGTGTATCCCAAATAAATGGAAATTGTACATACAGTTCAAATGCATATACCTTAAATTTAGGTCTAAAAAAAGTGTAGTATCGCAATGTGTTAGTATTTAAATACTATTATAGTATTGATTCATATTTTGAATGAGCTTTTTTTGTATGTTTTAAATGTAGTTGAAGTTTTATAAGTTTATATATACTGTATGCACTACCGTTGAAAAGTTTTAGATTGGTAACATTTTTATTTTATCCAAAATACAGCAAAAACTGTAAAATTGTAAAATATTTATACAATTTAAAAGGGCTTTTTTCTATTTGAATATATTTTAATATGTAATTTATTCCTGTAATCAAAGCTGAATTTTCAGCATCATTACTCCAGTCTTCAGTGTCACATGATCCTTCAGAAATCATTCTAATATGATGATATGCTGCGCAAGAAACATTTATGATTATTATTGTCAATGTTTAAAATAATTTTTTTCAGGATTATTTGATGAATAGAAAGTTCAAAAGAACAGCATTTATCTGAAATAGAAAGCTTTTGTAACATTATGCATATCCATTCAAAAGTTTTCTGTGGAAAGAAATGAATACTCTTATTCGGTAAGGATGCATTAAATTGATCAAAGTGACAGTAAATACATTTATAAAGTTACAAAAAACATTTTTGTAAAATGTTTTTTTTTTTTAAGTTTTAGTTAAACTATAATAAAACTGCTATATACTGCATACTGTGCAATATATACACTGTATACAGCACACACTATGCAACATTTTTTTTTAACAGTAGTGTGTACACTGTTGTCACATGAAAATACTGCATGTTAAATTTTGCGAGAGGAGTCCAATTCTTATCCTAGAATTTATAAAAATGCTGCTTTAAAGAGCTCGAGCATTTAAAGCAGCATTTTTATTAATTCCAGGATGAATTCTGATTGGCTGTCAATGTTTTTATTGTTTATCAGCTGAAAAAAAAAACCCCAAAAACACTCTGAATGAGATTCAAACAATATAATTTCTCTGTGCGGTTATAGTTATGGTGTGGACTCTGCTATTCTTTTATATTTAGAACTGAATCTTTACGGTTATCTTTATAGCTATCGTTCTTGGTGTGAATGGCTCTTAAGGCAGCATCAAATGTATCCCATATAAGGCAATCCCAGAATGCAATGTGACAGTGAAGAAAATCATAAAAAACGAATTTACAGCCTAAATAATACTAATTTTATTAAACACTGTGAATAACAAATAAAAATAACTAACAGTAATTACAAATGAGGTGTATTGTAGTATCAAGCTGTTAGCTTAGCAACATGCTAACACCAAACGCTACTGGAATCAATGGTAAGCAAGTTTGTTTTTTGATGCCTGTGTAGAACATATGAGGTTCAGTGTGGGTTAGATGCGGATTTAGACGGCACTCAGTAGACAGTGAGGCTCACTAGGGTCTGAAACAGAACTGTAATTACAACATGGCTTTATGTCTGTGTTTTACACGAGGATTAGCAAACAAAAGCTCGAACTCCAGGAAATAAAAACGTTAAAACACTCACAGACTCCACTGCTCAGAAATTGAATCACAAGAACAAATAACAGGATGACATAATTGAAGACAAAAGGTTTCCACTGAGGTAATGGTTTATATTTTGTAATTAATACACAGTTTATTGAGAGTGGTATTCTCACAAACACCTTGAAATCCCCACCTCTCCTCTCAGGGGCTGACTGAAGAAATTCACAGCCGTTCCCTTGACAATATTATCTCCAACGAGCAGACAATTTGCCTCTTTGTTTAAGACACGAATACCACTGAAACTTCATTATGGAAAATCCCATAAATAAAAGGCAGTCGGTGTGGAGTTATTGAGATCCGCTGTACTGAGGCTAACATTCTCGCATATAATGGGCCTTTTTTCATCTTTTTTTTTCTCTTCTCGTCTCGACTGAGGAGTAGATCAAGTGAAGGTTGCGTCGACCTCTTGCATGGCCTACATTCTAATGGGGGAGCTAATTGCATAATTTGTTTTAGAATTAACGACTAATAGCAGCCGCTCTCCGATCCGCAGCCAAACTCCCCCACCCTCGCTTCCCATTTAACTGGAATTTACGGAGGCTTTTGACAATGACTCATCAACACTAACGCCAACTAAAGTCAACAGGAACTCCGGTTATGAAACGGCTCAATCGGAGTTCATGTGCAGTTGGAGTCGCTAGGTTATATAGCATCATGCTAATACGTCTGAAAGCAAGTTGTTTAAAATCAGTTAAGGAATAATGCTAATCATGTCATGTTGGAATAACCATGTGTTATCTTCAGTTATGGCCACTTTTATGTCACTTTCTATTAAAACTTTCTATTTTGTTTCATGAAGGTCACAATAAAACAGTTGTTGGAACATTTTAACATGCCTTCATTATTTGCCTTTGTCTTTTATGTATAGATTTTCTTGTTTTATCCATGTCGTAGACCCAGACTTTCTTTAAACATGAAAATCCAACATACAGAGATGTGCCTGAAATATGATATCAGAGATGTGAAAAACGCAAAACAAAAATCAAAATAACTATCACTTGCGAATAGAATAATTGACAGAATAAGTGACGCAAAGTGTGAAATTATTTATTTGTGTGTATTTAGTATACATACAAAGCAAATTAAATTAGCCTTAAAAATACAATTGACAAATAATTTATTCCAAAAATGTTTGACAAGCCATTTCTGCCATGGATGTTAAACTAAACATGTTAATAAAATATTTGATGGAAATAACATTTGCAGTTAAAAAACTTTTTTAGTGTAATTTCTTAGTGTAATTCATCCAAAAAAATATGGAAAAAAAATTATAAACTTAAAAACTATAACTTTATTATGCCAATTATTTATTGTATCTATCTGGTACACTTTCTTCAACATAATTCAATATTTTGCAAGACCATGTAGTGTAGTGATTTATAGGGATAGTTCAACCAGAAATGAAAATTCTGTCATAATTTACTCACCCTCAAGTTGTTCCAAACCAGTATGAGTTTCTTTCTTCTGTTGAACACAAAAGACGATATTTTGAAGAATGTTGGTAACCAGACAGTTGACGATAGCCACTGACTTTATTATTTTTCTTCCTACTATGAAAGTCAATGGCTACCGTCAACTCTTTAATTACCAACATTCTTCAAAATATCTTATTTTGTGTTCAACAGAAGAAAGACCCTCAAATTGTTCTATACCTGTATGACTTTGAGTAAAGGATGACAGAATTTTCATTTTTGGGTGAATTCTCCCTTTAATGTAGCAATGATTTATTATTATTATTTTTTTACATGAACAATAAAGCCCTATATGACATTATAAGTGTTGACATCTAAATCTAAATAAATCTCAACCCTAATAACATGTGAATAGTTTGAATCAATGAACTGGCATCTCTGATCATCAATGAAGGCTGGATTGTCAATCTCACTCAAAGCAGGCAATAACTTGGGCTCCACACGATGTAATAACCAAAGAGAATTGCCAAAGGAAACCAAACAAACAAAGCTCAGCTAAAACACAGAGAGGCAGAGACAAAGACTGGGCGCGAGATTCAATCAATAGCGTGTGATCCAGCTGTCAGTCAAACCCCGTTATACTCTTATGAGCTTTCAGGCCTTCAGAAACTCACCCACTGTTGACAGAGACTCTCTCTAGTTTGAGTATGCTTAGTTAAAGAGCTTATTAGGAACTTTCTTTTTTACAAAATGAGGGGGGAAGAGCCAAAAATACATTAGTTTCTACATCAGTTCCTACTTGATGAACCAAAACTTTATTGCTAGCAACCAACTGTAGCAATAAATGATATATTTTTCCCAATCACTTGACTTCATCCTCAGTAGCCAATGATCTGTGTCCTTGCATCTCCGACACAATGATACGATCTATTACAGCTCACTCGCAATGCCTCAGGCGTCCAGTTTAATTATGGTGCTGCTAAAGTGCAACCTTCATAGTACATTACCACAGTGGCATAGAAATAATAGGAAAAAAGGTTCATAATGGTGAACGGCTTTTTATTATTTGGTAAATAATGGCTGGTTGTTCAAACTTTCCATCAGGGTCGGTGTTTGGAATTTGATTGTAACCTCAGGTCCTGTTCTCTATTATGCCTCATTGGAACCTAATATTGCTTTGCATTGTGTTTTAAATTGAAATATGACAGCACCACTGAAAGGACACATTTTTAAGGAGCGGTTTCATTCGCTTCTATTCTACATTTTTACATTTAGCTTTTCAATTACGTGAGCAGAGCTATTGTCATCCATCGTGCTGTGTTCGGAGTGAGAAAATTCATTGTGCAAACCATCTTCATTCCCAAGCGTTTGCACAGTTACAGACGATTAAAGTCGCAGATGTCGTAATGCAAAAGAAGTTGATCAATTCGTCTGTACATTTGTAGTTAGTTAAAGGAATAGTTTACCCAAAAATAAAAATTCTCCAAACCCATATGGTGTTATTTTGTTTGTAGAACACAAAAATGAGAAGTTTGTAGGAATATTTCGGCAGCTATTCATACTTTGCACGTGACGTCACAAGTACTGGCTGGCGGGCAAGAACGTCGTTCTCCAGCAACGAAACCCAGTAAACTAATCAAGGATCTTGCCAGGACGTCGCCAGTTTTACTATACAAAAGTTGGTGTTTTGAGGTGTAAACGACATGCCAGATAGTTGTTGTGCGATTGGATGCACTAACCGCAGATGAGATAAGCAACCTTCACAGTAACTCTGGCATATTTTGACTTGTCATGTTAATATGCATTGTCCTTGCAATAATAAACTAAAGTACTAAAGTATGTAATTAATCGTGTCTTTAAGTTACCCTGTAGTTTCGTCAATCAACACCACCAGCTGGTTCGGCGAGTCAGCTGTTTGTGTTATGAGTCTAAGCTAGGCTAACTGTACGTTCACACCGCCGCCGACGAGAGCGGCAAAATTAATTGAAAATGAATGACTTCCGGGCACTTTGACGCTCTCGCTGGTGGCGGTGTGAACGCACAGTAACAGCTGTCGTATTTTGCTAACAACAACAAAAGTGTGTGATAGGTTGTTTCGAGGTTTGTGATATCTATGGTTTTCAATGAGAACCAGTAGAGCTAGATTATTTACGGAGGAATTATTACTGCTCGATTATCTAAAAAAACCTTTGTCTGCTTTACACAATTTAGTTACCTTGGAGTTAATCCTAGTCCATAGTTATGCAGCTAGCTCGCTAACAGACTTGATAGCTATTAGAAAGACCTGGAACTACAGGACTCTACGTTGAAAATACCCGTTTGTTGCCCGCCAGGGAACCATGGAAGTCACGTGACTGCAAAGCATGAATTGTCCATACAACTTTTCAAAGCTCTAAAAAAACCGCACCATTAAATGAATGGTAGCAACAACAAGGCAGCATTTTCCTATGCATTTCTTCAATTTGATTTGTACGGAAATGTAAAATCTTTTGAAAAAAGTAAGCATGAATGTCTCCCTCTAACCCCTGCATATTTTATGTGACTCTTAACTCTTTAAAGATGAATGGATTCTGATTGGCTACATAGTTTTATTATCGTTCATCAGCTGGAATAAATTGTTAACATTATGGTTGTGCTGTGGACTACCCTAGAGTTATAATGATTAATAACACATTGTTATCTTCCCCTGTGTGAACATCTCCTTTAACTTCGCCAAAACGCAAAATATTTAGAATTTCCATCAGACTGCTACTTTTGAAGGTGCTTCTGATATGGTCATTAGTTGATGTATGGAAAAGAACTGTGCAAAGATTCTTACAAAACTCTCCTTTAATGTTCCATAGCAAAAAAAAAAAAAAAAAAAAAAAAAAACAGCATGTGGGACTGAATGCCTCAGAAGTTCAGGTCATGGTGTGATATCTACTACATCATATGTTCAAGATGACAAATCTTTACTTTGTTCCCAAACCCAACAGGGAACATTGGCCAAAAAGCCCTCACATGTTCCTACAGGAGCTAAAATGGATAGCATGCTGATCAGGGAAGACCATGGATAATGAGGAAATGGTTAAATGTGGAACACATACCTGTTGAAAGAGTCCCAGCGTGGGGTGAACATCCATTTGAGAGGCAAAAGAAAAGAGAGAGAGAGAGAAAAAGAGAAAAAAAATATAGTGAACCGATATTAGTTGTTACATTGCTGAAATGTCTTTCACATAACCTTTCACCCACTAACACAAGAGAAAGCGAGGAAGAGTGGTTGCTGATTGACAGTTTGAGCGGGCCATGAGTAGATTTCATTCCAGATTGCAGTGTTATCTACAGAGATAGGTAGAGGTTATCGCTGACCGCATGCTCTGCATTCTCGAACACGCTAACTGTCGCATCACACGAAGAGGAACCCACGCTGAGAATGCCGGATGCGTGATAACAGTGAACGTTACGCTTTCAGAACACACTAGATTAAAGTTGGAGCTTTTAATGTTGACCTGAAATGAATTTGGAAAATTCCCACCACCTGTGCTTGAGAAGAAAACAGCAACAAAGAAAGAGGATGTTGCACTAGCTGGGCAGACTTTTTTTTTTTTTCATTAGGTTTATGCGTAAACCATAACATCTTGGCCACAGAATTGTATTGCAAAGTTACTGCCCAGAAAAAAATATGTAGTTCGTTGAACATGTTGATTACATGTTGATTACATGTAGCAACAGCAAGATATGATGTCACACTATATGCTGTAAATTAGGCCATTGGATTGCATACAAAAGCAATATGAAACAAAAATATTAATAAAAGAATAGCAAAAGTGAAAAAGATAAGACAAAATTATCAATCAATTGCCTTGGCCAACAGAAACTTTGGGGCTAGTAGATTTTTGATTTTATGTTTTTGAAATTGTTCTTGCAGCATTTATTTGATCAAATATACAGCAAAAACATTGTGAAAGATTGTTACAATTTAAAATAGCTGTTTTCTATCATACTATATTTTAAAATGTAATGTATTCCTGTGATCAAAGCTGAATTTTCAGCATCATTACTCCAGTCTTCAGGGTCACATGATCCTTCAGAAATCATAATAATATGCCGTTTTCTGCTCAAAAAACATTTCTGATTATTATCATCAATATTATAAACAGTTGTGCCACAGCATACATGGTGTACAATAAATGTCTTTAATGTCTCTTTTCATCAATTTCTTGCATATTTGCATAATAAAAGTACTAAAAAGCAAACCTTACATACATCCATTTTTTTTTTTTTTTTTTTAACAGTAGTGTACAATGTCACTGCTGTGTAATTGGACTTTTGTGTCTCAAAATCGTATAGGTAATGAGATACAGCTACCCATGTGACAATTTGCCCCGGTTGATGCTCTTTTTTCCTGAATCATTTGTAATTGGAAAGGATAAAGAGCCTGCTGACAGCAGCATTATCAGTTATTTACTCCCGATGGTGACTGTACTTGACTGGCAGTATCTGTAGCAATCATCACAGGTCATTCAGCCCAGAGTAAATGGCTCTTTTAAATTCCGTATATCACATGCCCATTTTCCGGAGAGTTGCAGTGTCATCAGATTAAAGAGGCGCTAAATGCTAACTCACCGCGCCGCCAATATGGTTCACAGACTGCAAATGTCCCTAGCCAAAATGTTTTCTGAAATTAGCCGTGTTATAAACATAAGCACTTTAAATGCACATACATTTGCATGTATGTTTCCTGCAATGATTCACAGTGAATGCTTATGTTTTCCACATTTTGGGCCCTATCTTGCACCCAGTGCAATTGACTTTGTACACCGACGCATGTATCATTCCTATTTTGCACCCGCGCAAAGCGGACTTTTCCCTCCACAGAAGCACGTCGGTAAACTAGGAAATACACTTGCACTCCCGGGGCGGTTCAGCGCAAAGAGGAGGCGTGTTCCGGCGCAAACGTTCCCTCATGCTATTTTGCAGGTTTAGAAAACAATTGCGCCACTAACGTTCCCTCGTAAGAAAATAATGGACCAAAAACAAATGAA
The DNA here is from genome assembly GCF_964197995.2 of Scardinius erythrophthalmus. Taxonomy (NCBI): domain Eukaryota; kingdom Metazoa; phylum Chordata; class Actinopteri; order Cypriniformes; family Leuciscidae; genus Scardinius; species Scardinius erythrophthalmus. Next base: position 5,041,339 of record NC_138242.1, read on the forward strand.
ATGGCATCATTGTATAATACTGAAAAAGTATAATTTGCTCAGTTATGATAGTTTTATTAAGTTCTCTTTTATCAAATTGATTTTTAAATGTGTGAATAATCTCGCACCAGCTGTACTTTGTCAATATGTTACAAAAACAAATACTAATAGAATCACCACTAGGGGATCAGCAAATGGCAACTGCAGGGTGGCACAGCGCAAAACCACTTTCGGTCAGTCATCTTTTTCTGTAAAAGGGATACATTTTTGGAATGTCCTACCAACAGAAATAAAAACACTAACCAATCTGAAACCGTTTAATGAAAAGGTGAAACACTGGCTGAAACAAAACCAAATCTGTGATCACTGATTATGTCACTGTGCAGACACACTCATAAATGGACATATACATACGGATAGAGAGATAGATACATGCGCGCACATACACGCACACATACATACACACAGATACAGATATATGTATATAATGTTATTGTTGTTTCTGGTGTTTGTTTCTGTTCTCTTGATAATGTTGATGTATGTAGCCTAACCAGGGACAGGGGTTGCAAATTAGCTTCAGCTAGAAACCCTATATGCAACACATCGGTTCAAGTTATTGTAACCTGTTACAATGTGTCTCTTTTGCATTGTCCCTGACAAATAAACAAATAAATAAATAACCAGGATAAAATAGTTTAAAGTCAGTGGCGCGTTGCGCATGTTATTCATATGCTATTTTAAGGGCGCATGCTTGGCCATAATCAATGTAGCGTGTGCACAACGCGCATACACTTTGATTCTCTCATCTACACAGAAGCAGCAGTTTTCATTTTTTCAAATCATACATTATTACGATAGATAGATAGATAGATAGATAGATAGATAGATAGATAGATAGATAGATAGATAGATAGATAGATAGATAGATAGATAGATAGATAGATAGATAGATAGATAGATAGATAGATAGATAGATAGATAGATAGATAGATAGATAGATAGATAGATAGATAGATAGATAGATAGATAGATAGATAGATAGATAGATAGATAGATAGATAGATAGATAGATAGATAGATAGATAGATAGATAGATAGATAGATAGATAGATAGATAGATAGATAGATAGATAGATAGATAGATAGATAGATAGATAGATAGATAGATAGATAGATAGATAGATAGATAGATAGATAGATAGATAGATAGATAGATAGATAGATAGATAGATAGATAGATAGATAGATAGATAGATAGATAGATAGATAGATAGATAGATAGATAGATAGATAGATAGATCAAGATCAAGATCAAGATCAAGATCAACAGCGCCCAAGACCCGCCCACAAAGTTACTTGCGCTTTGCGCTTGACACTTGCGTTTCAGATCGTTAAAATAGGGCCCTAAAGGTATTTTTCCGATCAGGGCATGTGGATATGAAGACGGCTGGGTTAAATATCTGATTAAAAAAGATACAAGGTAGAATAAAAAAAAAATGATAATTTTAAGCCCATTACAGTTTTTTCTTGATTGCTTAAATACCATAACCAGGCTTTTGAATTAAAATTTTAAAACCATAATGCCGTTTATCAAAAAACACACCCATTTCCCTAAACTTTAAACACTATTCCCCTGTTTTGACACATGAGTCAGATTTGTTGAATTGTCACTGCAAAACTCTACACACAAATCCCTTAATTTCTCATTGCCTACACCATGTTGTCATGTATAAAGCACTAGCATTCAATATTGTTCACTCAAGTCAGCACAGCTTCAGCTCAGTTAGCACACAATTACCCAAGTGGAAACACTAAGAGTCAAAATTGATCACACACCAATCAGAACCTTCAATAGATAGATAAAAGGTCCAGAGTCAGTTCAGTGGGTTTTGGAACAATGGATCTAGAAAGACATGAAGGAAGACGTTGCGGACACTGGAGTGGAGGAGGAGGAGGAGGAGGAGGAGGAGGAGGAAGAGGAAGGTGAAGGGCAAGGCCAAAGAGACAAGCAGTGCCACTCTAGTTGCCCGTGTATTTGTCCATGGTATGACTATGATGAGGGAGTCTGAGCAACGGGTACAGCCAAACTAGAGCCACAAGCAACATAACTTACCAGTTTTGGAAATGTTGTTTTGAATTTATTCCACCAGTGTGTAAGACTATGTTGCAGTGTGTGTGATTTTGAGGGCTTGAGTGTCCTGTCTGAGGGCAAAGTTAGGTTTTTCAGCAAGAGTGAATGGTTTTGAGTGTAGAGCTTCATATTGACCTGAAAATAGGATGTTTGGGGAATTGGGTGAGACGTTATGGATTTGTGTTTACTGTTTTGAGAATATGAGGCATAGTTTTAAGAAATGTGTTAAATCAATCGAGAAAAACTGTCACATAAATCACATAAAATAACCCAGGAAAATATGAACATACAGTATTAGCTAAAATCAGGTGCACTTATTCCACAAGGTGTAGCCGTGAAAGAGAGACCAATCCCAGAATGCATTTCAGAAAACTCAGTGAAAAAATAAATCCAATATAGCAGCTGAAATATGTGAAATGCTGATTTTAAATAATTCATCTAGTGGCAGAAACATCAACAAAAGAAGTTCAGTATAATTGAAAAATGGCTATTTTACTCAGTATTTGTAAGTGCTGTGCATTTTTTTCTTTTATTTAGAAAGGTACCACATTGATTCTAGAAAAGTCAACCGCTTTGTGCCAATCATTAGCAACGATATAAACAACTTTTTTTAAATCAATTGTGATTCCCCATCAGTCACTTATGATGTACCATCTCTGGTAGAACTGAGCTTTAGAAGGAGCCTTAGGCAGGAACAGGACACAAGCTTTTGGATCAGACCCATTATATGTACTCAGGGCTTGACAATAACTTATTTGGCTCACCAGCCACTGTGGCTAGTGGTTTTCCAAAGTTACTAGCCGCTCAGCATTTTCACTGGCCACAATTTTGACATCAATACCAAGGGGAAAAAAGTGGCAGCAGGAATATTAGGCTGCTGTCACTTTAAGACCCAACACACGGATCCATTATGCGGTTACACATGCGGTTTTTGGAATGAGTAAAATTATGCGCAATACGCGCAATCCCACGCTGAAATTCAAGCCCTGTAACAGCAACAATATTCATCCGGAGCAAATTAAATGAGTGAGTGAATGGAGGCGGGTTTGTGTGTAACTCACTGACGGAGAGATGAGAGAGAGAGAAAGAACAGCTGGTATCCTGTATCTATTCTGTGGAAAATGAGTATTGGGAGCATTTCAGATATTTAAGTATCGATGTGTAACGAAAATCGACATTTTTGCACTTAGTTTATTATTTCAGATGCCTTTTTAAAATACTACAGTTGAAAAATGTATATATTACATATAAAATTCAACCGTCTAAAGTGGCTAGTAGGAGTGACTGCTGAAATACACCTGCATTTGGTAGGTGTTAATGTCAAGCCCTGTATGTATTTAAAATGTATACATACAAATGTCAAATACACTATGCATAAATCAGATTTATTTATTTATTTATGTATGCATAGTGTCAAATACACTATGCATAACCCCCCCGCAATATGCACATAAACACATACTCATGCAATTTCAGCTGGTCTGGCTGACGTTTCAGTTACTAGAAAGTGTGATAGAGAGCATACTTGCAGGCATGGTGATGTTGGCAGAGGTTCACAGGGATCATCCCATAGCAGGATGTGGATTACATTCGCATTAACATGTGGCTTTAGCTGCGCGCTGGGTCGTGCCCTGTGCTGCCCGCACAAGTGAGGACTCGTCTGTTCACGCCGAAACTGTAGTCCTCCGGCCACACTCATCTCACGCGGTATTCCAGGAATCACTGACTGAAACCCAGCTTTAGCCTTTATGGGCCGATCCTGAATTCAGTCTAGTGAAACCATACTAAATCTAAATTTAAAAAGCAAATGTACTTTTTTGTAACTATCTTTATTTTATTTTTTTGATATTCTGGGCTCAAAAATCTGAGTTACAATGCAATATGTAAACCTTAAAATACTCACTGTTTCAGTAATATAGCCACAAGATCAAAACAATATGCATGTTACTTTGATTTTAGTGTGTAAAAAATCAAAAACTGTGTAAAGGTGTATCCAATTTTACTTTTTTTTATCAGTCCTTTAATACATCGTCTACATTAATAATATAATACAATTCAATATGTTTAACCCACATTTCATGGTGCGGTTAATATTACTAGGCTAACGTTAGAGTAAATCCATGGTAAATGATGGGAATTTGTAGGCGGAAAAGCCTTCTGCGCACAGTGTTTCTCCTGTTTGTCAGCGCTGTTTCATCTGCCTTTAAACTGGTTTAAATCACTGAGACATTTGTGTTCTTCGCTGAATTCAAGCGCTTCTCACTGGATTTCGTGACCGAGACCGATCAGAGTAAACGCATCTGCTCTAGTGAGCTCGCGCTCGCGCTGCCGTTTGGACTTTGAGCCGAGCGGATAAACGGTCCGTGTGGCGCGGGGTTCAAATGAGTTTCGTTCCGCTTTTGGCGCATAAACATTATCGAACTCTTGATATCGTTTTATCGAGAAAAATTATATCGCGATAATTATCGTTATCGTTTTATCGCCCAGCCCTAGTTCAGGGTCTGGTTTAGTGTAAGTGGTTTTTTTTTTTTTTTTCAAACATGATAGAGCATTAACCTTTTAGCATCATTTTCGAATATGTTTCGAATTCCGAATACGCCACAATACGTAACCTATGAAATAAGACGTTCATCTGTTTCGGATAAACCTGAAAATGCTCTTAGTGCCACTTACTTTAAAAGGGTTGTGGAATGGGCAAGAAACAACATAAAATGTTGCAGATATGTTGACACAGACACATTTTTCAAATGGTTTTAAAAGAAGAACTGCTAATGCTTTTAAAACTGATAAGCGTAAATTTTCCGCTCTTAAATCTTCCAATCTTCCCCATTTACTTTCATTTGTTTAATTTTGTTGATAAAGAAAGCAAGGGAAACATATTTTTTGTTGTAATCAACAATACACCACAAATGCTCTCAATTGGACCTAAACTACGTTGAACCCAGAATATTAATTTAAAGATGCTAGCTTTTAGTAGAAGAAAAGAATAGAATAAACGTATTGCTCATTCCCAAACCTCAACCAGACTGCATTTCTCAAACATGGTGGTATAACTGATGTATCTGTTGCTGCAGGCAGACTCAGAAAGGGAGGCCTGATGTACTCTTTCTTTTCTTTTTTCTACCCCATCCCTCTTTCACCACCTGCCACATGTTGCTACGCCAGATCTCCCTCCATCAAGACGAGCGAATGAAAGACGACTCGCACTCTCTTATTCAGTCTTCCATCAGACAGCATCTGACTCGCACACATGCGTGACTGTGCAATTAAGACCAAACGCCACGGAAAAGCATAAATCAGTGGCAGCGAAAGAGTGTGCGAGGAAGAGGCCTGCTGTTTATTAAACTTCATTACAGGCAAATACATATTGATGTGAATGTACATTGTTGTCTAAAAGAGGCCAGGCATGGAAATATCACTCTGACAGCCCACTAAATATGATATACGTCTTCTACAAATAACACCATATTTATCATGAAATTAGGCAGTTGAGAGTGTTCACTTTGCATGTGGAGAACTGTTCAACGAAGCAGAATCTTTAAGATACAGTAGCTGCCAAAAGGCATGCAGAACACACTCTCTCAGAATACATTCTCTCATTTATGTATTGTAATGTTGTTTGTTTTCCGCTTAATTAAACTTTCATTAATTAACATCCTGTCACTTAATGTTTAATTGTAATTGGAGGACAATCCAGCAGATTTTGTGAGGAACAATAATATATGTCAAGAACGTTTGTATGGTGTGGTTATTTGCTCAAATACAGCTGACATCAGTCTTGAACATACATACACCAGATATCATTTTTGATTATTTTTTTTTACTAGTGAGTTCAGGACACACTATATAAATAGTTAATTTATGTAAGTGGGGATAACAAAATAAAAGAAAACTGTGACATATTATACCCAAAAAATCTTCATATAGTGACTACCAGTATTTGATTTTTTTTTTTTAATTTGGGACCAAATATTATTCAGACACTTTGCCCTGACCATGTTTTGCTTAGTGTTTTTTTTTTTTTAATTGCTAAAATGCGACCTTTTTACACCACAGACTGAACAAAATGAAGCATTGCTTGGTAATTGGTTGACCTAAATTGGTATTATCTAATTGTGTAGTTGCATTTAACAGCTGACAGCTATTCAACCTAATTCATTTGTGAGACAGTCTAACAGAATGATTGCCAAAACCAGTGATATATCAACCGATTTGATAACTCTGAGTTCTGTCATATTACCATTTTCGAAATTATAGCGAATAAACTGTGAGAAATGTTGAAGGTGTCTGAATACATTTTGGTTTGACTGTATGTTTTGTGGAGTCCTGCAGGAACCATAACTCTTCTCTTAGCCTGATCCTTGGTGGAAACCAATTTTCCTTCCCAACTGCTCTACCTCCACATCCAGCTCTCAAGTCTGCCTATAGTGGTCCATTTCTGCAGTTACACGCTCCTGCTAGCTGGCAAGCGTTGAATCCTGCCGAGAAAGCCCAACAACGGGCACCATTCAGTCACTGCCAGGCTGAATGACCCAGTACATGGCTCAGCTGTACACTAGCATATCAATTCCCCCTAAAAACAATGAACCCAAGCCGAGTGACTAACAGACCAACGAAGCGACAAGTGAGAGAAAGTCACACATAGATGCCTGTCAACAATACCTAATTGGCAATGCATTTGTTTGTCATTCACTGAACTTTAGCACTTTCCATAAACCCAACAGTCTAATTAGAACTTGATGGTTACATGAAAATGTGTCATTATTTTCTGAGGAAACGGCACAGACACGTGCACAGCATTTGGCGTCGAGCTAATTAAATCTATTCTGTCTATGCACGGCAAATGAACCTTGATGAGCAATGTGATCTTATTAAATGACAGCACGACAAATCCACCACTGTGCCTTGGTGTAATGGGTGCAATGTTTTCCTGACAACAGACCTCAGCGGCACCGTCGCCCAACAGCTGGGAGCTGGCAGACCACAGAAGCTGTGTTTTTCTGCTCTCACTCGTTCACTGACTCATCCATGACCATTCTGATCAAAGCGCTAGCTAACCATTTAAGAGCAGCGCTGATCTTGTCAATGGAATTACTGACTTTTGTATTTATTTTGTTTACTGAAAATGTTCATAGACTAAGGGTTTTTGGTTTTGTAAGACAAGACAATAATTCATTTTTTTTTATAAACTATATTTTTATATTAATTGAGGTATACTGTGTCATTCAATGCAAACCATTTTTTTTAAATAAGCCATAACTAATTCTACATTATGTTGATAAATGTTTAAAATGACAAATGCTTAAACTTCTAAAAAAAAATGTTCAAATATTTTTTGAACAATGTCAACAAAACTAATGATGAAGAAAAAATAATGGATGAATGTAACCCTTTCTTGCAAGAATTATGACAAGGAATTTTCCCATGTGTTTTTATTGCTCTTAGGGCATGAAAAACAAGATTTGAACTTTTATTTATTTCACACATTTTTCAAATAGATTTTCAAATGTACACTCGTGTGTATACTTTTATGGTTTTAATTGAAGAGATACTGTATTCAACATAATACAGTAATAAAAACAGCAATACTGTGTGTATTTAACAAACCAATGAATAAAATGATATAAAAATGTGAAAACTATAAAATATTGATACTTTGCAGTCACGTGATATCTGGCGGGCAACAAACACGCTTAGTGCATCCAATCGCACAACAACTATCTGGCATGTCGTGTACACCTCAAAACACCAACTTTTGTATATTAAAACTGGCAACGTCCTGGCAAGATCCTTGATTAGTTTACTGGTTTTCGTTGCTAGAGAATGACATTCTCGCCCGCCAGCCAGTACAACTGACGTCACGTGCAAAGTATCAATATACAAAAAAATATATAATACAGCTTCAGTTATTGCAAATGCAATTGAGTTTGTTCCCATTCGACCAGCAGACAAAAAACTTCAAACACGTTGAACTTCATGTGTCTTTGATATCAAAACATGAGGATGTAATTCCATCAAAGATCTCTACAACCTGTGAATGTACAACTCTGTGGAAACCAAACGCAGACTATGTAGAAAACACTCACGCTCCCTCCAGTCTACAAGAGTATGTTGATTTACCCACAATAGCTGATAATTCTGATTATGTTCAAAATGGACACATATGTACAGTGAGAAAACCTCAGACTGAAATCTACATTGATCTATTGATGTTTTCAGACTGTGGAAATGCAACCTTTCAAAGTTCATTTCCTGTCTGTTGTCCACAATCTGAATCAATAAAAGGCCAACAATTTTGCATCTTAAGAATTCGTTCTCTAGTTAGCGGAATTCCATCGCAGAATAGTAAGTCGGCAAGATGCATGGTGCACTGCATTACACAACTTAAACTTCCCACCCTAAGATTGTAGTTTCATGGAGCAGTTTGCTTTCCTGAGGAAAACAGAAAAATTGGGAATGTGACTGACAAAGCACCACAGAGTCAAAAGTAACTTCTGTTCATGTCTCGCACAGGCGTGTAATAAATCATCCACACAATCACTGACCTGCGCTCTGACAAACTGGAAATGAAAGTCTTTTCCCTCCTGACAAATAATGTTTTCTCTGCCCTCAGGCTTTCTATGGGAACTGTGTGTACGCGGGGGAGGTGACGGCATCAGGCCTGTTTCCTCTGACATCAACGCCAGAAATACGAAGACTGACCGAAACTTATACCTTGACTCTTCATCCGGACCAAAATTAACTAGGTAACCTTTGCAATCATAGAAGGGACAAAAAAACTTTTTCTCCTAATCCACATTGACTTGGACATCTAAACAGTGTATTTTCTAATGTAGCGTCTTATTTTGGAGAGCTGAGACTAAGTAAGGGTTTGTGTTTAGCGTCGCTTCTCTTCCAAGCTCTTCAAAGGCTTCGTTAGCGACACGGAGAGAAACGTTCACCCTAAGACAAAGTGGTCTTAAGCACTGATCTGCCACTGTTTTCTTTACGATTAGCATGGCGGCGGAGCAAAATGTCATTTAGTCAAACAGTGCTCTGACGGATTTGCTGCACTGTTTGTCTTCTTAAACCTACAAGTGAAGAAATGGCAAATGAACCGAAAGCCCATGAATAAAACAAGAGAGAGCAAGAGGGGTGGAAGAGTTTCAACCACCTTTCGGGGATCCGACTGCCATGAATCCATGGAAATTCTGATTTAAGCAGACAGCAGCAATAGGCAGTCGTCTGGATGGGAATCATTGTTGGCTAAGACGACAGGCTTTCAGCACTTTGTCTTCACTAAAAGATATTAACCGCAGTCTAGTTCTCTCTCCCTGTTCTCGGCATCCGACAACCACGAACTCTTCTACTGTCAAGTTGTCTCCTGCATAGTATTTTCTGCCTTTTTTTTTAGAGAGTGATATTCAGATTGAACAAGCTAAATGTCTTTACCATCGCAATGAAACAGTCGAGTCTGCATGGTTCCTTGACACAGCCTGTGGAACACTTTTTTAAAGACAATTTCAAAATGTCTGTTTGAATGCAGGTGAAGGATTACAAAGAGAGATAACACAATAGCTACTTTTCCAAACTTGCAAGCTGTCTTGCTGTCGACTGCCTATATAGATGGGGCGTTCACCCTGACAGCGATTAAGAGCGACACTGTCGCCAAGTCATTCATTTACAATGAAAGTTGTCGATTTGAGGCTATATGAGTGACAGACTGTTGGCGATGTGATAAAGTTGGAAAGAGCTATGCAAATGTGCAGCAATGACAACTACTAATGGGATTAAAGATAGAACAGTCAAATAGTAACCATTAGTAATGAGGCTTGATGACCTCCAAATTTAGCATGTTTACACAAATATTGGGTAACAGAGATCAGTTTTGATGTCAAGATCTGTCTTTAGTTAGTAAAGTAGTCAAGTAGCAGGGCTGCCAACTCTCACGCATTGAGCGTGAGACTCACGCAATTGACACTTTTCACACGCTCTCACGCCACACATCCATTTTCTCACACACAGAAAAATTGTGGAGCAAAGAGGTACTTTTAATATTAAACATTCTCAGCTCTTAGATTCCGTCAATTTTATTACGAAATTCGGACAAAAATACGTTTGGCGCTTGTAAATGACGCGACAAGTGACGCGACAGATTGCTGAGCGCCACAGTTCAAGTGCACGTGAACCGATCATCTGTTACTTTTTTATTTAAAGATGCAGTACAACTTACTGAAAGTATACATAATATCGACAATAATATCGAGAACAATTATGTCACATAACGTTACATTTACCTCAGGAAAGCCATTTAATGACCATAGCATGTTAATTGAATAGAAAAAATAGCTAGAGAGGAGATTTTGCACTATATTACATATTTATTATATTTTTACTTATGTCATTAAATAATTGTTATTATAACAAAAACTGCATTATATTTAATTTAATTTGTTATTTTTAACCTTTAATAATACCAGCAGATTGGGCCCTCTATGTTTACAGCATTAGGTGAGATTATTTTTTTAAATAAAATTTAAAATAAACATGTATCTAAATTAGTCAATATTGAATCAAAATCGGAATCAAATCACAAGAATGGAATTGAAATCTTACATTTTTTGTCAAGCAATAATAAAAACTGTATCCTACCAGTCATTGTACAATGTAAACATTGTAACATGTTATCACTAAACTTATATATGCCCCCCCCCCCCAAAAAAAAAAAAATCTCACTCCAAGATAAACTCAAAAGTTGGCAGCCCTGAAGTAGCATCTGATTAACATATGGCTAGCATCACAATACACTACAAGTTGGCATGAAATGGAAGTTGCGATAGTCATTTCTTCCCTATTGTGACTTATATTAGAGTGAAATGACTTCTCGAACAAATGCAGGGCGGGACTTGATTTTGTCCATGGGGAATTGATTGGATGGTTGTGGTTTGCTGTTGCTGTGATCTCATGTGAGTGACAGGTTGTCCCGCCCTGCGCCAGTAAACACGTAGGCAGAAAAGAGAAGAGATATCGCTGAAAGAGACACGTTTCAAAACATACTGGGAGCAAGCCAGTGACACTTTAAAATTCACAATATCTCCGTAGACAGGCCACTAGGTTTTGGAACAGAGTTAATGTGTCATAATAATAAAGATAATGCGATGACAGGTACCCAGTAAGCAATAGCCATCATTTCACCATCTAGGTTCATTATAGTAACCCATAAGTAACCCACTTCTAGCCAAAATAACCCTGAATTTGGTTACAAGTCGTTTTTGCCAAAATAACTTGCAAGATGTATGATATTCCATCATGTAAGCAAAGTCAACAGTGATTACAAGGTGTTTGGTTTCATTTCTTTGACATTTCTATGCGTAGCCTATGCATAGCCTATTCTGGGCTATGGTTAAACGTCTATTCAATTTTCAATGACGGCCCAAATTTTGCCTTGTTTTAGCCTAAACACCAGGGCTGTGTTTGGATGGCCATTAGACGCATCTTAAACGCAAAATTGCTTGCTGGGGTAGAACTAAAACTACACCTTTGTCATTTAAGGTTGGGCCTCAAGATAGCTAAAATCCTGTGATTTGTAAGTCAAAGAGAGGTGATTAACATTGCCTTAACAAATAGGGGTCATTAGCCCAGCAGATTGTCCATGACATTTCAACCGCACACGCACCACCACAAATACTAATAGCTGGGTTTCTGTCCGCATCCATCTCAGACAGGTCCATCATATTATCAGCAGTATGCAGGAGGTAGGAGCGTCACATATCCAATGAATGAGCCAAGATTGCAGAGAGACAGAAAAAAACCCTCACGTTTTCACTCAAAACAAACCCACGAACATATAGATAGATAGACTGATCGCAGGTGGTTACGTTTTTAAACTGTTGATGTGGCTTAGGCTTAAGTATGACAGATACTGTAGTGAACCAAGGTATCAGGATTTGCATCTCCTGGGTTTGCACCGCTGTCCCTTCCCAGCATCCCGGCTTTGAAGGGGTAAAGCAATAAAGCTCATTTACAGTAAACAGGAGCAATGGGACGTCTTTGTTGTGCCATCGGTGGACATTAATTAGTCATTCACTGTTTGTCCACATGCATAATTCAGAGGGGGAGGTGGCATTTGCAAGGTGTGCGAGCTGTGGGGGTTTTCGTTCATTATTCTTTCATCTTTATTTTTTATTTCTTTGGCAAATCTTCATGGATGCAGTGCTGATCCTCCACTCCGTGCTGTGATCCACCTGTTCACATTCAACTCCATTGCAAAAAGCCTCTGCTTGTAATTTTATCTGTTTCAAAAGAACAGCTTTAGATAAACGACAAGGCTGGAAGACATTTGTTTTAAATGTAGAGTAGTACGGGAGTTCCAACCATTTGCGTGTGCAGAAATTCTGGATCCGAACTGAACTTCTGTGGCTAGACTGTGAGACCATTCGATCGGATATGATGCATTCTAATCAAAACTATGAGTGCGAGGTTAGAATTACCAGTATTTTAACAGTCTTAGACTGTTGGACTGACTTCAATACTTAATATTAGGCTTAAGGTCAAGGTCAAGGTCAAAGATTATTTATATAGCACCTTTAAACAACACGAATGTTGACCAAAGTGCTTCACAAGTAGAGCAAAAATACACAAACAGAACATCAAAATTCAAACCAAAATCTAAAAAATGAAACCAGAAAAATGTACACTCTCAGAAAAAAAGGTAAAAAAGCTGTCGCTGTGGCGGTACCTTTTCAAAAGGTACACTTTTGTACCTAAAGAGTACATATTAGTCCCTCAAAGGTACACTTTTGTACCTAAAGAGTACATATTAGTCCCTCAAAGGTACACTTTTGTACCTAAAGAGTACATATTAGTCTAATATGTACTCTTTAGGTACAAAAGTGTACCTTTTGAAAAGGTACCGCCACAGTGACAGCTTTTGTACCTTTTTTTCTGAGAGTGTATAATAAGCAAAATATAGTCATAACCTGGTACATCACAAAAACTGCAACCCCATAGCATTTAAAATATGCATTCAAAATAAAACCAAGTTACCAAGCCTGAGAAAAAAGGTACGTTTTAATCAATGTTTTAAAAGCGTTTAATGTGGGAGAAGCTCTAATCGTTAAAGGTAGTGTGTTCCAAAGTTTTGGAGCATACACTGAAAAAGACCTATCTCCTTTTGTTCTCCTTTTAAAAAACTTAAAAGTTCTGATATATAAATAGGTGCAAGTCCAGGTAGAGCTTTAAACGTGTACATTAAAACCTTAAAATCAATTCTTTGTTGGACTGCACAGTGTTAATGCAATGCAAATGATTGCATTAACTTAAGACTCTTAGTCTTCAGCCTAAGGCTTCAAGCTTAACTTAAAGCTACACTGTGTAGGATTTTCTCCCATCTAGCGGTGAAACTGTATATGACTACCAACTGAATATTACCCTTCTAGCCCCTCCCATTCTGAGGGCGTTTTAACTCCTACGGTGGCCGTATTATTTCAAATCTGCCGGCAGTCGCGAGTAATCTCCCCCTCGCATTCGCCACGGTGCCGCTGAGTGTCAAAATGCGAAAGGCGAAGCTTGAATTTCCAGGTATGTCCCTCTTCGGCTAATGTATTTTCAAGATGGAGGCGCAACATGGCTGCCGCCATTCAAACGACTCGCTCGTATGTATTCTAGATGGCAGATTCTACGCTTACGAGAATACTTGATTAGTTGGTAGAAGTAATTACACATTAATGAGCACATATCATTTTGAAAGAACAAAGTGTTTTTTGCTAAGAAAAAACTTTAAAAATTATACAGTGTAGCTTTAAACTTTAAAATTTCACTTAAACTTCACATTTAGACTTTATAATTTACACTTACACTACCTGACATAGGCATAAAAGTTTGGACAGTGCAACTTTATACTTTGCACTTTGTACTTTAGTCAAAGTGTCTTTGGATATAAGACTTGGGATATAAGACAAAAATATGATCTAGTCTTAAGATATACTGTAGAATTAAAGGACTTTATACTTGCACTTCAAACTTAAATCCAAGCTCTGGACTTTGATAATGCCAAATCTACCAAAGTCCACATGTCTTTTTAGCTGGAAACAAATTATTATGCATGCATTCCACAAATGATTATATATATCGGCCATTCAGTCCCAGCAGCAGGTACTTGCAGTGCTCTGAATGAGAGTCTATAGTACGACTTCTCTACTCCGCTCCACGGAAATGTATTTTGTGCATGAGTGAATTAGGTGATCATTTTTTATCTTACACGCGCTATGGCTTCTGGAGTCCGCTGCAAGGAAATTGGAGGGGAAAAGAAGTTTAACATTTATCGCATGCCGAGGTTAATCTCTTGAAATGGTGGGATTTTGTCAGAGGGAAGAGGAAAATCCTCAATGCACTCCGGCAGAATTACAGTCATATTTCAGAGCGCTTTTTTACTTCCGTCTCTCCTCCTCACCTTATCCTCCTTACCAAGTATCAAATTGTCATTATTTTTCCACTTTAAAAACACATACTCTAAAATGTCTTGGCCCAGTCTTATGCATCTAGCCTGCTACTCAGGTAGAACAATTAGTTACAGCTAATGGAGTGGCAAGCGTCTAATGGATGTCCCTTTTTTTTTTTTTTTTTTTTTTTTGTATAAAACTCTGCTGTCAATCTAAAGAATCAACAAGGGAGGGCAACATATATAGAGGCCCTAGATACCTGCCTATTAGACTGTACCCATGCTACCTTTGTGCCATGTAAATCCCATAGACTGTAGCAACCTCTTCTAAAACTCGAGAGGACATACATGTAAAAAGACTAGGATTACTCAGAAGACAAACCTCAATTAGTTCTCTATTCAATATATTTGCTGTCATGGAGAAACAATTGAAATATTGAAGCGATCTCAGTTGTAGATTTTTGATTCCTAAACTGCCACATGATTCCTAAATCTGCTCTTATTCACCTTTGTAGCTCTTTCTCTGTCCCTCTTTTTCACAACCTGACAAAAGCAGGTCCCGAAAGGTATCTGCTAAAAAAAAAAAAAAAAAGTACCACGCTCAAAGCAAATCACTTCTTGCAGCTGTCAAAAGCAAGTCATACGCCTCTGTGCATCAATGCAGGTCTATTCACACTGAATTTAAAAGGCAGATCCAGAGCAAAATCGAACAAACCTTTGTGGCTTTAAGCTCCATTTCACTGGTAGCCAGATCTGTCTTTTACTACAAGATAGACTGAGACTAATGCATCAAAGCAATACTGAAATCTGCCTTGGCATTAGCATTGCATTAACGCTGTACAGTTTAAACATTTACAGCAAGTAAAGTACAGTTCACATATACATGTAGTGTACCGTCACTTCCAGGAGTGCGTGTTAGCATGATATTCAAGATTGGAAAAAGTAGTGTACTTCAAATCTTAAAAGTATATTTTAAAAATCTACTTGCAGATAGTATATTATTTACATAAAAATGGCACTTAAGTCTACTTAAAAAGACTTTGTTTCTTATAACAAAGTGCACTATGTTAATGTCAAATTAAAAGTTTTACTTCACAATACATTTTAATATGTTGTCGTGCTTTAAAGAAGTACATCATTTTGATTTGTTTACTAAATCACATGTAATTTTAACTGTGTTATTATACATGTCCATATTTGACACACAAGTTTCAGTAGAAATGACATAAAAGTACTTTTTTAGTTTACCATAAATGCGTGTCAGTCCATTCGGCAGTACACTTAAACCATATTTCAAAGAAAATAGAATTAAATGAAATAACAAATAAAGACGTATTTTAAGTCCTGCTCGACAAGTGGATCAAAAGCACTCTGGTACATTTTCATTTAATTGCAATTAACATGTAATTACAGCAAGTGTCTGAAAACATTACATTCAGTTAAATATATATATATATATTTTTTTTTTACAAGGGATAATGTTTCTAGCCATGACACATGCACATCATATATTTTCTGTAATCTCCTACTACAGGTCTGTCACCCGACCCAAGCCCAGCAAGACACAACAAACTGTTTGTTTAGATACGTTTTTCCATGTATAACCTTATGCTTAAACAATACTCTATTATTCTAAATATTGTATGACTCATATTGAGCTGTTAGCAAGAGTTTGCAGGTTCAGGTTGCATTAGGTCTTAAAATTTGATCTGATTGTGTCACATGGTCTCATTACGGTCTAAACTTCTACTTAAGACCAACACATCAGAGCTATAATCTTTCTAAAATAGTTTTCTTTATGTGCACATATTAGCATGAGAACAATCAAAGACATCAGGCATAACGGAGATATTGCAGAGACTTCAGTAAATGTGTGATAGGTGGCCGGCGACAGATTTGTTGCATCTCTTGCTGTGCAATTTATACCTGTATTTTATGGCATTTGCAAATGACTGTCTGCCGCACTGCAAAGTAATTCCACCCTGTCATATTTGTCTTTTAAAATTGTAACAAATTACGGTGATTTATTATGTGGAGCTCTTTGAGGTGCCCCCTTTTTTCCATTTCTGAAAAGATAAGTCGCTGATGGCAAGATTGCAGGGCCATCCATTTAAAACGTGAGGCATTTGACATGAAGACATGTTTCATTCTCTCTGCATGTGACACAGCCTCCTTCCTTTGACTGGAGCCTGTCAGCATAATTCAACCCATCAGCGTGCTTTTGTTGGGTGAGACGAGTGTGTGTGTACATGTGTGTGCATCTGAGCAAACGAACCGAAACCTTCTATTCCCGTTCCCCCCATACCCATGAACACCCTCTCTACCTCCAGACCCACTAATGAGGTGTGACTTGTCAGTTGGTGGACCGGACTGCCTGTCATCCTTCGTTCTTTCCCTCCATCCCTTCTTGCGCTCCTACCTTTCTTGCCCTCCTCCAGTCAATAGGACTTAGAGCTCTATCTGTCATGGTTAGAGACAACCCTGGGAGCTGTTACTGAACGATGTGTGTTTTAGAGTGTGTGAGAGAGAGCATGTGTAATCCTGGCACTTTGCATCCCCTTTTCCAAAAGAAAGGTAAAAAAAGAACAGAAAATGAACTCTGCCGGCATCATCTAGCAATTGTAAAGTAGGGCGAGTTGCCAACAGGGTCTTTTTGACTGTACAGAATTCCCCTTTTCCCATCTCGGAGATTATGTCTTCTACTCAAGCTTATTATGATGGAGTTGTTACAGCAGGAGTGTGTGTGTGTTAGAAAATGGGAAAGTGGTTGTTCCATGTTTGCTGTAGGGTAGGTGAGGTCAATAGAACAGCAGATCACTCTAACTGTTAACTAAAACAAGAGAAACCATGAAAACTAACACTAGAGATCCTTTAACATGACTCACGTCAATGTTCCCCGATGCAAAGAATATGAAGCTACAGTGCAACCCTCTGAGAAAGTTGTGTTCGTAGCCAGTGACCTGTTCTCGCATGACCTATTGACTAGCATCATGAGGTCTAGTCCTCGCTGAAACTTATTCAGATTACGTAATGTGGTTAAAAAGTATATAAATGTTTTTTGTTTTTTTTTTAGAAAATGGCCGCTCATTTGTCCTTAGTCCTTTGAAGCTGCATTGAAACTGCAATTTGGACCTTCAAACCGTTGGACCACATTCAAGTCCACTATATTGAGAAAAATGCTGGAATGTTTTCCTCAAAAACCTTCATTTCTTTTCGACTGAAGAAAGAAAGACATGAATATCTTGGATGATGTGGGGGTGAGTAAATTATCAGGAAACTTTTACCTTTTACAAAGAAAGATTGGATTCAAAATACAACAAATCTCATAAATTACACTTGAAATATTGTTAAAATTGTGCTTGAATTACCTGTGAAAACCTTTTAATAAAATAGCAAACAAATATATTTACAAGTAGATCTTAATAGGTCAATATATCCCTTCTTATTAAATTATATATTATTGTGTTTCGGTAGTGACAAATTTGGGAAGAGGAAAAAAATATTCCAAAACTTTCTGAAAATACAATGAGAATTAACTGCACAATTACTAGAAATATGTACCTTGGATATTATACAATTTGCATACATACAAAATGTATGGATTTTTTTTTTTTTCAAGATGCTTACAACTCTGACTTCTGTAGAATGGCCCATGTATGAAAATAGGGCCCATAGTGTCCACCTGGTACTTGTGAACACACCTTCAAATACAGTATACATACTACCTTTGTTCATTTGCTTTTACTAAACTGTTTACTGTGCACAGTATTATCTTGCTAACCTTGCGATCTCATAAAAGCACCCCTCCATGATGCTATCTGCAATGCTTTCACAATTGCTTTAGAGGTGCATTGAAGCATGGACGCAAATCATGCGAAGCGGTCTTAATAGGGTAATTAATTTACAATATCATTCATGATAACACGAGCACTGATATGTTGTGAATGTACCTACGCACTTTCCATTCCATTTCCCATTCATCCATTGTCCATTATTTCATCTAGTCATCAATCAATCCTTACTGCATGTCGAAATCTGAGAAATGATGCTTGTATGCGGTTGCAAAATGGAATACAGTGGCACTTTTGTTTCAGTCGTCATATAATGCCGTACACACACTCCAAGATTTCACACCCGTGATTTTCCACTCACTGATAGTTAATGAAGATCACTGACAAAATTTGCCTGATTTTTTTTTTACGTTTCAAAGACGTGATCTGAGAGTGTTGCAGATGCTCGAGATATTTAGAAGGTTGAATATCTAGACCTGTCTTATGATCGAAGTCCTGCAGTGTGAAATGTGTTTTCACAGTGTATGAGTGGCTTTCGAATAACATTTTCATAGTTACCACCTCTTGAAACAGAATTAAAACAATAACTGAAATCAGAGTCAAATACTTGCATTAGCATTGTACAGTTTTAGCATTGAAAACATTTAGCAATTAGCCTGTCACTTCTTGGAGCATTTGTTAGTTAGCATTATTGAATATTGCCAGGCTGTTACAAAAATCACTGTCCAACTCTCCATTACCTTGATTCTTCAAAAATGATGTCTTGCAGCCTATATGATCTTATATCATCATACTAACCGGCCCAAGCACAACAGAATAAATTGTTGGGTTTCAGACCAGGTGTGGGTTACATTTTCATATATACTTCTTTACATACGGTTTCCAAGTGTGTTTGGCTTCAGATCGAGTTCAGAGTCAAAATTTGACAGTACCAATCAGGGGTGCGTTTCCCGAACAACAACGTAACTCGCTGCTTAACTACATGTACCATAGTACGATGCATCGTTGAAGAAATCAACTAGCTAGTCACGACTGTTTCCCGAAACCATATTGTCGCAAAGTGGTCGTTCAACCACGTTGGTTTATGACGTCATGCACGTGGTGGAGTAATAACTACTTTTAATGAATCTGTTTGAGATCTAATTAACGCTAGATGTTCTGCTATAAATTAAGAACATGGCATCCAAGGACTATTTCTCATTTTTCTCAGTTATTTTGCTTTAATTCCAGATTCAGTCATAGGCTCGTTCTTACATCGTTCACACCAGCGTACTCTTCAAAAACAGTGCTTTAATCTCTTGACAAACTAAAAGACGTAAATGACATTTGTATGTATTCTAAATTAAAGACTCAGGTTGTACTGAATGTCAGCTTGCTTATTTTGCTCAAGATAAGGATTTATTAAACTCTGCTTCTAACCACAGGTGGAGAGCTGTCGTTCCAACCACACAACTTTGCGATGCAGTTTGCGAATGTTCGTTAGAACGATGGTTTCGGGAAACACAGACTCGTTGAACTGCTGATAACGATGGAACTTGCGAACATACGATGCTTTTGGGAAACGCACCCCAGGTCAAGTCAG
The DNA here is from genome assembly GCF_964197995.2 of Scardinius erythrophthalmus. NCBI lineage: Eukaryota > Metazoa > Chordata > Actinopteri > Cypriniformes > Leuciscidae > Scardinius > Scardinius erythrophthalmus. Next base: position 5,061,240 of record NC_138242.1, read on the forward strand.
GTCACAGGGTCTTTTCAGTGGGCTAGATTCAGGTTTCAACCACTACATAATACATTTTCAGCAGGCGATCTTTCCATATTAGCTGTATCTCTGTCAGCTAACTCGTTGTGTTGAATTACACTGTGCTACGCCACATGACTTGCTTGGGTTCTTCAGACTGCTGCCTTACTTTTGCTAATTGCACTTGCATTATAAAAACATATTCCCCACAGAGCTCTGCCAATTTAATCTTTTGTTAAAACGTGTGAAGAACATTTGTAATTTAATAAACCTCATTAACAGAAAATGGAAGAGGGAGGGCTTAATGAGGAGAGGGGGGATTTTCAGACAGCCAACCGAATGTCCTAGAAATGCCCTGTTTTACCCCTGAAAGGAACTCATAATGAATGTCTCACCCTCCGCTAATCACTGAACGCCATACTGTGAACACATCAGTCTTACAGCCTGCCAATTATGCATGCTCCTTTTCATACAATGTCTAAAATCTGATCCATTTATTGCATTTGAACTGGGTGTGTATATGTTTAATGTTAAGTATATGTGCCTTTAATTTCAAGTTATCCAATAATGGCCAGATTTAATATTTCCAAATCATCCGTGAAAATGAAATAAAAATGTTGCGCTTAAATTGTTCCTTCAGAGCACATTTTCCTCTTTTTATTATCATTATCTCTGACACGATCATTGCATCTTCAGATGTAATTATGTTTAATGAGAATGACAGTAACGAAATGGTGCGGTAGTTTATGCAAATCACTTTTCTTGCACTGAATAATCAAGAAACGAAAAAGGATATGACTTCTGAGTTAAAACGATTAAATGGTGAAATAATATTCTTTTGCATGCACAAACAGCCCTTGAGGACGAGAGATGTGGGTGGGTGTCTGGGCCTTTGGTGCGTGTGTGTGTGTGTGTGTGTGTGTGTGTTGTAATAGATAAGTACTTCAGTCATTTACCCACTTTCTTCGTTTTACACTGAAATACTTTGAAATATGTATGTTTGCGAGACATACATATTGATTGGACATATGGGTAAAAAAGAGCTTGAATCAGCCTGAGGTTCTAGTCTTAGCTGATTTAAGCTAGTTTTATTTCTCTCCCAGTTTGATCAAGTTGGTCTTTGGCTGGTTTGCCCCAAAACCCCTCTAAAACTTTCAGACCAGCGCAACTAAGACCGGAAAACCACCTTAGGCTAGTCTAAGCAGTGTTTTCAGCAAGGAAGTGAGGCTGACCAGAGCTGGCAGAGAGGAAAACTGCTCTTGAGGTGCCGGTGAACTGCTCAGGCGAGACTAGGAAGGAAACATGCCATGAAGGGCTTCTCAGGCTGCGTTATTGATTGGAGTTCACTGACGGCCATCATTGAGACAAACACGGTGGAAAGAACCAGAGGCGATCATTACCACTCCAGCACTGGTGTCAGTAAACATTAGATTGTCTCTACACTGATACTAAAGGGATAGATATAAACAGAAACATAGTTTTGACTTGGCAACTGCTGTTTAAATTACCTTTAAGGGGACATATTCTATGCTAATGTAGCATTTTATTTTGTACCTTGTTAATCAAGGTTTATTGTAGTAAAATGTGGTTGAGACAACCATTTCTGACTCTTAGAATAAAGAAATCCGCTCTACTCTAGTTGTTATATTACAATGGCATGTCTAGAGCCTTTGAGCCATGTTTGACATCAATGAAGTGAAACATCATTGTCTTTTATTTAACCCTGGTGCATCAATATGATTTCACAGCTACAGTAAGATTATTATTTTATTTTTACTCTGCTCCTTTCATAAAGATATTGTATTACTTCAGAACATTTTTTATATTTACTCTAACATTTACAAGTCTGGGGTCAGTAAGATTTCCTAAAAAAAAATATTTAGCAAGGGCGCATTAAATTGATAAAAATGTAATGACATTAATAATGCTAAGATTTTTATTTAAAAAAAATGCTGCTCAAACTTGATGAAAAATTCTGGAAACCAAAAACAAAAATGTCCACATTTCATTAAGCATTTATTTTCAAAGAAGATGAAGACGACAAAGAAGAAGAAGTAAAAATATATTCAACAATATTATTGTTTTTATTGTATTTTTGCATAAATGTATCACAGTTTGTTTGGCTCCCATGACCTCCATCAGGCATTTACCATAAAGTCATGGGACAGAAACATTGCTAAATAAATTGTGCAAGTTTATGCAAGTATTTGGAATTTATTTGTAATATTAATAGCTTCAATATTGAGTATTGACTATAGCTTACGTCCACTTTTCAAGTATCCACAGGTGTGCAAGTTTAATTGTTTATTAAAAATAATTCTTAAAAGGAAGAAAAATTCTATTTTCCATGATATGGTTTCAATAATACAAAATATATGTAGAACATTACTTGGAGACAATACAACCTTCATGCCTACATAACTACTGTCAGTTTTGTTGTGTTCTTTCACTGAAGTTTTTCATGGCAGACGCTAGGAAGTCGAGCAACGTGTGATATTGCTGACACTACAGACTTTTATCTTTCAGTTGTGGGAAGGTACAAAAAAAAAAGACAAAAGAAACAGCATGGAATTCAAGTTGCCAAGCTGAGCACTTTCATGGCTTTGTCCTCTGTTTCTGCTCCTGAGCAAAAAGACGAATTAAACAAGTTCCTATAAAGTGGCGACATAATCCTCAGTCAGCGTGCTATTAGCTGGGCTCCTTACTTGTTAAGCAACTAGATTCATTTATTGTATTTATATGGCCGGCCACCTGCCTCGCCTTACTGAAGGACATTCTGAGGCTCAGTGGTTAGTTGGATAATCTTTCTGTGTGGATGATTGAGGCTCTACCATCCACGATAAAATCGGATCATAAAAGAAATGGTTAATTTAGCTCTTGAGGGACTCTTAGCCCTCGAGACTCACTACTGGAGCAATACTAATGCCTGTCTGACAGACAACAGTTATGTAGACAAATGGTGCAGTATGTAGCTCATTCTGAACAAACCGTCTCACTTGTGTCCCCATTACTTATTATTTATATCATAAAAAAAAAAAAATAATAATAAAAAGAATTCAGAGGGCTGCCACTTATTTACATATTACATATTTCAGACTCTGGGTCTCTGAGTTTAATGTACAATAAATAGTCTACAGCATTAGAATTATTATTATTTATAAATGTTATTATACTGTCCAGTTTTCATGTCACTAATCATCACCATTCAATTTAATGGGGTACAGCGGGGGAAATAAGTCTTGAACACGTCATAATTTTTCTCAGTAAATATAATTCCAATGGTGCTATTGACATGAAATTTTCACCAGATGTTGATAACAACCCAAGTAAGCCATACATACAAAGAAACAAACAAAAATAAGTTCAGAAATTAAGTTATGTGTAATAATGTGAAATGACACAGGGAAAAAGAATTGAACACATGAAGAAAGGGAGGCACAAAAAGGCATGGAAAGGCAAGACAACTGCTGAAAACTTACAGTAATTAAAAAGCAATCCAGCCCCCTGTCAGTGGAAATTAATAACAGCTGGTTCAGCCCCAAATGATGGCCTACAAAAAGGTCTCATTGCCAAGGTGTCACACAAGACACATCTCATGATGGGTAAAAGCGAAGAGCTGTCTCAAGACCTTCGCAACCTAATTGTTGCAAAACATGATGGCATTGGTTATAGGCGCCATTCTAAGCTTCTGAATGGTCCAGTGAGCACTGTTGGGGCCATAATACGGAAGTGGAAAGACAATAATTTCACCATAAATTCCACCAAAATTTATATAGAATTGAAAAAAGAAAAAAAGATTATTTTTATATATATATTTATGATTTTATTATAAATATTTTATTAAAATTACTAAAATTAATATATATAATGTATGTATATATATATATATATATATATATATTTATATATATACAGTGAGGAAAATAAGTATTTGAACACCCTGCTATTTTGCAAGTTCTCCTACTTGGAAATCATGGAGGGGTCTGAAATTGTCATCGTAGGTGCATGTCCACTGTGAGAGACATAATCTAAAAAAAAAAAAATCCAGAAATCACAATATATGATTTTTTAACTATTTATTTGTATGATACAGCTGCAAATAAGTATTTGAACACCTGTCTATCAGCTAGAATTCTGACCCTCAAAGACCTGTTAGTCTGCCTTTAAAATGTCCACCTCCACTCCATTTATTATCCTAAATTAGATGCACCTGTTTGAGGTCGTTAGCTGCATTAAGACACCTGTCCACCCCATACAATCAGTAAGAATCCAACTACTAACATGGCCAAGACCAAAGAGCTGTCCAAAGACACTAGAGACAAAATTGTACACCTCCACAAGGCTGGAAAGGGCTACGGGGAAATTGCCAAGCAGCTTGGTGAAAAAAGGTCCACTGTTGGAGCAATCATTAGAAAATGGAAGACGCTAAACATGACTGTCAATCTCCCTCGGACTGGGGCTCCATGCAAGATCTCACCTCGTGGGGTCTCAATGATCCTAAGAAAGGTGAGAAATCAGCCCAGAACTTCACGGGAGGAGCTGGTCAATGACCTGAAAAGAGTTGGGACCACCGTTTCCAAGGTTACTGTTGGTAATACACTAAGACGTCATGGTTTGAAATCATGCATTGCACGGAAGGTTCCCCTGCTTAAACCAGCACATGTCGAGGCCCGTCTTAAGTTTGCCAATGACCATTTGGATGATCCAGAGGAGTCATGGGATAAAGTCATGTGGTCAGATGAGACCAAAAAAGAACTTTTTGTTCATAATTCCACTAAACGTGTTTGGAGGAAGAAGAATGATGAGTACCATCCCAAGAACACCATCCCTACTGTGAAGCATGGGGGTGGTAGCATCATGCTTTGGGGGTGTTTTTCTGCACATGGGACAGGGCGACTGCACTGTATTAAAGAGAGGATGACCGGGACCATGTATTGCGAGATTTTGGGGAACAACCTCCTTCCCTCAGTTAGAGCATTGAAGATGGGTCGAGGCTGGGTCTTCCTACATGACAACGACCCGAAGCACACAGCCAGGATAACCAAGGAGTGGCTCTGTAAGAAGCATATCAAGGTTCTGGCGTGGCCTAGCCAGTCTCCAGACCTAAACCCAATAGAGAATCTTTGGAGGGAGCTCAAACTCCGTGTTTCTCAGCGACAGCCCAGAAACCTGACTGATCTAGAGAAGATCTGTGTGGAGGAGTGGGCCAAAATCCCTCCTGCAGTGTGTGCAAACCTGGTGAAAAACTACAGGAAACGTTTGACCTCTGTAATTGCAAACAAAGGCTACTGTACCAAATATTAACATTGATTTTCTCAGGTGTTCAAATACTTATTTGCAGCTGTATCATACAAATAAATAGTTAAAAAATCATATATTGTGATTTCTGGATTTTTTTTTTAGATTATGTCTCTCACAGTGGACATGCACCTACGATGACAATTTCAGACCCCTCCATGATTTCTAAGTGGGAGAACTTGCAAAATAGCAGGGTGTTCAAATACTTATATTCCTCACTATATATATATATATATATATATATATATATATATATATATATATATATATATATATACACACACACATACATACTTTTTTCTCTAAAATACTTTATGAAGTCCCTCACTTTATTTTTTTTTTCTTTAAAAATAACAGTTTGGTATTTCTAATATCATAATTTCAAATGTAACACATATTTTGTTATGTTTTTTGTTTTAGCTTCCTGTCTTCCTGTGTTCACGCTTTAGTAAACAATTGCCTTGTTTTGGGGACAGGACTATGTTTGATTGATCAGGAAGAATTTTCGCACGAAAACCTTTTCACAATTCCGTTTGGTGCGTAATTGCACATGAATTACACACTCCAGCTTTAAAGCGGACTCAAGACTGACAACAGGAATGTCTCTCCAGGAAGATGTAGGTCCAGGAACACGTCCTATTTAACACTACGCCTCTTTTGATGTTTATTTTTGTCAACAAGTAAACACTGAGTAACAGTAAAATGTTAAATGGGCGTTACATCAGCATGATTATGCATGAGTATAACCAGCGTGTTTAAAAAAAAAAAAAAACTTCTTCAAGCTTGATCTCACAGTTCTCTGGTATAAGAGGGAATTCTCTCTCCTTTCCAGAGTGTATTTATGTTTCTGACATTCTGCTAAAGAAGAAACCCCTAAGGCTACCCGCGTTAACACGGCCTCTATGTCAGAGACAGACTTAGCAAACATTTTTATTATCCATTGATTCATAGCCAGCTCTGCTGAGCAGCCTTTTATGCCAGACAACACCACACGAGTGCAGCTGGCATCGGCCTGATAATTAAACTAAAGCACCTCTACCCCTCTAACAGCTCCTAATAAAGCTCTCATGAAAAAGATATGAATGTGAAAAGAGAGGAATGGAGGTGCGTACCAACTGGATGAGCCTCAGTGAAAGTAGACAGCTTGCAGTAGGTACAACAGAAATCACACTGATAATGCAGGGAGAAACGCATGGGTGACAGTTTGTTACACCATCGACTGATCTGAAATATCTGACACTGCAAAGCACTTTAGAGCCACTAATTACTGGGTATTAACCTACTTTTATCCCGTTCAAGTCATCCACAGAGCCTTTAAAGCTGAATATGCAAGTGCTTTTTGCAATGTGCTATATTTGAAGTGGGTTTACCATATTCTTAAGTCTGTCAATAAAAGTATAAAAGGATGTATTGAGTTCAATACATGTTAAGCTGTGTTGGCAGCATCTGTGACTGGCTGTCGATTGCCACAGACAATAATTTCGACTCATGGCTCAGCTTGTAAAAACAAGCAAAAATGTGTTTACAGCAATGCACTTACCATAAAAGTATATGTGCAAGTCATTTCACGGGGATAAAAGTTAAAATGTGCAAGTAAACATGAGATTGAGGCTGGCCCACACTAAAACGTTTTTAAAATCTTATCAGATTTTCCAAATGTGAGAAACCACAAACATGACAATAAACAAAATCATAGATTTAACAGTTTTGTTCTTATAGTGTGTGCCGCAATGTGACCTAGACAGCACAACACACACTAACAGAGTCTTGACTGTGAATTAAATCTCTTGCAGTCAAAAGTGACTTTAGAATAAACAAACATGGCGGATGACGGACAAGAAGAAATGGCGATAATAGTGTTTGGAAGGTTGTGGATATTGTTATGCATCCGTCTTCCGCCAGCTCGCTTTTGATTGGGTTTCTTTTCATTCTACATGTCAGTCTACAGAGTGTGCGCGCGTTTGTCCTCGGGGTGCCCCCCCACACAACAGCATTTCTGAATATTCAACATGTTGGATGATCGGTGCGGGCCTTTACCAGGATTGTTGGAAGGGGAGAATTGGGTCTAAAATCGGCCTGATTATCTTGCAGTGTGTGGGTAATAAAATTGCTTACAGACCTTGTCTGCACAAAGTACAATATATACAATAGTTCAAGTCTTGTCATAAACCTGTAATGTCAGGAATCCATAACTTTTGCATGGTATGTTCAAGAATACTAGCAGGACTTTTTAAGGGATAGTTCACCCAAAAATGAAAACGCTGTCATCAATTACTCACCCTTGTATCGTTCCAAACTCTTAAGACTCTGGTTCATCTTCGGAACAAATGAAGATCTTTAAGAATAAAATCTGAGAGCTTTCTGTCCCTCCATCGACAGCTAAGCAACTACCACTTTCAAGCCCTAGAATGATAGTAAAGACATCATTAAAGTAATCCATGTAACTCCAGTGGTTTAACCTCAGTTTATGAAGCGATGCAAGAGGTTTGTTTGCAAAACATAAATTGCATAAGTTCACGAAACAATGTCTGCTCTCATGTCAACACACACGCTGTGGTAGGCCAACTCTTGTGAAAACCTAAATTAAATCTGTTCTTCATATAAAGTGAACGAGTCTCTTCAAAAATGTTTGACTAAACCACTCAATTCATATGGATTTTAGTTTCTGGACAATCTCTTTATGAACTTTCTGAAGCATCAGAATGGTAGTTGTGTAGCTGTCAATGGAGAGACAAGAATCATCAAAAAGATCTTCATTTGTGTTTCAAAGATGAACGAAAGTCTTATGGGTTTGGAACGATATGAGGGAGAGTAATTCATGACAGAAGTTTCCTTTTTGAGTGAACTAACCCTTTAAGTTCAACTGAGCTGTAACATAACTTGTTGCATGACTGAATCATAAACCATATGAGATCAAATTTGAGATCAGCGTTGATGTGAAAAACAAAATCCATATGGAATAAGACAGATATTGGTGCTTCAGAATGGGTTGCTGACTGAAATAACCAGTCAGCAACCATTTTTTTGTGTGTGTACACAAACACAGCAGCCAGTTTGCAGTTATAACCCCCTGCAGTGTTTGTGTAGGTGTACGTAGTCTAATGTTTCTTTTTATTTGCAGTGTAGTTTGCACGCAGGATAATTAAAATAACAGTGCCTATTCAAATCTTTGTCATCATAAGACAAGATATTCTAATTAACACTTTAATAATTAAGCACACAGGCAGACATAAAAGAGCGCTGAAAACATTTGACTGAGGAGGACTAGAGAGAACAGCTAGAGATGGAGGATTGTGGAAGTTCATCTATCATCTCGGCTTTTGCCTTGCTTGAAAAATCAAAACAAATGGAAGTGCAAATCAATTACATGAAAAAAAAAAAAAAAAAACTATGTAGCTTGTCAGAAATGCACAGCTTCCTATGTAGCTCCATTTCTTCTTGCTCGACAACATGACAGAATTCCAAGATTAAAATCTGGAAACTTTATATATTATTTACACTCTTGCCTGCTCAATCAATTCCCAAAAGCAAGTTCTTTTTCAGGTTTTGTTTTGTAGATTAATATGTTAACTATGGATATGCTATGGATAAAATAACCTTAAAGAAACAAAAATGTAAAACTCTGTAATTTCTTACATGTCATTCCAAACATTCCTTCATTGAACACAACAGAATAAATTATGAATATTGGGGAAATGAGAGACAGGAATGTTATTCAAAATGTCTTCTGTGTTCCACAGAAGAAACTCATGTGTGTTTGATGACAGAACTTTAATTTTATTTTTGTGTGAACTAATCCTTATTTGTTTGTGGATTGTTTTCTCTTTCTCTATTAATATGTTAGTCAACCAATCATGACAATATATACTTGATTCAATTGATGATAGCTCGCAGATTCTGTTTTATCCGAATCCTCATAAAGCCTCAAACACAATTAACATGTCTTGTTTTAAAGCGCATAAAAACATGTGACACTGTGAATTAACTAAGTATAAATGAAAGAAATTATGATTTTTTTTCTCGTTCTTCTCAGGCTGAGCTTTAGTAAACAGCTATGTTGTCAAGGAAACAAGCACCATGGTGACACTTTAATCTGATCAACTGTAATTGGAAACGAGAGTAAGATAAAATCTTTATATCCAGACATTTGAGAAACTCAATCTGGAAAGAACTAGAATGCTCATTATTGCTGTATAGTAGCTTGAATGTAGATAATGAAGATACAAATGGAGTGATTGTGCTGTGGGGATAATATAATAGCCAAATTCAGGCAGATAAATGGAAGTTAAGAATAAATTGAGTGGATCCACTCTGGGTCAAATCAACATATCAAGCGAATCCCACTTCTCTGCTGAACAGCGTTTGCTTAATAGGATATGCCGTTTCATGCAATTTCTGAAATTCTCCACATACCTCAAGGAAACATTAAATCTGTATTACTAAAACTAAAAAAGGACCACAAATGCAGTCCATATGACTTCACTGGTCTTCTGAAGTCAATACTTTGTGTGAGGAACAACCCAAAACTAGAGCTGTTAATCACTGGAAATGTCTGGAAATGTTGTATTTTATACACACCTTTACAAACGGACTGCTCAGTATATTGTCACTGCTGTCAAACATTGTGGAAAATACTGTGAAACGTATCTTTTGAATATGTCAGATTTGAGAGCTGTGGCAGAAAGGAAGACTTTCACCAAATAATGTTTTTACCGTATGGCTTTAAAAATAGGACATGATTCATTTAGACAACTTTGTCATTTTTTTTTGTGTGTGTGTGTTTGTACGTCATCTGTTGCCCTTAACTTGCACTCTATGGAAACAAGCAGCTTGAACATTTTGTTAATTATTATTTTTTTTTGTTAAAGAAATGTGCATTAGCAATTGCTTTAGCCTCATGCAATGCTAATCTGGCTCTCGCAATAAAGAATCCCCGTCACTCAATTACTTCATGTTCAATATTATGAGCAATAGTCACACTTTAAACCAAGAAAGCCGCCGACTAGTTTTTTTCTCTCTAATAAACTGTGAAAGCCCTATAGTTTCCATGTAGTTGTCAAATACCACTTTTAAACTAAAAACTAGGGCTGTCAAACGATTAATCGCAATTAATCACATCCAAAATAAAAGTTTGTTTTTACATAATACATGTGTGTGTACGGTGTATAATTATTTTCTATATATAAATACACACACATGCATGTATATATTTAAGAAATATTTGCATTTATATACTGTGTATATATATTTATATTATATATAATTTATATTATATATAAATATTGTATATATAAATAACACATTTTCTTAAATATATGCATGTGTGTGTATTTATATATAGAAAATAATTATACTCCGTACACAGACATAAATTATGTAAACACAAACTTTTATTTTGGATGCGATTAATCGCGATTAATCGTTTGACAGCCCTACTAAAAACATATATATCCTTTAAGCTTTTCACAGCTCTCACCTCAAACTGAACAGCATACAAATATTAAATGCTCTGTCTCTAAGGTAACAATCTAGATAATCCTATACTTCATACATTTACTATAGACTGTAAAACACCATGGGAATGGGAAGTGGGATAAATGGGAAGACAGTAATGTGCTGTACAGGATTCTTAAACTTGCATCACTGGCTTCAGCTTTTAGGGTAGGTGGTCTCTCTTGAGCCTAATTATGCAATAACATGTCAAACGTTTAATATGGTCACCCTTGACTTTTTATACTTTTTAAACAAGAAGAAGAATGAAGATTTACTTTTATTTTAGCATGATGGTCCACAAGAAATGCATTATCAACAAAACCATCAGCACTGAGGACCAAGGAATGCAAGAGAAAGGACCAAAATGTCAAATAACGAAGGGATCAGAAAATCTTATAGGCATCTCTGGCCAATTACCTTGTTAATTACAATCTATTGTTGACGGCTTCAAAAGCAGATCTGCTCCCTGATTATGCAGAGCATTTGTCTTCCAATGCAAAGCCTTAATCGGTAATTATGACCTGCAGCTGCACAAGCTTCCTGAAAGATTTTCAGCTGTCATTCTCAGACAGTGGGACTATATGTGTCTGAGAAAGAGAGAGGCTTTACTGTGACGTCTACTGAACCTAAACCCAGTGAAACTCCTGCTCCTGTTCATTAACATTAAAGGTTACATGTGGAAATGTCAAGTCTCCCTCATTAGTATGAGAATGAAGTGATCAAACACTGGCTGCATCTCAGAATCTGTCACCTGTAAAAAGCTGGACCATTGTTTTACTGTCAAACAAAAGATTGCTCATGATTATGACCACCTGAAATTTGTTATTAGGCAAGCATCACTATAACTATTACTCATACTGGGGGTTAAAGATTTAAACAAATCCCCAACCATAAGTATTAAACTCTGGTGCATGAATGATATCTCAATCTTTCAGCTTATTGGGCAGAAGTGGGCTACTGCTTTTCTAAGCGATCAGGCTTATGATTTTTTGCCTAGCAGACAATAAAGGACTGGAAAATCCCATATACTAACACTGAAGAAGGGACCTGCAGCCAGTTGCAACAAACCCCTTAAGTTAAGAAAACCTTTAGTGATTGTTTACACAGCAATTACATCCAGGGCTGCAGTAAGCACTTATGTGGCCCACTACAAAACCAGGCCCCCCTCAAGCACAGGCCTTGAGACCTTTTCGAAGGCCCTGATTAAAGAGATTACTTGGCTTGTTGCAAATGGGACCTGAGCCTTATTTAGTGACCAGAATATCCCTGACACTTTTGACTTGGACCTAGGATCGTAGCTAAACCTCAATGGTGCCCAGAAGAACATTTGGGACCTCCCCTTTGTCCAATAAGTAGGCAATACCATAAAGCAAAGTTTCCCAACCCTCTCCCTGGAGGCACATCAATATAGTACACACTTTGGATGTCTCCCTTATTTGATCAATCTAAATCAGGCCTCGTTTCAAATTGAGTTTCAAATTGAGTTGAATCAGGTGTGTTTTATTAGGAAAAGTTAAAAAATGTACTTGGTTTGTGAGCATTCAGAAGCATGGTTGAGAAACTCCTTTGAGGGCTTTTTATTATCACGCTGCTCTCACGGCGGCCCTACTTGAGCCAATGGAAAAGGTGAATCAACCATTTGGTACATCTTGATAGCACAGCAAAGCCCTGGTAACCACCCACAACATTTCACCACCATTGAAGAGACTATTTGTATATGTAAAACATATAGTCAATATTTTCCAAACCTCTTATATAGATGGTTTTCTTAAAGATCTATAGAACTGCAAAACCCTTTTCAGTTCTAATTTCAACCTTTATTTTTAAGAGTGTGCAAGCCTGTTGACTAAGGAAGACATCTCAACCCTTCATCTGGGGTCAAGATGCCGCTCAGCAGAAGCACCCAGTGCTCACATTCAATCAGCACAGCTTCACATTTCCAATGGAAAGGTGGACCAAAACAAAGCATGAGGAAAGTGGGGTCACTGGGCAGACTTTTAGTGACACCATCAGTAATGTCCAAAGGTCTATGATACAGACCCTCCTTGGGAGAAACCTGTCAGCAGGACTAGCTCCCACACAGGGTCTCATCTGGTGAATCTGGATAGTTCTAGTAAGACAGACAATGTACTTTGCATCCGGCTAGCCCTGCGTGTCACTCAAAGACAGGGCTATAAACGCCTCACTGCCCCTGACAGGCTTCTCTGAAGTCTAGAGTGCTGACCTCGATGAGAGGTGTCTTCTCATGGTCATCCTGGAAACCAATGCATAGCAATGGATAGAGCCACTAGGGAAGGAAGTTCAGAGGTGAACGGGGATCGCTTCTTGACACATTCTTAGGTTCCCAGCGGACATGTTGAAACAAGCTATTCCCTCAGTGACAAGGTGATGGAGATGGTAAAGTCCATTAAAGCATTACGAATCAGATGAATATTTCAGCAAGATGACTTTGTGTTATGACAAGTAAGAGTGCACCCTTTCTCTGACCCCTGATCTGTCTCAGAGACTTTACTACATGCCCTGGAGGTCAAGTTGTGGGTTTAAAGGTCCAAAAAACTCTTACTATTGTCAAGTTGAAGAACTGTGTAATCACCCACGCATGCAAGAAGGTCAAGAGTGCACCAGAGGTAAAGAGTTGCACGTTGCTAACAGTTTTATGTGGCAGTTAATTAAACAACATGGCATGAGATGTGTGGGAGCAGGGAATGAGGGTGGGGGAGTTTTGCTGCTAGCTTAAAGTTTGAAAGCATGTTATGAAGGTATGAAAATCCAAGGACTTTCGGAGGTGAAGGCATGGCTATCAAGCATAATTCACAGTCTTGTCTAATTTGTTCTATGGTGATAAAAAGCCTTTGATTATGCTGTGCGGAGATTAAGGAGCTCACAGACACATGGCTAACCGAGCTAGTGCTCAGCGCAGTTCGCATATCTTGTTTAACTTCCTTCTGAAAAGCCTCTCCTTCCCAAGATGAATCTTGCACGATTATATAAACCTGAACACACAGATTTGATACCAAAAAGCATAGAACGTTAAAAAGCACCCCAAACATTAATCACATTGATTTTAAAAACTTAAACTCAAGCATTGTCTCTGTTCTAAAGTAAGCTAACATTGCACACACGCTGTCCAGTCTTGTTGAATTTATATCATCGTCAGTGTAGCATTGAAAGACAGCTGTGGATAGAAAGGTGGAAATGGGGTGAGTGTGCGGTTGAGATGCTCCAATACACCCACCTGAGCTGAGAGAGAGACAGCATCCACAACTGCTACAAGCATGATTTGTTACCAGCTCTACAGTGTATGTCAGAATGACCCAGCTAATGTGAGGAGTGCTCAAAGCTGGAAAAGAGTGCTTGAAATGAAAGTTCAGGTGTAAACTGCTTTGTATTTAACATTTAGCAGTTACTTTTTTTTATCTTAAGTGTACTACATGTTAGGACAGTCCGTCTGGAACTACCTGGATGCTACCTGGAATTGAGTGCATTGTGTAATAGCACAATGGTGATTGCAAAATTATGATTTCCAGTTTCTCTTAAAGCCAAATGCTTGCACACGTTGAGCTGTGCTCAAATGAGTGACATTAATCTAACTTTTGTTTCCTGTTCCCATTTAATTTCTGTTCACTGTTTGTTCTGTGAATAAAACTGGCTAGAATATAACACATTGCTAAGATACTGTGAGTTGGTTATCAGGGAATTTCTATGGTAGGTTTTTTTTTTTTTTTTGTTGATGTTTTTGGTATACAATTTATTTGATTACTGGCCAAAATGACTAGTCATTTAGACACATATTAAACACACAGGCTTAAGGCATAGGCTGAGTAGTTACTTAAATATGTAATCAAAAAGATGCTTGCTACGAATTTTCAAAATGCAGGTTACCCCTATTTAGGATTAAAACTTCAACTTTTTCATTTAAAGACTAGGTCCATGACCTGCTAACTACAGTATCATCCGAAACTGTACCAGCAGCAAAATTTAAGGACAAGGTGGACAGAAGAGACAGAAAGGGTAGAGATAAACGGAAAGTGGTGAAGCCTGTCTCAGGACCCCCATTATGTGTGTGATGGTGTGAGCACCAACTTTCCACAGCTCAGATAACAGCCTGTGAATTCTTGATGACCGATGCTTCCCCACCTGCCACTTCACATGCAGTCATTGCGAAATTCTGTCGAGCTTATCAGAGAAACAAGCAGAGAGGGCAGTGGCCACTGTGGCGGCTCAGCAGTCGCTGGTTGCTGTAACTCTGTGTCTGTAAGGCACATTTGCTATTGCAAGGGAAACCAATGCAAATATTGGAGTATGACATATTAGTTATTTACTGATGATGACACCATCATTTAGGCTACGTCTACATTAATCTGGATACATTTGAAAACGGCGTTTTCGTTTAAAAACGCTCTCCGTCCTCACTAGCGTTTTCAGGCTGTGTACTGAAAACCCTAAATTCACCTTAGCGCGCATGCGTAAAACCTCACAAAAGCTCACTGAGATGATACAGGCGGAAAAATAAGTAATAAAGTTATCATGCAATTCTTCTGACAGGATCATTTTATTAAGCAAAATATCTCACCATTCACTGATGCGTCCAGGTCGCACTAGTCACCATATGTTTGGTCTAAAACGCAGCTGCTCTCATGTAATGCCGCAGGACAGCAAATGTGAGTAAATTCTGTCCTAAGTGCAGGACTGTGATATGAAGAGTGTGCAAAGTAACACATTTTAGCAACTGTGTGAAAGTGAATAGCAGGCACAATACCGCCGGTATAAACATGAATATATATATATATGTTACGTGACTAAACTTACATCATTCACTTTTGATCAGTGATAAACCTTGGGATGTGATCTGTGAATGAGGCTACATGATCAAGTCCTCATCAGTAAATATTTTTGTCATACCCTTGACATTTTCCCTTGACACAGAGTTACAGTACAACAGCCTGAGAAAAACTAACATTAAAAAGTCAAGGGTTCTTAAGGTAGTGATTTCTGATGAGAATTGGACTGAAATACATGTAGAAACACACAGAATGATCTGTGGTAGAATCTGGAGCGAATATCACTGGAAGGTGATTAATCGTTATTTTCGAAAGCCCCAAATCGTAGCCAAGTTTAATTTAAGTCACTCCAGTGCCTGTTGGAGAGAGTGCGGAGAACAAGCAACACATACTCGTACATCTTTTGGGACTTCCCCATTCTAGTTCCTTACTGGCCAAATGTATTTGGTTTCATTAATAAAAATGATTCAGGTTAGTTTGCCCAGAGTCCCTTTAATATCTATTTTGGGAGTAAAACCAGATTTAATAAAAAATGAAAAGAGAATGTACCTCCTATGAATACTCCTAGTTGCTGCAAAGAAGAACCTCACAATTAAATGGCTTCAGAAAATGCCTACGGACAGTGAGGGAAATGTATGTGATGGAAAAAATAACACACAGCCTAAGACTCAGAATGAGTCAGTTTGTTTGAACAGTGAGATATGGTTGAGCATTCTTTTCCTTTCTTTTTTTTTCCTTCTAAAGTTTCTACTTTTTCACCTCTGTAATTGTCTATTTTTCTTCAAATTTAATAGCTTTGACAGTTTTGAATATTTAGATCCCATCTAATGCCCTTGTTCTGTTTATTGGTTTTGATAACTTTTTTTTTTCGTTTCTTTTCATTTAATTCAATTTTTCTTTTCTTTATTCTTCTGGTTATATGCTTTAAAACACAGTTATGCTAATCTCTATGTGCAAATTAAATTATTGTGTATCGTCGAAATGTACGTTTTGCAAGAAGATGTTGGATAATAAAAAAAATGAAAAAGTCAAGGGTTAAGAGCCCGACTAAAGCAAACAATGATCACCATAATGGTGAAACAAAACGGTCTGTTGTCCCAACACTCTTTTGTACGTATTTGTATTAACAGCTCTCAATTTTGAGTAAAACATGCTTGAGATATTTAAGGCAATCAGTTTCCACATATTGTAAAAATGTTTCCTTGGTTCAACTCAAAAATAATCGAGGCAACTATTTCCATCAGAATTTTGAGTATTTGGAAAACTAATTTTTGTTTGAACAATTAGACTTTACATGTGTTCAACATGAACCCTTAAGTAATACCAACACAAATTTCCTCGTGAACTCAACTCAATTACTTTGTGTAGCAGAAACATAACTAAATTGAGTGAAAGTAACTAATGTGAATACACATTAGTATAACAGAGTAAATTTAGTCACATACTTTTCAATATATGTAAAGCAGCAATTACTTCTGTACTATTTAATATATTACTGCAATATATTATTCTATATATTTTTATATATATTTAAACCATTTAATATACTGATCATAAATATATGGAACTATATTTTCTTTCCGTAAGGGTCAAATGATTTAAAGAATACCAGTGTCACAATTCTTGGGCAAATTCTAATTAATCAAGTGTGTACTTTGCCATATTAACACTACAATACTTAACCTTAAAGAGTTTTGTTTTCGTCTTGTGTAGCCATACTTCTGATAACATCACAGCTTATTTTGGTCAAGAATCACCCCCTTAGACATGAAGAGATGATTTAACATGCATTCGAAGTGATCAATCACATTTTAGAATTGTAGGGTTTATCTGAAATAGTTCCACAATAATTGAAAGACTGTATAGAATGTACACAGATATAAAAAATAACAAATGTATGTATTTATTCTGTCAGAATGTCTTTCCTTCTATACAAATAATTATAAGTACATATACGTTTTTTTTTTTTCACAGAAATAACTCAAACAAAGTAGAACATCCAGTACTGCTTCATTGGAAATCTAATTTACTTGCTACTTATAGTAACTCAAATATGCGGATTGGTTGAAACCTCTGCACCTAAACTCTTAGATGTTGCATAGTGCCAGCCAATTAGTCTAGAACTGCCAATTTTCAGCCAGCTTGTGCAATTTTGTCTGCAATATCCATTACAAAGTGATCTGTGGCCATTTTCTTGTCAGAATGTCAATCAATCAAAAATAGTTTTTATGTGAACCATGCTAAATTCAGTAAAAATCTTCATTTTATGCTGATTCAGTCTTATAAAACGCATTCAGTTGCATTGTCAAATTAAAATTCTCTGAAAGCATTCTTCAAAATAAACTGAGGTGTTTACTCCCAAATGTACCCCAACACATTTATAGTTCTGCATAATGCATCTAGCCTAATGCTGTGGACTCATTACAGAGGACAAACCCCATCCAAAACTATCACACTGAGGTTCGTTACACACCCTTAGTAAGTACATGCCTGAAGACAGCACCCATTGCAGTCTGGGCTAATTAGAAAGCTTTCTTTAATGGGGTTAGTACAGCTGCCACTATGATGAAGTTACCCATGGTGCTCAGTACAGTAGTTTAATGGGCTCTGACTGGGGAACTGCTGGCGGATTAAAGCTTTGTGTGGCATTAGAGAGGGACTGTGTTCTCGAGGGCTACACTCTATATGTTAATCATAATAAGGTTGTCAAGGATTGTTTCGCATTCAAGGAGATACAGGGATCAAAGCTTAATGAAGGCATTAAATGAATGGTTCACTTTTTTGTTGGGCTGTTGTTGATGACTGTTTTCTCAGAGGCAGTTCTCAACGACCACCCTAAATTACACTATCAGTGTATCCAACATTGATTTGGGAGATTTCTTTAGCTTTTTACATTTTACATAGAATTATTGCCCATGCAATTACCATGGGTTTCTGGGTGGTTGACACGAATGGTCTCTATGATCTAAGCATCTGATGCTTTTGTGAAAAGCACCCCAGATCAGCAAGTCTCGTAATGGATATAAAAGAAAAAAAGGAATACATTTATTATCTCCCCACAACATCAAAGAGAACAAAACATTAAAAATACAAAGTCATCTCAAAGACACAAGAAAAATATGGAAAAAGTTGCAAAAAGAAAGAAAGAGACCGAGAGGCAAAAAGGTAGGTGGAAAAAATCTTGTGGCTGATAAATTCAGGGAGTGGTGAGGGAGGAAATCGCTTCCGCCAGTCATGCTTGACCGTGCTCTTTGGAAAGTACTTCCCCCCCATGTGTCGGGTCATGTGCTGAATAGAAATGAAGCCGCACTTCACCACTCCACTCATCCCCGTAATAGACTCTCTCTTGTGGTGACGGCCCTCTAATGAGTTCACTTTCCGCTATTAGGCTGGTTACGACTGCTAGCGCCGCGCTAACCCCTACAGGCTACAACACCTCACGTTCCACATTTACAGGGCTCTCTACAGTAATGTGGTTTCAAATTTTGCACTGTTATGTCATATTATATTGTCTGTACATTGCTATTAAAAGTGTATTATAATATGCTGATTTCAATTTGTAGATATGATTGTGGGTCCCTGGGGAATTACAGGCCTTGCCTAGAATCAGTGAGGGGAATGCTAAAGTAAATCGCACACACTGGCATAATGGGTATGAATTGCCACAGTGTTCTCTGTTTGTTGTGATGCCTGCGAATGCCTGGGGCCAGTCGGATGTAAAGCTTCACAAACATTCCTCATGAAAAATGAAAATCTCTAAGTAGGTCCATACTGTATAATGCATGCCAGGGTGGCTTTGTGGAGATTTATGACGCTCCAAGGGTGGAACCCTGGGGCAAGGGGGAGCGATCCAGTCGCTGAGGGCAAGAGTTGAGTGGTTTGGCTGGCTCTGCTTTGTCTCAGCGGGTATGAGGAAGGGGATTTCATGCGCTTTAATCCTCCAGTTTACAAGACAGGCAGTTCATGGGGACATTGTGAATGGCTGTTTCCCTCCATTTAGCCAGCGCACTGCACTCATTCCAGTTAGTTTAACGCTACCTCGACTCCAAGAAGAAGGATTACGCTCAGGTTCATGTTGCTCTGAGAGCAGCCGTCTGGGTTCTTGAATTGGGCGAGTAAGTGTTTGTTTGTGTGCCGTTCGGCGGACTACACGGACCACGACTACCATTTTAATTTACAACAATGAGGAGATGGATGGATGTGGCTGGGCTCTGGAGTCTGACCTCGTGTGCCTGTTTCTCCACTGAGATTATGAAGTTTCAGAGCTGTGTTATATGGAGGTCACAACTAATGACAAAGTTATTGAAAAGGAACTGTGTAGTTTAACCATGTTAGGGATACATATACATTTTTATAGCTTTAGCTGGCCTAGACTAAAATTGATTACCATGTGTAGGAAAAAGGTATTAAAAATGTGACCTTTCTATATTTTGGTACCTGGCCTAATGCCATAATAACTCATGTTAAATTTGTAAGTGCGATCGAGAGTGCATAAGCCTGGGAGGTAAAGGCCACATTGCCATTTCAGAGCAAACTCACACACACACACCGCTAAATGTGTGTCTTTTCTCTGCGGTAAGGCATGCAGAGGGAGCCATTTAAAATTCATTGTCAGCAAACATCAGAGGATAATGAATTTGCTGCGTGAACAATTTGTGAGCGGGCTGTTTTTTTTGGGTCGGAGAACTAGACCCTGAACAAGTTATTAGCCTGCTATGAGATCTTACATTAAGACTGATGGCATAGCAGAGCAACAGGAAGAACAACCACTGGAGAAAAGCTTTTTGAACCATGGCCAAACTGTACATCATGTGACAAAGGGCACAGGTTAAATCGAAAACAATGCTCAATGTGAGCAAGCAGATGTAATTTTCTCTTTTAACATCATGACATTCTAAAAACATAATAGAAAAGGCTAAGTTCATCTGTGGGCTTTTGTAAATGTCTTTCCTAATTAAGTTTGCCATCACAACATATGAGGTTCCCAACTAGCACGCAGAGAGAAGGAATGGGGAAAGAAATCCAATTCCATCACTAAAGAGCGTAACAATGGCTGCAGTGGCTGACACCAGACAAAAGCAAAATGAATTCACACCAGCTGAAGCGCAAAGACATTCTTTAACTTCCTATTATACTTCACCTCCGATATGTTGTGGTCTTGTTCCTGACAGAACAGTGCCATTCCAATCTATGCGAATTCAGAAGAGGAGTACTCAATAATTACAAGAGATAGGTATGGCTTCACAATGAGTTCACAACAGCTAGCAAAGACTACACAATTATGTACATAAATAAATATACTGTGACCAGTACTGGGCCACAATGAATTAGGTGGTTCACAAAACAATGATTTCATTGCTAAAAGTTGAAGGAATACCCAAACCCTGCCTGAATTCTACAGGTTAAGTGGCCAATAGTAGTAGAGAAGGAGGCTGTGAGAAACTACAGAGCTCCTTCCACAGGGCCGTTCATATCTTTAACCCCATAACCCCTATCATGACAGCCATACTTGCAGCTATACTATCTCCTCTGTCCTGGAAGACTTGGTTATGTAGAATGTCATGGTTAGACAGCAGGGTGTCAGATGAAACAAGTCCGTCCTTAAGACCCTTTTTGGGCCAATGTTGATAATCTGAAAATGGTCAAATGTCAGCATGGTTGATATATATCGGTCTATAAATAGTCATTGCCAAATCAGGCATGTGCCTTACCCATCACTCCAGAACAATACCCTGAACCCTTTGTGGGACTAGAGCAAGAAGGGACCTCATCAGCAGTAGAAGAGATAAGTGTGAATGGAAGCAGTGCACACTGGGTAATGCCTTTGATTAATTACATCAAGCAGACATTCGGCAGACCTATTGTTGTACCATCTTCCCTTCCCACCATCGTAATTATTATTGTGTTGCTCCCGGTGATGTTTTCGGGAGCCATAATTCAGCAACAAATGTCTGTCAGAGATATGTCTTCATAAGCCTTGAAACATTGGTATGAGTGTGAAGACTAAAATGACTGTTTAATGTTATTTTTTAGTATTATTTTTCTTTATTCATTTTCATAATAATTTCATAATGTATTTTATGAGTCAGAGTATGTTTGTAAATGTGTGCTGATGAGAGATATGGGATGAGCTATATTTTGCATACAAGTATGTGTGCAATGTAACACGTTCACTGAGCAGAGATGTTCCAGTGATGATGATACGTCAAATGTGTACAGTTGAGATGTTCTTTACAAGGAAAGGAATGTTTTTCAACTGATGCAAATGTACCACGAATGTATACGCAGAGGGATAGTTTCTTAATATGGAAAGTGGATTGTACCATGTGTAAGCATGAGGTATACGTTCCATTTTAAACTTAAGCAACATGTTTTGCTACCTTACAAGGAAGTTGCAAGTCCCTGAGTGGTGTATATAAGCTCAATCCTTACTGTACTGAGGGGGTGAGGGAGGAGAAACACAGAGAAACCATTTACAGCTGGCATGATGGGGTTAGAGGATAGAGAAATGGGGAACAGAGAAATCTGGAATGAAGACCACCTCTCATGTAGCCTTAGGCTGCGTCTCATTTCTCTGTCTTACCCCTTACTCTTACCCCTTCCCCTCGGTTTTGCGCGTTCATGTGAGGGGAAGTGGTGTCCCAATTCTCATTTTGATTAAGGGCTAGGGCCAAGGCGTAGGGCTACATAGCCCTTGAAACGAAGTCTGCGGAGGACCACACTTGAAAGAGAGGGGTAGGAATTTCTCAGGAGTGAGTCGCACAAATGTATGTATTTTCAGCAGTTTAATGACACTCGTGTTTTATGATAACTTTAATAAAACGTTCAAGCGGTTTTAATTGTAATGTTTTTGTTTTGAATCACTAGTTAACCGCTAGCTAGCAGCTATGCGCTATTTGCCGTTTGCTAATGTTTTGCTTATGGTGTCGCCGGCGCCGCCGTTAAATACAATGATTGAAACAATGTCTTTGACTGATGGCACACAAGCGTGCAAAGATAAAGAGAGACCAGGCAATCGATATCACAACCCGAGACGACGGCATCTTCGTTTGTTTATGTCAACGCGTATCGCCTCTGTTGACGTAGCAGCCAGCTAGCGGAAAGGGAACATGACGCAAACGGTAATCGAGTGATGTCTCATTTCTTAGAGAAACGTTCTTCCCCCTACCCTCCTTCACTCGGTATCGAAGGGCAAGGGGAAGACGCAGACAAAGGGGTAGGGGAAGGGGAAGGGGTAAGACAGAGAAATGAGATTGGCCCTTATTCTTCTATGCTTGTTTCTCTCCTATGTCTGATACAATTATAAAATAATAAATAGAAATCTCTTGGCAAAAGTAACTGGTGCAGCTTCAGTGATCCAACAAT
Organism: Scardinius erythrophthalmus; assembly: GCF_964197995.2. Taxonomy (NCBI): domain Eukaryota; kingdom Metazoa; phylum Chordata; class Actinopteri; order Cypriniformes; family Leuciscidae; genus Scardinius; species Scardinius erythrophthalmus. The sequence continues at coordinate 5,084,177 of NC_138242.1, forward strand.
AATAGGAAAAAGCATGATTTCCAAATCTACAGAGTGACAGAATGTGTATATGGCCGATGGACAGAAAGAGAAGAGCAGTGTGTTCTGGGTAATAACTTGGATTTAGGTCTATAGGTATGTCCTCAACCTGTCAAATCCAAAAGATGAGAGAACGTTCACACAATGGCAGAACTTTCTGACTTGTTGAAACTTCCGGATGTCTATTTCCGTGACCAACAGAAAAAGCTTATTTTAGAAAGATATATCATGTCATGGTTCCTGCAATGGCTTGGAGAAAAACACTGTCTTATTAGTATTTGGTACAAACACAAGCAAGTTTCATTAACAGAGATGAACAGCAGAAAAAGTAAGCTGAGCTTCTGTATAGCAGTGTGCGCTGCTATGCGCCTCACACATGATGTTCTAGCAGGTTTTTTAACCCTGTTCCTGAAGGCACACGAACAGTACACATTTTGCATGTCTCCCTTATCTAACCAATCTATTACAGGTCTTGGACTCTATACTAATAAGCTAAATGTGTAAACTGACAAGACTTAAAAACATGTGAAAATGATAAACTTTCTTGAAGAAGCAGGATTGTCCGATCCTTCAGATAAGCGATTATAGTTTTAAGGGGGCTGAGATGACAGACTGGGGACTGAAGCCCCCCTAAAAAGGGCCTAGAACCGCCCCTGCTTTATCCTATGTTAAGCAACAAGATAAGGAAACTTGTTTGGTAGGCTACCATTAAACAACTAAAAACAGTAGTCTGGCCCACCTCGGACTATGCATCAAGGTGCCCTGGATGTCACGGGTTTCAATGTGAAAGGCTTTGGGGGCCCCTGGCAGTTTGAGGCCCGGGTGCAATGACCCCACTGGCCTGATCCACATGCCAAATCAAAAAAAAAAAAAAAAAAAAAATCATCAAAACACGCTGTTCCTCTAATGTGGACGAGAGTTTTCCTGCTGAAAAGAGCAGACCAGGATTAATCTTTCAGGTGAAGTTGGTTGATCGAGGAAGTCTTGCTTATTGAGTTACTCAAGAACCCTTGTGAAGACATCCAAATCCAAAATGCACCATATTCTAGTATTTTGTTAGATTTGGTACGCGGTCATCAACTGAATACAACAAGATTGAAGAACAGTGAATCTTGCTGGGACCTGGCATGAGTTCAGGAAAAGTAGGATCTTGATATATGTGTGTGTGTGTGTGTGTGTGTGTGTGTGTGTGTGTGTGTGTGTGTGTGTGTGTGTGTGTGTGTGTGTGTGTGTGTGTGTGTGTGCGTGTGTAAGCCTGGGGTGGGTGGACTTGACATGAGACAGTGATGAAGGTTGGACACTGGTACTGAAGGTCAGAAAGTGCTTGCAGGAGAGGCATTGGGCTAGTGCTAGGAAAACAACAACAGAAAGACCTGGAGGGCTGTGTGAGGGACACAAGGGAAATATGCGTGTATGTGTGTGCGTGTGTACGTCAAGTGCTCTGTATATGCTAACAGAGATCTAATGCAAAATGACAATTGGAAGGTAATATTCATGGTATTAAAAGTCCAAGGACGCACTGGTTCTTTAATCAGTCAAAGTTTCTATATGTAATATAAATAAAAAATAGAATGGAAGAATTTGAATTAATCTAAAAGTTGAGCACAAAATCTATTTTTCTTTTTTTTTCGGTGGACAATGTCTTCAACTTTCGCTTACCTGGAAAATCTGAAAAACTGACTTGACCTCAACTTGACCTTCATGACCTTCACCTTTATGACACACCTAAACCTCACTATAAAAGCAATATTACACCTTGCAATTGCACAACCGATCCAAGACATGTTACACACCAAAGATTCTTGCCACTAATAAGTAAAATGAGGTATATATTTTTTTATTAATTAGAGTCAACATTCAATTAACCTAAGACTTAATACCTGGCTGGGAATTAGTTCCATGGCTGTGAAGTGAGAAATCTAGCAAATGCATACCTTTAATTAAATATGGAGAAACTCTTAAAATAAAAAAATAAACTGTTTTATGATTTGTAATCATGTGAAACTCAATAAAAAAAACAATATTTAGTTGAACACTTTAAACATTTTGAATAAGAAATCAGTGACTCAACACAACACCTGCCTCCTTCAGAAGTTGCACAAATGACTGCAAATATCGACATGTCTTTGTTGTGTTATGATTACCCTCTCTAATCTGATGGGGTTTTGAAAAAGGTCCCCTCATCTCCAGCGCTCTGATTTGAGGAATTGGCCGCCTCCAACTGTGTGCTGGCTTGTAAGGCTCATTTGAGCCGAAGCAATAAGAGTCGTAATCAGAGCTGGAATAACACAGAATTTGGGGCTGAGATGTGAGGTTAATTTCGCCAGTGCCACTTGAAAGTCAGCAGGCTCCTTCTTAATTAATCTAGCATGACTTCCAGGCTCAGCAAGCAAATCCTCACAGCCATGTGTCGACAAGCCCCACACTCTCGAGAATCAAACCGGGCTGGGAGACGGCACAACGGGGAGGCGTGAATAACCACAACTGGACCACTCGCATCTGTACTATTCCTTTATTCACTATTATATTCGGAGTGGAAAAAACTAGACTCTATGGGCAATACTAACTGGTATTCAAAGGAAAAGCATGTTTAGTGTAGCATACAATATTTTTTTCAGTCCTGTGTAATTGTTGCTTGTCTTGTTGATTCTACAACATAACATTTTGAATAAAAGTTGAGGCAGACTGTGCAACATCAACCTTTTTTTATGCAAGACCTTTGGTCACGACTGACATCTAGAAGTATCTCACACTCAAAAATGTTTTTGTTCAGTTGAATTAATTAAAATGAGCTAAAGTAACACTTAAAAAAAAAATCACAACTTAATTTAATTGTGTTCAATCAACCTAATATATTTAAAGCTGAAGTTCACTGATTTAATTTGTGTTAAAACTACATGAATCTTTTTTGTTGACATAACTAACTGGGCAGTGGATCTGTAGTTAAGAGACTGCATTGTTTAGAGTGACCACCAGGCAATTTTTATAGTATGTACATAGCATTAAAGGAAAAATTGCAATTGCATCAATTTCCGATCTCCGATGGGCTTTTGCATTGATGAGAATGTCACATCACCACACTAAGACATTTTTCAAAATTATTATATCTTATTTTATGTTACACAAGAAGTCATACAGGTTGGGAACGAAATGAGTGAGTATATAATGAAAGAGCTTCATAATTTTCTTGTGATTCTCTAAATGTGTGTCAGACAGCAGAAACAGAAAATAAATCTATGAAACTAGTTTATTCAGTTATATACTCCATAATATCAATCCCACCAGCATTATAACAGTGTTGAACATTTGTTGGCCTGAAATGTGATTTAATACTCACGCATAGACACACACACACACACAGCCATCTAGTGACAAACCAGCCCCTTCAGGAAGAGCAACAGTGTCAATGTCAGAGCTTCATTCTGGTGTGTGTAATGGGCGGGCGGCTTGCTGACACTGCCATGATCACACTGTGCGACGGTGACCTGGAAAGGCGTAGAGGACAGCAGAGAGGGAGGGAGAGAGGGCCTTCACAAGACACAGCTGACCTGATTCAACCTCAGGGCCTCAGAGGACGCTAAACAGCATTCATTTGGATAAATACTAGCTTGGGCAGAGTAGAGGAAAACACCTGGTTATAATAAGGGAACAGTCTTAGGAGTAGTCTGGGGATTTCTATCAAAACCCAGAAAGCTGCCTCGCTGTTTACCATCTATAGGTATAGCGACCTTCTGAGGCAGAATCTTTAGTGAAAGCCATTCATTTGAAATTCATCCAACTCAATTCCAAAAGAGTCTGAGGTTGCACATTGCTAAGTTGTTTCCAATATAGGCTGCGTCCGAAAGCTTAAAAATGCGGTTTTTGGAGGATGCATTCTAAAGTCAGAAGACATCATGCCTTCTCCAAATCCAATGTTACCTTCACTTCATGTCTCCTGAGATACTTTCATCTGATCAAACTAATATACACATTCATGAGTCTGTAGTATGTTGTTACACTGTAAAAACTGCTGTAAAAACCGGCCAAATTGTGACCGTAACATACTGTTTTCCATTAAAACTAATGCACCGTAGAAAACCATGCATTCTGGGTTATATTTTGCATGGCAAGCAATTGCTGTTAATTTACAGTCCATTTTCAACACTTTGAACGGGTGTTTCACATTGATTATTAGAGTTTCGGTTCGAGCAAGTCTTCGTCTATCCGTGTTCGCGTCGCTCATGACAGCAATATGTGTGGAAAATACAAGAAACCTAAGAGGAGAGAACTTTGAAACTCACTGCAGCAAGAAGCAACTTCTTTTAAAACTGGACCAGTGACTGTGGTGAGCTGGAACTAAAACTGAGAAATCGGCGCCTGAAATGAACTTGTCTGTGTTTACGGCACTTCTTCGAATCCTTTATGAGAAAACTTTGAAACTGACTGCAGCATTCTTTTAAAACTGGAAGTTTTGGTCGGAGTGTTTTCTCTCACTTCCAAATCACTCGAACGGTGACTGATGAGCTGGAAATGAACAAGCCGGAATAGCGCTTGAGAGTGCTTATAAGTGAGTGCTTATAAACGCATTAAACGGAGAGGGTAAAATCCTGTCAATTCACTGTAATACATAATTTATTAAATATTACAAGCTTTCAGACTGTGTTTTTCTTGGTGGCTTTCAGACAAATTTACTTTTAAACATTATTGATTACACTTTTAAAAACGCAATTTCGTTTAACTGTATAATGTACTATTTAACAGAGTTTGAATTATTTTCTGCACTTTTTCTTACATACAAATGTTCACATTGCTTTTGCGCTTGCCTATTTTCCATGTTGGGTGTTCTTGCTTATAAGTACTTTAAATATTCACCTTTTTATTAGCCTATTACTGCTGTCTGTGTTTTTACTGTAGTAATTCCCTGTGTGATTTTAATTTCCAATTTGGGTTGTTTTTAACCCAGCATTTTTTAGAGTGTAATTTGCAAATTTATCACAGAAATACTACATGTATTTTTTTACAGTAAATGGCTGTAAAGTAATTTCACAGTATTAATACCATAGAATTACAGTATATTGCTGGCGTCTTTGCTGCTAGTGTCTTACTGTAAAATAAAAAATACTGTAAAATACTTTAATTTTTGCAGTGTACAGCAAATTGACAATATTTATAACGTAGAATTAAAAAAGATTGCTGGCATCTCTGCTGAAAGTATTTTACCGCTTTTTTAGATAATTATTTTACAGTGTAAGCTTATGACTTTAATGAAACTAAAAACACAAAGCACTAAGGGTGTCACGATTTCGATTTTGTATCGAAATCGATCGAAATTAAACCACAACCTCGATCATCGAATTAAAAAATTTAATCGTCGATACTGCCACGCCCCCATGTCACGTCCGGTGCGGTCGGCTTGCAGAACAGAAGTCAACTAGAGCGCAGTGCAGCACCCAGAAAGTTTAGAGGGACGTACATGCTCGCAACGGGGCTTAGGCTACTTTACAAGAAGTTCATATTGTCACAAGCTTGTCCTGTCTTGTTTTGCACTTGGGTGTTTTGTTGTTTTGAGCCATGTGCTCGTGTCCATTGTCTAGCCCCTCCCATCTTGTTATCTAGTTATTGGTTAATTTGTCCCACCTGTTGTGTTCGTTACCCTCCTTGTTTGTTCCCCTATTTAGTCTCCTTGTGTCAGTAGTCTTGTGCTGTTACGTTGTCTTATGTTCTTGTGTTTTCTTCCTAGTGTTTAAACCTGTTTAGTATTTGTTCTAGTGTTTTCCCCCACGTGGGAGTTTTGTTTATTCTTTGTACTTTTGTTTGGTTTGTTAATTAAAATCTTACCTTTGTTTCATCTGCATTTGAGTCCTCGTTTATGTTTCATGATTTAAACGTGACAGAACGTAACAGCCATTTGAGGACTCAGCAGTATGGATTCTCGCGGGCTTTCTCCTACCACATGGGACAGAGAGACTTTTAGAGGAACCCGGCTGGTCAAATTTAGGGGAACTCGTGGAGGACGTAGGGGAGGAGATACTAGAGGTGAGCACCGACAGCATTCTCCAGTTTGGTCATTCTCTGACCATGGACCGGCGAGGTTCAGCCCCAAACGTCTTTCTTCGCCTGTTCCCGTGGTTCCAGTGCCGATGGTTCCAATGCCGGTGGTTCCAGCGCCGATGGTCCCAGTGACCTCAGTGCCGGTGGTCCAGAGTTTGGGGACTCCAAAACGCAGGAGGAGAAGAAAGGCTTCCTCTGCAACTGTTCACATCCAGCCAGAGACCATTCACATCGCGTTTGCCCAGTCAGAGACTGTTCACGTCACGTCTGCCGAGTCTGTGTCACCGGGTAAGATGGCTGCCACTGAGTCTGTGTCCCCTGACAGAACGCCCGCTGAAACGTTGTTGGATTATTTTTCGATGCTGTTTAAGATCCTGGAGGTTCCCGGGAAGGTTCATATCACGCCTGCCCAGCCAGAGATTGTTCACGTCACGTCTGCCCAGCCAGAGACTGTTCACGTCACGCCTGCTCAGCCAGAGACTGTTCACGTCACGCCTGCCCAGCCAGAGACTGTTCACGTCACGTCTGCCCAGCTAGAGACTGTTCACGTCACGTCTGCCCAGCTAGAGACTGTTCACGTCACGTCTGCCCAGTCAGAGACTGTTCACGTCACGTCTGCCCAGTCAGAGACGGTTCGCGTCACGTCTGCCCAGTCAGAGACGGTTCACGTCACATCTGCCCAGCCGGAGACTGTTCTCGTCGTGTCTGCCCAGCCAGAAACTGTTCACGTCATGCCTGCTGAGCCGGTGTCCCTGGACAAGATGGCCGTACAGCCGGTGCCTGTGCCTGAGCCGGTGGTGTCTGTTCCAGAGTCGGTGGTGTCTGTTCCAGTCCCTGAGCCGGTGGTGTCTGTTCCTGAGCCGGTGGTGTATGTTTCTGGGCCGGTGGTGTCTGTTCGTGAGCCGGTGGCATCTGTTCCTGAGCCTTCAGTGACCGCGACACTGGCCATTATGGCCACAGCCATGTGGTGTGTGTGGGCTACGCACACACTTGAGCCGGTGGTGTCTGTTTCTGAGCCGGTGGTGTCTGTTCCAGTCCCTGAGTCGGCGGTGTCTGTTCCCGAGCCGGCGGTGTCTGTCCCTGAGCCGGAGCCCGTGTCTGTCCCTGAGCCGGAGCCCGTGTCTGTCCCTGAGCCGGAGCCCGTGTCTGTCCCTGAGCCGGAGCCCGTGTCTGTCCCTGAGCCGGAGCCCGTGTCTGTCCCTGAGCCGGAGCCCGTGTCTGTCCCTGAGCCGGAGCCCGTGTCTGTCCCTGAGCCGGAGCCCGTGTCTGTCCCTGAGCCGGAGCCCGTGTCTGTCCCTGAGCCGGAGCCCGTGTCTGTCCCTGAGCCGGAGCCCGTGTCTGTCCCTGAGCCGGAGCCCGTGTCTGTCCCTGAGCCGGAGCCCGTGTCTGTCCCTGAGCCGGAGCCCGTGTCTGTCCCTGAGCCGGAGCCCGTGTCTGTCCCTGAGCCGGAGCCCGTGTCTGTCCCTGAGCCGGAGCCCGTGTCTGTCCCTGAGCCGGAGCCGTTGGTGCCCGTGTCTGTCCCTGAGCCGGAGCCGTTGGTGCCAGTTCCAGTTCCAGTGCCGGAGCCGTTGGTGCCAGTTCCAGTGCCGGAGCCGTTGGTGCCAGTTCCAGTGCCTGAGCCGTTGGTGCCAGTTCCAGTGCCTGAGCCGTTGGTGCCAGTTCCAGTGCCTGAGCCGTTGGTGCCAGTTCCAGAGCCGGAGCCGTTGGTGCCAGTTCCAGAGCCGGAGCCGTTGGTGCCAGTTCCAGAGCCGGAGCCGTTGGTGCCAGTTCCAGAGCCGGAGCCGTTGGTGCCAGTTCCAGAGCCGGAGCCGTTGGTGCCAGTTCCAGAGCCGGAGCCGTTGGTGCCAGTTCCAGAGCCGGAGCCGTTGGTGCCAGTTCCAGAGCCGGAGCCGTTGGTGCCAGTTCCAGAGCCGGAGCCGTTGGTGCCAGTTCCAGAGCCGGAGCCGTTGGTGCCAGTTCCAGAGCCGGAGCCGTTGGTGCCAGTTCCAGAGCCTGAGCCGTTGGTGCCAGTTACACCGCCCGAGGGGTCGCCGCCGTCCTGGCCGCCCGTTGGACTGTCGTCTCCGCCCTGGCCGCCCGTTGGACTGTCTCTGCCCTGGTCTGTCCCTCCAGTCCCGCCCTGGTCTGTCCCTCCAGTCCCGCCCTGGTCTGTCCCTCCAGTCCCGCCCTGGTCTGTCCCTCCAGTCCCGCCCTGGTCTGTCCCTCCAGTCCCGCCCTGGTCTGTCCCTCCAGTCCCGCCCTGGTCTGTCCCTCCAGTCTCGCCCTGGTCTGTCCCTCCAGTCCCGCCCTGGTCTGTCCCTCCCGTCCCGCCTTGGTCCGTCCCTCCGTCCCGCCTTGGTCCGTCCCTCCTGTCCTAGTGGAGCGTCTGGTAGCCGCTCCTTTAGGAGGGGGTTATGTCACAAGCTTGTCATGTCTTGTTTTGCACTTGGGTGTTTTGTTGTTTTGAGCCATGTGCTCGTGTCCATTGTCTAGCCCCTCCCATCTTGTTATCTAGTTATTGGTTAATTTGTCCCACCTGTTGTGTTCGTTACCCTCCTTGTTTGTTCCCCTATTTAGTCTCCTTGTGTCAGTAGTCTTGTGCTGTTACGTTGTCTTATGTTCTTGTGTTTTCTTCCTAGTGTTTAAACCTGTTTAGTATTTGTTCTAGTGTTTTCCCCCACGTGGGAGTTTTGTTTATTCTTTGTACTTTTGTTTGGTTTGTTAATTAAAATCTTACCTTTGTTTCATCTGCATTTGAGTCCTCGTTTATGTTTCATGATTTAAACGTGACACATATATCAATATTCTTCTAACGAATAGAAATAACCTTATATAATGTATCTATCTGTCTATTATGTGTACAGTTACGTTCAGAAAGGACGTGCAAGCGGTTGCCATGGTAATGAACAGCCTGCTAGTTAAAGCGAATGTAATATTATCCTGTAACGTTATCTGAGCCAAAATGTACAGCGCGCGTTATATTTTCTAAATCCAAACAATTGGCCACTGAACCAGCTGATAAAATCTTCATTTGATTCAAAACGTGATTACAACTTGAGGACGCTCAAACTCGATCGTATTTTACAAAAGACGCGCGCGTGCACACGCAATGAGAGGGAGCGCGGTTCACCGGGCTATGGTAAAATAATGACACAGTTTCAAGGTGTGTATAATTTAAACTACTTAGTCAATGCTAACAGTAGCTGCTGTAAGGTTTTTATTACTGCTGCTCTCCTTCTAGTCACTTCTGAACTTTTATTGATTAAGCTTCAGGTGACGGGTTGCCAGATATCACAAAAAGAGCAAAACAAGCCCCTTAAAAACGCAGTATAAGCATGGCAAAACTTTACCGGGGAAGGAACACATCTAAACCACTAGTATTACTAATATCCTATACAATTAAAAGGAAGTAACTAATTTATTATGAATAGAATAGTTCAATATAAAATATCAGATATTAAAAACTGAATGATTAAGTGAAACAATAACATGAGATTGAAAAGTTATTCAGCAATACTTTCTTTAAAGTTTAATCGCACATACGAGTTGTATTTAATATCAATCAGTTGGGGGCAGTTCATCTAAAAGTTGATGGTTGTGTTCTGTTTAATATATTTAGCTATCAAAATAGTTTACCAAATAAATCATTTACCAAATAAAAGAAAAAGAAAATCAAACAAGGTGAAGTACTTTTCATTTCTAAAGTAGGCTATTTGGGTTTATTTATTATACATAAAGCCCTTTCTGTCAATTTCTCCAGAATAGCATAACTATATTGTGAAATATATTGTTACTGTGAAATAAAATGAGTCATATCGTGAAAAAATTATTTTGGTCATACCGCCCAGACCTAGTCTAGCCTAAGCAACCTGTGCTTAAAAAATAAATAAATAAATAAATAAATGTAAAAATCGAGAATCGAATCGAATCGTGACCTTAGAATCGAAAATGTAATCGAATCGAGGATTTGGAGAATCGTGACACCCCTACAAAGCACAAACTAATACAGGGTACAACAGGGCTAAGGAACATTTGCTCTTCACTACTCTCGTAGTGTATGATTGCAGGGAAAATATACACAATGAGCTAATTTTTTTAGCAAAAAATGCAACCAAATTTTTAGGTGTGTCTTTAGCCCTGTTGTACCCTTTACATTCATGAGTCTGACATTAGAATGTTGCTAAGCTAATGACTCAATGCATAAAAACAATACAAACTAATGTAATAAATGGAATTGTTTATGAATAATTTCCATAATTTCCATGATCTAATTTCCATAGAATATGAAAAAGATAGTGTTTTCCAAGAACAGCATTCACAACCTGTACTTCCAAGTGACAAGTGATATTCAAAAAATAAATAAATAAATCAATCTGAAAGCTTTTTCGTTGCCCTCTGATGTCAAAGACAGAGCATGTTAAAACAAATTAAAAAAGATTACACAGATTTATTTTACAGCGTTCATTGCAATGCATTCTGGATTTGTTTTGTCCACTAAATGTGTGTTGCTGTCTTAGATTTAGGGCAAATCCTATTGCATCTTATAAAGGCAACATCATTTTAACATCACAGCATAAGCATGCTATTTAGGTAGACAGCTCACTAGACAGAACCAATGTGTCATGTAGAGAACTGCTACGATTTAGTATTTAACTGGCAATAATTATTAAGATACAGGTATGCACAATGCATTGATATCTCCTAACCAGAAAACCAAAACAACAAAGCACAAATGCATTCATGGGATACTATTGTGTGTTGTCGGTTATCCAAATAGAGTGTTATGCAAGTTTTATCAGATATCAGTAGTAATTGATATCATATTCTTCTCACCGCTGCTCCAGGATTTAATGTGTGGTGAGTGCATCGTCAGTAAAATGAAGATAAATCTCTCCCTTCACAATTGTGTGTCAGGTGTTTCTGTGACGGGCCTCCTGAGAAACGGCCGTGCTTCCACCACGCAGACACGCAAAAACTGCCCGGTCTAGCACAAATGACAGTAATTTGCTTCTTAGCTCGTTTCTGACCTAGAAACATAATTCATTAGTGGATACCAAACAAATAAATCAGAACTCCCCCAAAAAATGACTTCTAAAAGCCGTCAAAATCAGTGACACAAGCACTAAATCTTCACTCACACTCAGGTGTGACTACATGTGCGAATCAGGTGCTAAATTTGGAATTAGCTGCTCACTAGCTAACAGCACATACATCACACTAATGCAGTTCTGTCAACCTCTGCATCCTCTTAATCAGAGCACATCTGTGTTCAGATGGCATGCGTGCTCGCGAATAAGGTAAGCAGGGATGTCTGTCTGCAATGGACTGGACTTCAACAGATTAAGCTAGTTTTAGAGAATATTTAAGACTTAAAGTCTTCATGAAACAGCATTCATTCCCATCATGTTTACTTATGGGAGGTTATTTTTCTTGAAGACTTATATGCTCAACAAGCTTACATTTATTTGATCAAAACTACAGTAAAAACCGTAATATTAGGGAATAGTAATACAAATTTAAATAGCTTTTGTCTACAGTAATATATTTTAAAATGTAATCTATTCCAGTGATTACAAAGCTGAATTTTCAGCATCATTACTCCAGTCTGCAGTGTCACGTGATCCTTCAGAAATCATTCTAATATGCTGATTTGGTGCTCAAAAAAACCCATTAAATTATTTGATGAATAGAAAGTTCAGAAGAACAGAATAGTTTTGAAATTGAAATATGTTGTAACATTATAATACCTTTGATCAATTTAATGCATCCTTGCTAAAATAAAAAGTATTAATTTCTAAAAAAAAAAAAAAAAAAAAAAAAAACGTTTTGAAATGTAACTTTTGAAATGTAGTGTATATGTGTATGCATATTTGTGTATGTGTGTGTGTCTCCTGTACTGTATAGAACGCATATAGGGTACACAAGTGACCTCAATCTTCATGTTCATGATATTTAATTTAATTTAATAAAAGTTATTTTTGTCACATTATGAAGCGGCAGTGCTGCACATTGAATTAGCATTTCACATTACCGTGTCACTAAATGTCCTCTATTGTTTTAATGGTAGCACAATTTGTCGACGTCAGACATCATTTCACAGGTATCAGCTGCAGAAATGGAAAAGGTTTGGCCCAGTGACTCCAACTTTGTTACAAGCTAATGGAAACATTGCGTTCTATTTTACGGCCGCGGCCACTGTGCATTCAACCTTACTGGTCTCTGAGAGTCCAACCTGGGAACACAACTAGTTCACACTAAATCTGTGGATGTGGGCATTGTCATGCTGCTATAGTACAGTCACAACGCATGGCTGACCTTGGGCTAGTTAGCATACAGGCCAGCTAGTATGGGATCAAATTCCCGCCAAATATATAGCGGTCACGTATAAAAAAATAATAAGCGTGAATCAAAAATTTAAAAACACATGTAAAAATATATTGCACAAACTGAAAAAAAGAATGCAAAATGATAAGAATAGCAAACAACGTGGTCACGGATCAAAATATAATAAGCGTGAATAAAGAAATAACAAGCATGAATAAAAACTTTAAACACATTAAAATTTATTTTGCACAAAACTTAAACTTATGGTCATGCTTTGTTAAAAAGTATGGTTTTATTACTGTGTACTTTGTGCTTTCTTGCATTTTCTGCTCATATTTTACTCTTTTGTACGCTTGTGATGTTTTTCTCTTCGCTCTTCTTTCTATGTTCTGCGCTTGCTCTTCCAAATGTTGCAGTTCGAGTTTCATGTAAATTAGGGCGGGCTTAAGCGTCACCATTGGTCCACTAGTTCTAGATTGACAGATACTCCTCTAGCCAATCAATCGAAGAGGGGAGTTGACGTCACACTAATGCGACTCGTGGTACAAGCTGTTTATGTTTGTACAATTTCTTCAATCCCATTATAATATACTAAAATGTTATTTTCTAATACTTTTATATACTGTTCAATTTCTTATTTGTGCTTTGATATGTGCATTTATTAAATTAATTATTTTCGCTTGGCATACCAGCGTGATTACGTCACCGCACACTTCAGTGGGTGGTGCGCGCCCGTGAAGCACTTCATTCTGAGTAAATATAACAACAAAGAAGCACTGCTGCACTCTCTTTTGTTTCATTTTTCTTTAATCATTATACTCTTTTTCAGGAGTGCTACACTTACAAGGGAAGACGGCAGTTCAATTTAACTTTACAAAGACTTTCAAGCAGTAAAGCTATCTGAACTCTGGACATAAATAATTAAATTCATTTTTTTTTTAGATACATGAGAATGTTAATGTGCACACAGGTAATTGGTGTTAAACAATATTACTTGGCTCATGATGCCAATATGTTAAGGCTGCTGTTAGCGAAACATCCTGCAATTATGAAACACTACAATTCGTCGCAAAAACTAAGTTAAAAACGGCCATTGTCTGAAGACTTTAGGACTTTGACCTGTCACCGCTACGCATTGCCTACCTTTTTTTTATTAACCTCGCCAAATTTGACAAGATTATTGAAAATGATTGTGTTACAGAGAAGATATAGAGAAACCAGTTGAATTTAATACAGTGGTTTATTACAAACTTACTGTGTTTACTTACATAGCTACATAATTGCATATTACTTTAGAATTAATGTTTTAAATATAGCTTAAAATTTGAATACAGTAACATCTCCATCAGCGATAGGTAACGCTGTTTCTAGAGTGCCGCTGTCCTGCAGAGTTTAGCGTCAACTCCGATTAAAAACCTCACCTGTCTTAAATATCCTAAAGACGATGATTAGCTGGTTCAGGTGTGTTTGATTAGGGTTGAAGGAGCTAAACTCTGCACCCAGGAGTCAGGACCGACATTACACATCCTTGTTATTGATTAAATATGATTTTAAATATGAAAGTAAAACGGCCAGTAGGTGGTGGTGGCTGCTTGGAGAAGATCGACGTTCGCGGTGCCAGGTCCAGTGCATTAGAGGTGAATGATGGATCATCAGACAGGCATAACTGTAACAGGTCGTTGTTAGGATGACGAATTTAACTATACCATATTGCCAGGTATACGTATACCGGCAACAGTTTGAGTTGCAGGCACACATGCAGTTTAAAGGTGTCCTGTTGATGGTCGTCTTCCCCTGTATAACAAGTAAGCATCAGTAGCCACGAGTCGCATTGGTGTGACGTCAACTCCCCTCTTCGATTGATTGGCTAGAGGAGTATCTGTCAATCTAGAACTAGTGGACCAATGGTGACGCTTAAGCCCGCCCTAATTTACATGAAACTCGAACTGCAACATTTGGAAGAGCAAGCGCAGAACATAGAAAGAAGAGCGAAGAGAAAAACATCACAAGCGTACAAAAGAGTAAAATATGAGCAGAAAATGCAAGAAAGCACAAAGTACACAGTAATAAAACCATACTTTTTAACAAAGCATGACCATAAGTTTAAGTTTTGTGCAAAATAACTTTTAATGTGTTTAAAGTTTTTATTCATGCTTGTTATTTCTTTATTCACGCTTATTATATTTTGATCCGTGACCACGTTGTTTGCTATTCTGATCATTTTGCATTCTTTTTTTCAGTTTGTGCAATATATTTTTACATGTGTTTTTAAATTTTTGATTTACGCTTATTATTTTTTTATACGCGACCGCTATATATTTGGCGGGAATTTGATCCCATAAGCTAGCATTTAAAGGTCACTTGAGTGGCCACAGAGTTGTTATAATGGAAAGTGGCTCCATTCATCTATCAAATGAGATTCTGCACCTTTCATACAGATCGTGTTTTACTCCACCAACACTTCTAGAGTTCCCAAACATTTGTCATATAATGCGAAAGCAAAGCCGTCAAATGTGTTTTGCTGGAAAAGAAATAAATATTAAAACATCAGGGAGATAAAGTGACACTAGTTGACAAGAGAAGGGAATCCACTGACAGTTCAAAGGCATGTTCTGGTAGAGGGATATTTCATCGCCTGTGTGTCAGCAACTAAAGCTTTGAGGAAACGACTGAATGTAGTGACTGTATTATCCCATGGAAGCAGGTTCCCTGGCTGGATTCCCATTTATGTGCACTAGTAAAACAGCTTTTTAACCTCAGACATGGCTGTGGATTCAGCTCTGATAAATGGCAGGCCAGTAGAATCTGTTTTGTCTGGGTGGTGCAACATAAGAGAGCTTGTGATATATTTTGTGGACAAGTAAAAGGTGCATTTGAAATATGCCATGTAAAAACAGCAAGGGAGTCAAATGAATATAATATGTGTAGCATTTGAGCACATGAAGTACGATAAAAGTGCAGTATTGGAGGGTGTCTTTGTAAAATGATCAAGTGTTAATGCAAACAGAATAGTTTTTCACATATTTTGCAACCATAGAGACTAAGAGACATGCAAAGATGCAATTCACAAGTGTAAAAAATTATTCTATTGATGCTCAAATTAAAATTGCCACATGCAGACCAATTTATCTTTCACAATATTTTTTTCCATATCATTAAAAAATATATTTTATTTACAATTTTGAAAATGAAAGAGCCATTTGATTTCATTAAACGACCAATTTAAATTAAATATAAACAAATTAAGCCAATCATTTATCGTACAACATGCAGAAAAATAATTTCTCTCTTGATGTGCAAATTTAAAATGAATATTATCAGTAAGTAAATGGTGAAATTATTATTAATATTGTCGGTATGATTATTTATTTAATGTAAGAGAGGTTAAGCATTTGCAGCAACAGACAGACTTATATTTGTGCAATATAATGGCATATAAAGTGTATAATAGGGTGTGAGAAAAAGTGTTATTCTATATAATACCCATTCCACATGGTGCGTTGCTCTCTGTTTATTACTTGGCATGGAGGACATCTGGACCCCTTTAAAATCCCCGGTGAACCTGAAATCGTTTATTCATTATATATTTCTGATAGGGGTTGGGGGGGGGTTGGGGGGGTTGGGCATCTGCCAAAAAGCTTCCCTACACTTTTCCCTCAACAGCACGCCAGTCACTGCATACAGGATGACAAATTACCCTCCATGCGCCTTCAGACGGCGTGGCCTCCCCATCACAGCCATCTCCAGATGGACTCAATTAAACTATTAGCCAATGAGTGGGGCCTGATGACTCCATTAGGAAACATTTTGGGCTTAAACAAACTGAGAAAATCAAATGCATTCCTCAAATACCAACAAAACTTGCCAATGCCAAGACAGCACTGCATTATACTCAGGGTTTGAAATTAACTTTTCCACTCACCAGCCAATTTGGCTACAAAATGTACAAAATGCATTGTGGGATACAGTACTCCATGCAGTGTTCTCAAATTGCATACTGTAAATTTGATAGTATTCCATTTACATGACAAATGTGCTGCTTACCATGTACTGTAAATAACACATACAGCGTACAATTTGCTTTCAAAAACAGTAGGTAGTGGGTAATACCAAGCATGCCTTTGGAATTTTTGGCATACAGGTTTGTGCAAGCATAACATGCATCTGTAGAATCCTGACAACAAGGTTTCCGAGTAGACAAGAGGGCCCTCTGTGGTAGAGGAGAACAATAATTTAGAGTGAAGTACGTGGAGATGGGAATCTGGAGTGGCTCTCTGCACTCTCTCCCGGGCCCCGTTTATCTGTCATCACCTTAGCTGTCCCATATATTCAGGCACAGAGTCAATGCAATTCACTGACACCATCATTCACTTCATGGCTCTCTAGTGCCAACTGCCTGTGAGAATCAACCTCAGTAACACGGCTTTAATTTATATGACACGAAAGATGGGATAAACACCAAACTAAGGCTATAAACTCACTTGATCTATTTGAACAGAAGATGGTGGAAAGGTGTAGAGGCATTTTATTATCTCTGCAAGCAGTAATTACTAAACAAAAGGTCTTTTAAGGTGAATTATCCAACAGAATATTAAAGGTCAATGGGATGAGCTATTGACCCCCAATCTGCAGTTACATTTCTGAGACAGGAGAATATACAGCTTTGAGTATATCACAAGGGTCTCCTACTACAACCTAGCAATAAACGTGAACGTATCAGAAGTGAGTAATAGTGATGTGTAAAACAATGCTTTTATCAGCAATAAGTTAACACAGGTGCTGATGATCATCTTCAACTGAGCTTAAACAAATATAACACTAAAAAACATCCAAAAATACTATAGACAGCATTACCCACTTCAATCCAGGAAAGATGCTTGCAGACTATCTCTAGAATCAAAACAAACCTGTAAAAAATATTATATTGACACTTTCCTTGAAGCAAGCTGGGGTTAAATGGATAGTTCACCCAAAAATGAAATTACTGTCATTATTTACTCATTTTGTTCCAAACTCGCATTACTTACTTTACTTTGTGTAACACACAAGAAGAAATTCTGAGGGCTGCACTGGTCCCATTTTCTCCACGCAATTATGATGAATGGAGAGACAAAAATGGTACAAATGCACCACAACAGTTTCATAAAAACAGTATATGAAAAGTCATTTGAGTTATAAGAGCAAGCTTTGTGTGATGAACAGACCAATAGTCAATCTGAACTGAAAATCTTGAAATTCGCTTTAAACTCCTTGGCACGTTCATCATGTTTAACATTATTGGAGGTAAAGATTGTCAGATAATAATAACGTAAAGTTCATGCTGTGCCTCATACAAAGTCACACTTATCATATGACTTCAGAAACTGCAGGAGGTGTGTGGACTACTTTTATGATACTTATATGGTGAGTTTACGTCCTTTTTTAACCTTGAAAGCTCCAGTCCCAATTTAATTGTAATTTACCAATAAATTATGAAGAGAACTGTTTTTGTGTCTCCCTCTCCCCACTGCCTTTCTCTCCATCCCTGGCTCCCAAATCACATAAACCCTCATCAGGCAAATACAGACAACCTGTAACAGGGTCTCCCTGTCGTGCCTTTTTTCTACTCTCTGTGACAATGAGATACAGTGGCACCAATGAAAGCGTCCCTCGACAATGCACCACAGCTGTGCAACTGTCCCACTTTCAGTTGTCACCAATTCTACCAACCGCTTTTCCTCCCTCACTACTGGCCCAGCTCAAATGTTTTTTCTTTTAATGACCCTTTTTTACCAATATGTAATTCTTAGAAAGCATCAGAAATGAGGAGCCAAACTGTACACCAACATCTAAGAGAACATCTGTCTTCTGGATATCAAATGCTCTACTCTTCTAGATGACTTCACTTTCACGGTCAGGGAATTCTCAGGGAGTTGCTGAACCACCTCTAAACTGTAGTGTTGAATTAATAATAAAGCATTTGCTTTGAGGTTTTTTGTTTGTTTGTTTTGTTTTTTTGAATTGTATTGGGGTCCAATTACACCTCGACTTGGATTGCTCATCCATCTCGAACATAAGAATGAAGGCGAGTCAACGGTAGTTTGACCTTTTAAAGAGAAATGCTGGGTTAAAGAAATGAACATCTGAGACTTCATTGGTGTCTGTTCTTTGTTCTGACACACATTCGGAGCATTGTGAGGGGCAGTTAGAAAGCGTGATGCCAGAGAAGCAGGGGAGGCTTTGTGATGAGCGCACTACCAGCCTGCAGAGACTGTGTGCTTGTCATATTCAAGCTGAGCAGAGGCAGAGCCGTGCTTCACAGCCCCTTCACAGCAAGGCTGCAGAAACTTGTGCCCAACCCATAATAATCACTGACATTCCCTGCACGCCAGCATCCCTCCTTTTCTTCTCTGGCTCCCTGAAACTGCCAATTTGCCTCAAACGAGCCAAACTTAATCCCATCACTCCCAGGCTCCTGTCTCCACCACTGTCTAACTGGCTGCGGCCACAAGAAGAACAAAAGGAGAGAGCAAACAAACAGTAAGGCCTTAACCTTCTAACTTCCACCCTCTGAATCGTTCTGTCAAATAACAGCACCTCTCGGCCTTCTTTGTTGTCCCAATCCTCCTGTCATTTCCTTGTAATTGAGCTCAATGGAGCTTGAGATCTACTCTCCCGTGTCTCCTCTCTGCTCTAAGCCTTCTCATTCTCTCCGCCTTGTGCCTGAGAACGCTGCCTTTCTGCAGACGCTTGACACAAACAAGTGCATTGCACTTAACCCGAGCAACTCCGGCTCAACTCGCCGGTCTTCGTGGCTAGGCCTTCTTTTAATGTGCTATCACCTGTCTCCACAACCTCCTTTTACCTCTCCACCTTCAGACTCCATCCATCATCCGGTCTTTTTCTAAACTGGGACAGCCAGTCACCCCATTGCTTAACCCCTTTTTCCCCTCCCCTTCTTTCTGTGCTCTAGGAATCCATCTTTCTTCTGCACCTGCGTAACATGTCCTTTCCAATGTTGACCGCTGGTCTTTATCGGATTGGCTCGGGAAGACCAGGCCCACTGACCCTTGTATGGAGGACGTCACAGCTGTCCCTCTATCCCAGCGTGCCGCCCACCTCTCTGTGACAAGTGTCCCTGTTTCCCCATCCATCACTTTCTCATCCTCGCTTACATTTGTGCTCTCTCATCACTGACCCCAACTGAATGTTACTGCTCCACTTCCCTGGCTCTCCTGATAAAGCAGCACTGCATTTCCCATTTCGTGGCTCACTCTTTTGCAAATTCTCCTCCTATGCCACCTGAAGAGCTTGATGAAGGTTCTCCACCCTTCCTAGCCCCCTACCAGAGCTTGTATTCTCTATGTCATAGCTGCAAGAGCTCCACCGACAGTAAGAGCTGCACATTACTGAGGGCTGATGGGATCCTGACACAAAGACAATAGGACCATTTTCAGAGGCTCAATTAAATCCCTGGTGACAGCACGCATTTGAGGGCATTGCTGCTGCGCGCCACTTGACTCCATTCATTAGTACAAGATGGTACCAAGCAAGTCTTGTTTTATATGTGTATATTTATAGCTAAATAACCAGCTGGTGAACAGAATCCTGTGAAGACGCTCTGGGCTTTTGTGATCTTGTCAAATAGAATCGGAGACACAAAGAGATGACAAGCGCTTGGGGACTTTGCATGTTGTTTCAGAAGGAGACAAAAATAACTGCAGAACAGAACTCTACTATGGGGGACTTCAAATGTTGAAACACAATCCAGTCTGCATCGAGTCCTGGAAGAAAGAGTTGTTGCACTTTAGCTTGAAGTGGTATGTTTAATCGTGGAAAGGCATGCAGGCCTTATGAGCAACAATTGTGGTAATGTGCACCAACTATAACTACTATAAAATTAAGTTGAAATGGATGTTTTTTCCACTAAAGTGTTGGCGCTCAGGGCAAGTCGATAAAAGAGTGTGTGTAAAAAAACTAAAGAGCTGTGTGATAAGTGGTGAGAGGCCCTTGGCAAGGGTGGAGGGTCGCATTGATTTAGCTTGAGCATTGCAGAGCAATTCAGCTGACTCACTTCACTGGAGGTTAACGAAAGAAGAGATGCTAGGGACGTGTACAATTAGATCCTCTGTAAATGGCCTGCCAATTGTCAGACTAATTAAAAATGGCTAATTATAATGCGTGTTACTTCAAATAATCACTCAGCTATAAAGTCGTGGCTGTCAGGTGTAAACAAGGCGTGTGACTGCAGTGGGAAGAAAATCAATGGACATCTGTTCATTTATCTCAGGCAGGAGACCAAATTGAAAAATGGATTGCCACAAATCTGCATTGTGATAAAGGTGCAATACATCGCAACACCTGCTTAGGAGGCGATAATGGGCATTTCGACGGCTGGCCGCAAGCCCCTGTGGATTGCCAATAAAGGATCAAATTGCAATCTTTCGCTGGCCCGTGGAGTGAGAGCTGGAGGAATTTGTAGGTATAGACAAGGTGGGCCAGACAGGATGTCTTCAATCATGGAGTGAAATTCTTCTGTGTGGTGAACAGGGTGTTCATTATGGAACTCTAATGAGTGAAAATTAGACAATAAATCTATTCCATTGGCTCCTCGGCTCTGGAGTCCCAAACCTAATGATATTGCATTTCAGCCTTTTAACAATGGGCCAGTCCACATGTCCCCTGACAGTTTCCTGAAGATTGCTCTGAATTCAGACCACACAGATGGCCCGCTGAGCACTGATTGGTGATCTCCGAATGATCCGCATCGGAGGACTCTATGATTGGATGGCTAAAACTGACAACCTCAGAAGCTAATTCTGAGAGATTGGTCCTATTGCATTTTTGTTAACTAAAAAAGTCTTTCATCTGTAGTTATGGCTTTTCACCTTTGACCTTTTGAGCACATTATATACAATAACAAAAACTATTTAAAGCTATGAATCAATCTGACCTTAAAATACAGATGATACACTGTAAAAAGTGATCAGTTGACTTAACTTAAAAAAAAGTTGCCTTAAAATTAAGAAAATAAACTGTGTAATTGAAAAGAATAAGTGTAGTGAATTATATGTGGAGTTCACATAACTTGAAGTTTATTTACTTAATCATTTTAAGTCAACGGGTTTCCTTACTTTTTTTTTTTTTAAGTAAAGTAAAGAAACTGTGCGTAATTGAAAAAAATGAAGATGTGTGGAATTCACATAACTTGATTTTTTCAATTCTGCATGAAGTTTATTTACTTGAGGCAACGGATTTTCTCCCTTTTTTAAGTTAAAACAACTGATCACTTTTTACAGTGATGGTTACAATAGGACTAAATGCATTTTCAGGTTAAAAAAGTTCCTTGAATATTATTTTCTTCTAAATAAAACTACAAAATCTGAACTTTCTTAACCACCTGTATATTGCTAAAACAAATTGTGGTACAATGTTGATCCATACTTAATTTATCCGCCCCAAAGTTCTTTAACTTCAGATCTGATCATAGCTGGGTGCAGTTTATTGGGACAATATTATGGATAAAACAATCAAAAAGACAGACTTGTTTATAAATTATTGTAAATTTGCACATTTCATATTCTCAGCAAGTACCCTCAAACCAAGATTTCTCATTTCCCACAATTTCTCAGTAATCCTGACCTTCGGGCCTGTGTGGTATTGCAGTGTCAGAGGAAGAGAGCCGCAGAGAGGCAAGGCGAGAGAGAGAGAAGCAAAAGAGTGGAATTATAGTGAGAGCGATTAGCCCTGCGTGTGTAATAGATCATGACCCACACACCAGAGCAGAATCCATCTTCTGTAGAGGATCAACCTAACACCTTCACTCTGCCCACCTCCGAAACACACACCATTACAGCACATCAGCACTATTGCTTTCCTAAAAATCTCACAATTCAACATTTCTAATGCTCAGTCATTCAATTGTGCTACTTCCACATGTTTGTAACATTTAGGTCATTGCTTTTGCCTTTATATGTATTTGTGTGTATGTGAAATAAATTAATGCAATTTATCATGTCCCCTTTTTTGCACATAGATTCTGTAAAAAAGGGATGTTCCTACTATCTGAACAGATCAAACTTCAAATACCACCGTAGTCAGCGTAGCCCACCTGCAACAACCAGGGTACAAATATTTATTTTTGTCTGCCAATCAAATAATATTAGTTCAATATACAGCAATTTAAAGTCAGTCAGAACATATGGTTAAAAATTCAGTTTTTTCTATAAAAAGTGTTTTTGTTAAATACAATGTGATTGCTTCTCACTTAAAGCGTTTAGGCCTGGTTGGGACATGTTGAGAAAGACGACAGGAAATTACGAGGACAAGGGGAGAAACAGGATTTGAACGTACACAACATACACTATTCACACAATCAAGTGTATGAATTGGGTTATTTTGTCAACATCAGAGTCTGATAGCCCCCTCCCCCTTCACTATGCAAGGAAAGCTGCGACAGTTTAGTGGATCATGAAGTGTCCAACAGTTCACAGCATTTTTTTTGGTTAATTAAGTGAATCCTCAAGGTATTTGAAGTGCTTTTTTTGTGGAATTTTCAGTGTGAACACACAACTACTTCTACTACAAAATGGCAGAGAATAGTAGCCTGGAAATCCAGACCTAAATCTAAAAGATTAATGGTCTGGCGTCGACTAATGAAACTCGCCCAGCTCGAGGGGCGGCACCAAGCATGCATTTGAAAATCTCACTGCACGCAATTAGATAACACTACGACCAATCACAACAATAAACCCCATATGCTTAGCTACCAGTGGAGCTAACTGGTAGATTAGACTCGTATCCGGTCGGCAAAACAGCAAAAACGCCCTTCTTGCAAAGGAACAATTCGAACGGCGTCTTCTGTTCCTGTTTTAGATAAAAAGCCAAGTCTAACTAGTTCATTGTAGCGGCCAAAGCCGTTTCAAACAACTGGTATTCATCCATAGGCATCTTGCAATGTTTACTAATGACTTTGACGTCACATCGCTGTCGTCTTCTGTTTGGCCCGCCTATTCTCATAGATAACCCCATGTGATTGGTGCAGCTCGGATACAAGGGCATATTTAATGAGCATCATTACTCGACGCCAGAGTAAACTCGCTGAGCAAAATCAACTTGTGCTCTCGCGAGAACTCTGGATTACCAGGGTAAGAGAATAGTGCATAAATACGTGAATTGAGATGCACCTTGGATTTGTACGCTAACAGTTAGACTAGCTCTATCATTTGCAAATTAAAAGTTAAACTTGGGGTAAATAAGTAAAACCAC
Source organism: Scardinius erythrophthalmus (assembly GCF_964197995.2). Taxonomy (NCBI): domain Eukaryota; kingdom Metazoa; phylum Chordata; class Actinopteri; order Cypriniformes; family Leuciscidae; genus Scardinius; species Scardinius erythrophthalmus. Next base: position 5,107,775 of record NC_138242.1, read on the forward strand.
TAAGCAAGCAAAAAGTGGAAAACGAATATTTATGTAGGCGCTAATCGCCCAGATTCGGGCTCTCGATAAGGAAGCGGCAATACGAAGCTTGAATCGCTATCAGTGTGATCCAGCCACAGGAGTGAATTGTGTTCCTGTCAGAAGTTGTTCTCCGAGACACTCGCACAAACAAGCAGACACAGATTAGCAACATTATAAGCTCCATCTGGCAGCAAGCCTCGTCTCTCATTTCTCTCGCTGTCTCGCTCACCCTCTGATACTCTGTGGCCATTCATCCTCAACTAAGCCCAGATAGGTATACGGATGCAGGCCGACGGGTGGACAGCCCCGCCGGGGTCCTTTTGTGTGCTGTGGCTGCTTGGTCCATACACACTCAATTGCGAGCCATGTATTACATGCGACCTGCTTCTCAAATCCAGTGTGGGCAACATACCAGTGCCCCCAATTCAATACAGAATCATGAGAGTAAAGTCACTTCACCATTGCTGGCCACCATTTGCCAGCTAACATACACACACACTGCTGTTCAGAACCCACTCTTTATTCCATTCTTGACTTTCCCTCAAAATTTACTCAGTTAAGTACATATTACAGAGCAGAATGTTAAGTGCTATCTTGCTGTACAAAGTGCTCCACACAGCAGTCTCTCTCGCTCTTTCTCTCTCCTGGCTGCCCAATAGTTTTTAAACTCAAGCTGAGAGTGGCAGGCAGGAAGAATTGCAGGAACAGGTGACAACAAGATAATAGCTTCCACTGCCAAGAGTTCATCACACTGCCCTGTCTCGATTTTGCAGGAATGTGTGTGTTTGGTGAGTTTCATAGAGAAAGAGAGTGTGTATGATTGAGAAAAACTCCCTGACTCTGTTCCACAACCAAGTAATCTGCCTAAGTAGGCTACATTTACAAGAATCACAGGCGCATAGCTGATGCAGAAGCCGTTCAATAAGGATATTTTTTGTACAATTAACAATGTTGGTACTGTATTGGGTCTATCTTATACAGATCTCTAAAATCTCTATCTTAAAGAGAAACATAAATAGTGTACTTTTAAAAAGAACTACTGTTGTAAGACCTAAAATTTAAGACGGCATTGCATGTATCATATATAGCCTATAAGCCACCCCAGAATGCACTGAAACAAGCTTGAATTTGAACATTGTCTATTTAACATTTTAATTTAATGTGATTAATTCTGAAAGAAAAACACTATTTATCATGCATCTGATTTTCATACCATCACATTAATTCAAGATCAACATAATCTTTATGTAAGCAAAAATTTGCCGGGTTCACACAGCATTTGTCAAATTAACTTTCATGAATTGTCCTTGATTAATCCACTAATAAATGGTCTACTGGAAAGCAGTTTTAAAGGTTGTGGTTTTTTTTTATTTTTTTTTTTTTATAAAGACTGCACTCACAAAGAGTCACTGATTAATATTTCCGAGCTGAGCAAAAAAAAAAAAAAAAAAAAAATGAATGGTCAATATCAAATTTTTCATTTACATTTTTCCTGTTACAGAAAGCCATATTTAAAATTCTACATATTATAGATCGTTTTGTTTCGTTTTTCCATGACTATGTGAACACCGTTTTATGTGTGCTTTGAATTATTGTGCATACTGTGTTTTTAGCTTAGCAACATGCTAATGCTATTGAAATTTGTCGAGAAGCAAAACAGAGGTAGAACCTGTGCACGTGTATCATCATACGCTTATATGGGCGACGCATTCAAGACTCTTCTTGTTCTGACGGTCCATTCAAATTAAAATGAACCTCCATCACATTAGCGAGAATAGGACAATGACCCTCTTTCAGCGGTGGGCAGAGAGCAGGATTATCAGCCTTATTTATAGACGCAAAAGCAAACACTATCACTGCTTTCCTTTGTTTCTCTCTCGCATACACACATATACACACAAAATCAGTGTTGTGAAGTATTCTTTTCACCTGCACTTGATAGAGAACTCATCTTTTGATGATTGAACAACCATCTAATTTTCACGAGAGGTGGTCAGAGATGATAGGCCTACTTGTGTGTGTGTGTGTGCGTGTGTGTGTGTGTGTGTGTGTGTGTGTGTGTGTGTGTGCGCGTGTGAGAGTGATACGAGTGACATAAGTTAGCTATAAACATTAAAAAAGCCCATTAAGGTATATGTCCCAGAGAAAATTGGTTTTAAAGAGACAAAATAATGGCTCTCATTACTAATTGAATAAATTATTCATATTTATAAGCACAAGAGAACTTCTCACATAATATAATGATGAAATAGATTTTAAATAAAATACAGTATGCCTATAAAATGTAATCTTAAAGCCATTTAGAGTGATATTTGCATACATGTGGTTTCAGTCAGTCCTACACTTTTTATAAGTTTAGAAGAAAAATAAATATGTATGAAACTTCATTATTTCATAAATCATGATTTAATTTGTTTGTAAAAATGTTTGTATGCAGATTTCACACACAAATAGTGAGTAGAATTTATAAACACAGAATCCGAGAATCCGAGAATTGATTTGCTAAAACCTGCTAGTGCCACTCAAAAAAACAGGTTAAAAAAAGACTTTTACCCAAGAAGGTGATAATTGAGAAAGTTTGGAAAGTTTTTTTTTTTTACTTTTTACAGAAGGCATTGCTTATTTTCACTTCTTTTATAAGCTTCACCCAAGTTACTGCACATTTTTTGAGAAATTTCATACATTTTGTGTACGCTTGGATATTACTGAAGCAAAAAAACGAAACAAAAAAAAATCTACAGTAGCCTACCTAAAAACACCAGCATTGGCACAATCTCTCTCTCTATGGCAACACATCCTCTCTGTCCTATAAGCCTGATATCACACATCGCCTGGGGTTCGGCGTATCCATCAACCTCCATCGGCTGACCAGACACGGCTTTGCAGAAAACCAGGTAATTCAACCACGGAAAGCACACAAAAAGAAAGTGTTGCTCTCTCTAGTACATAAAAGCCGTCCTTCCTAACTCCTGGCAGCCGGTGCGCAAACAACGAGAGAGCAAATCTAACCCTGAGAGAGTGTCAGAGTGTCTCACTCTGTGTGAAAACCAAATACACTCTGGGCTATCGCACGAAATAGAGGAGCGATTCGAATATACAGTGTTTGAATACAAATACACCCCAAAAGCTGTTCAAATCAGAAACTAACAGGCCTAACACACAGTAACGAGAGGAAGGAGGAAAATCACATACATTCAAGAAATGGAGAAAAAACAGACAGAGCGATAGACAGTCAGAGAGCATAAGAGAGAAGAATTAGATTAGACAAAGCTAATGCACACCAAGGTTTTTTAAACACCTTTTAAAGGATTTGCTAGATAAGCCCGGGCGCTCAAATCGATGGATGAAGGCAGCTTTACTGGAGGCTATGAGGAAGGGAAACGTTATTTAAAGGCGGCGGCGAGTGGAATAATGAATATGAAATATGAAATAGCGTCATATATTTTCACTGCTTCTATCAAAGACAAAGCAAATTTCTCATATTGCATTCACTCAAGCCTGTCGCAATAATCATATCTGAATAATACCACAACCAAGTCAGACATATGCACAAGCGGGGATGCGGTCGGTGCGGTTAAGTGCCAAATAAGCGTTTTATGGGAAATGTAGTTACTGAGATTCATGGATTACTGCTCTTATGTGAGGTTCAGAAAAAATGAAGTTGACAATTATTATAATCTCAATCCACACATTTTGAACATAAATATGTCATTGTACTGTAATAGTTGACTAAATAGCTCATCTAAAATCATTCCAACACATTAAAAGCATATCCTGACAAGCTTAAAGAGAAAGTTCACGCAAAAAATTCTCTCTTTATTTACTCTCTCTCATGACTTTCCCGATTTCTTCAAATAAACACCAACCAAGATTTTTATGAAAATAATGCACCTCTGTGAGTTCACAGTAATCCACATGACTCCGGTGGATAAGTCTGTGTCTTCTGAAGCGAAACGATAGGTGTATGTAAGAAAAATGCTAATATTTGTTAATATTTTTATGTGTAATTTTGCTGTTTTGAGCACAAAAAAGATCTGCAAGGTTCTGCAAAGTCCACTCCAAAGGGAGATATTCACTTTAACAGAAAACTCTTTTTAAGAACTACAACAAACGGCTCGTTGGGACTACAACTTCTTCCAGAGCTTGAGAAGTAACAATGTCACTCATTTAAATAAACCCCGCCCACGGAATACACAAAAAGGGGGCGTGGCCTGATTGAGCTGCGCTAGAGAAGACGAAAAAGAAGACCTGCTTTTGTTGCCATGTCGAAGAAACACATTTTTTTCCAAAACCCCTTTGTTTGGCCTTTCAAAGGCAGACAAACTTAGAAAACAGTAGATACAATTTATTTTTAACACTGTTCCTTAACATTATAACATCCAACGTTTATCTGTGTGGCTCGTTTTACGGAGGACAGCTTCCAGAAACAATGCTGGCTACACATAAAAGCTTTTCCTGAAAGACAGAGCAATTCCCCCTTTGTGAAGACAACCATTTGTTTATGGATCACAACCTGCAAGTATGTTTTATTATTTGTTGTTGTGTGTTCTATTAACAGTTGCAATTATAATTATGTTGTTGCTACAATGTAAACAAAGGACAAAGCGGTTTGGCTTCGCTAGCCTGCTAGTTAACATTACAGTGTTTAGCTACTGGGCTCTCGCTTTTTAAGACTGTTCACCAATCCTTAGGAACTTGCCACTCTGAAACAACCTGTAAAATCTGTTCTTGAAAAAGGTTCTGCACGTCGTAAACATTATCAGGGTCTGAATCGGGCTTGAATTTACATGGCAAAATTGACTCCATCATTAATATTTACACCTGAACAGGTTATGGTAAGGGGCGAGACATTTCCGGAACACGCTCAAATCGGTTCGCCAATCACAACACACCTGACCAGCTGACCAATCAGAGCACATTTCATATTTCGGAAGGAGGGGCTTCATCGAAACAGCGTTTGGGACAGACTGGGAAGAGAGTGCTCCAATAATATAAAATATGTGGGAAAATAATGTGTTTTTTGAACAATCAAGCTTAAAAACCTAGTAGAAAACAAAATTAAGACTTATTTAAACTCTTAATTTGGATTAACTATCCCTTTAATATTGGATTTTCTGTACTAGCGTTTCTCAACTGGTGTTTCATGAGTGCTAAATGCGAATAAAAAAGTGCTACTAATCATATAGGTGTACATGCAGTAGTTTGTAGGAAAATGTTAAAATGCTTACAAGGGACAAGAAAAGGCTTTCAATGTGTTGTTGCTGACATCAAAAGCTGTGCATCACACCAAAAATCTACATTATTTCGGTGCAAAATCATCCGTCACTGGATAGCAGCTATCCAAATAAGACAGATGCCAGCATGAAAAAAAAGCAAAAGAAAATACAGCCTAGACTGCATTAAATACGGGTTCGTCTGCTGGTTTGTGCAGAACACAATGCCTTTTGTGTGGTGAATGATTGGCTGTTGAAAGCATTAAACCATCAAAAGTCACATTTAGAAAGCATTTTCGCTGTCATGTTGATATTCGGCATACAAACAATAATAAATAATCATGATATTTTTGTACGATAAACAATTTTGGTACTGTGTTGGGTCTCCACTTCACGTGCAATGTAAAAGCTGGGTCCTGTAGCAAAACAACACAAAAATGCTGGGTTGATTCAACCCATGTGTGGGTCAAATATGGACAAACCCGACCATTAAGGCCCGTTCACACCAAGGACGATAACTATAAAGATAACGATAAAGATATAATTCTAAAAATCGTTCTCCATATTAAAGAATAACAGAGTTCACACCACAACTATAACGATAAAGATATGAGGAACGATATCGTTGGGATCACTTTCAGAACGATCTTTTTCCAGCTGTCGAACGATAAAACACTGACAGACAATCAGAATCCATTCTAATTTAAAGGTCTCGCGCATTTAAAATGGATCTGGATCATCCGGGCGCGCGCGCGTGCTTAGAATAAAAAGACCGTTATCGGTCGTTGGTGTGGACGCATATATAGTTATCTTTATCGTTATCTTTATAGTTATCGTGCTTGGTGTGAACGGGCCTTTAGTTTAAAATTTAAAATTACATTTTTAAACCCAACGGTTGGGTTTGTCCATAAAACAACCCAGCATTTTTGAGAGTGAATATATAAAAAAAAAAAATCACGTGCATGCATAATGACAATAATAGTAAGCATAATAATAAAAAGTTTCAGCATTCGAATTAATATTATTATTGCAAAGCTACTGATTTGACAGTATTAGAAGTCTTCGTGTCAGTAGTTCTCGCTCGTGGGCATTGTTAATTGATTTGTGGCCCACATCGCAGCGCGGTGCTCGTTTTCCAGGCAGGAGGTATTTATGGAGATGTGCTTGTGCTGTCAGCTCTCATAGCCTGTAATATTATTACTCTGATCATCTGATAACTGCTCGCAGCACAGGCACGAGTGGGCAGGCAGATCAACGCATGCCAGTAACATGTACTTTGATTATCAGACAGGGAAGAACCTAAAATATGTATGTGAAATGAAATAATTCATGGATCAGATCATTTTTTATTGTTATTTATTAAATAAACAGAAATTATGTTTCTTTTTACTTCAAATAGAGATAAGAATTTATTTGGAAATCATGCATTCTGAAAGAACAGAGATAAATGGTAAATATTGTGTTAAAAAGGTTCATGGTGCACCAGCTATGCATGTTCTTTAATAAATAAAAACAATCCACAACCACTTATGCTCACCAAGGCTGCATCAAAAATACATAAAACTGTGAAATATTACAAATTGAAATATTGATTATCTATTTTATTTAAAATACAATATATTCCTGTGATGGCAAACCTGATTTTTTTTTTTTTCTTTTTTGCATCTATTTCTTAAAATGGAGAAAACAGTTATTTTTTGTGGAAACCATGATACATTTTATTTTATCTTCATTCATTCTTTGTTGAATAGAAAGTTCAAAAGAACAGCATTAATTTGTAAAATGTTTTTTGTAGCGGTGCAAACTTTTGATCAATTATTGCATTCATAGTATTAATTTATTTCTTTTTTTTGTAATCCTTTTGAATGGTAGTGTACATAAAGAGAAGTTACATACAATGAGGTTTAAGTGTCAAAGGTCATCACAAATAGTGGTTTCGATGTAATATCACAGCCTTAATGGTTAAAAATAGATTTTCACTGTAATGAACAACTGTATTAAAAAAAATACATGTACTGTATTATGTTTTCATGAAAATGTGAATTCACATTTGAAGTAACATAAACCAAATTTAAATTGTAATATCTTAAGATTAAAATGGCCTAAATGAAAATGTTAGGCACATAACATCTCCCACTATTGTTGCATAATGATTTTTGAATAATGAAGCTCTAGATTGTTCTTCCTGTCCCACAAATGTTTCAGACACAGTCTCACCTCAATTAGACGGTTATCTCAACAGCTCATGTGTGGTATTGAGACATTTCCGCATAAAATTTGTTTTTTTATCCTCACTCCATGAACTTTAAGCAGAAATTCAAGATGTAAGTCTCAAAAGCCAAGAGGGCCTATTAAGAGATAATTACTAATTATGCTAAGTTGTGCTATTTCTTTCTTTCGGTCATTTTATCGACAGTCCCTCCAGAGGAAGCCGACACCGTTCAGTGTTAATATCTTTTTTTTCTTTTTCTCCCCAGCCAAACGCTCAGTGTGGAGGACGCCGTGTCCTAAACCACGGAATATTTCACGCTTAATCAGGGAAGTGTCTGTGAATTGAAACGCTGCCGTCACACAGGTCTCTGGTTGCCGCTGGTGACGACCTTCATTAACTTCATAAATGCTAGCGGTGTTATACTGGCGTTCACCAAAAAATTCCTTATCACCAGCGCACACAAAGAGGAGAGTGTAATGAAGTAGACTCGGGACAAAAACTGTTTACATCTGATTAAATGGGTTTCCTTTTCCGGTGCAACCGATTCGGGCTGTCTGGATTTTGCCGGAGATATATCTTCATCCTCAATCAAATCACATCGGCCTAAAGTAGAAGAGAATGTTTTTTCTGTACATAAAATATAATATAATATAGCCTTAAATAGGCTAAAACATTGTGAATATGTTCTCATTAATTGCTAGTTTAATTAAAGACACCTCGAATAACACTTTATCTTACAGTGTCCTTGTTACACGTTACCTGTAGTTACTGTAGTAATAACTATAAATGATGTATAATTACATGCAACTAAGCATAAACCAAACCCTGATCATGTAGTTAATTATTATTTCTCAGTACTTACATGTGTAATAACACAGACACCTTAAAATAAAGTGTAACCTCACCTCTCATTGCCTTGAATCATAAAACAAGATACAGAATCAGATGGAAAGTCGCATATGTGTTTCCAGACACAAGCCTAAAATTCAGACAGATCAAGCCCAACATTTACACAGATCACATAAACAATGAGCAATGACAACAAAAAGACAGAGTGACAGCAAGAAAGGCAACATAACTAGTTTCTAAACTGGCCTACAGGGAATGTGAGAGCGGTTTTACTCTCCGCTGGCCGTGTTTCTGCCCTCTGACATTCTGCAGCTCAAGATGTGTGTAATAATCACTGCACCATGTCTGTCAACATTCACACACACATCATTTCTAACACACTGTTAGAAATACCAATACATTCAATGCTTCAGCCTTAAGGGTGTATCACATTTCAATAAACTTATCAAAATACATGATTTCAGCTTTCTTTGTTACAGAAAGCAGTAGTAAAAAGTTATTACAGAAATTATACTTACACCGTGTCCTAACCAAACGCGATGCGATAAGATTCCAGTGACAGATAATTTGTCTGTTCACATTAGACGCGACTGCGAGATGCGTAAAAATCAATCAAAACCCACAGCCAATCAGAACAGCGTGTGGGCGGAGTCTCGCGGCATCAGAGAGTAATCTTGACGGCACTCGCAAGAAAATGGATAAGTGGCTACATAATCAAATTCACAAATATTACACCATTTAAACATTATTCAAATACAAAGGCTACTCGGTTACTAAAACAATCTTTGTCAAAGAATACACTTGTTTGTCCACAGTTTGAACATTCTTGTTTCCATTTGTTTAATTTCAAGATCTGAGGGGAAGGGCTACAAAGCTGGAGAACTAAATGATTTTCAAAGTCGCATTACACGCTTTTAACATTAAATAAAGCACATAAACAGTACGTGAGATTATCATCGCCACACTTTGTGTTTGTTGTTCCAGTGCGAAGTCGCAGAAAAATAGAAACCGTTTCTAAAATAGAATTGTTGCGTGTCGCCGTCGCGGCTGGTTAGGACACAAACTCTGATTAACATGGACAATAACCTTTTATCACATGTCGCGGCGCGTGTAGTTAGGACACGGTGTTTCACTTTAGTTTAAGGTGTCCGTGTTACAGTGTAATTGCACATTTAAGTACTGAGCAATAAGAATTAACTAAATGTACTTACTATAGGTTTAGGGTGTGTTTTAGGGTTAGTTGCATGCACTTACAGTATGCACAATTTATAGAAATTGCTGTAGGAGCTACATGTAACGTGTGTAAGAACGACACTAAAATAAAGTGTTACTGAATATAATGTGCAAAAATGTGTGAACTGAATGTACTGTTTTCAGGCACTCAATAGTATGTTAATTGCAATTAAATGAAATCGTATTATAGTATACATTTATATTATATCTAGAGTGTTTTTGACCCACTTTAGAAGGACTTCATATGTAATGTCATAATTACTTCAATTGCCTTCGGTTCAAGTGTACTGCCGAATGTACTGACAAGCATTTATGGTTAACTAAAACATATCATGTGTGGTGTTTACATCAATTATACCATGTCATTTCTATTGAAACTTGTATTTCATGTATTTAAACCTTTTAATTAATACAATGCTTTATTAACATATTTCCCTATTCTCTATGGCACCCGCGTCCAGACCTCTGGAAACTCCATGTCTGGTCCCTGGACGGGACGCTGAGGTTCTAGGTGACCTACCCCAGGTGGTGATAGACACCATCACTTCTGCTAGAGCCCCCTAAATTAGGCACCTCTATGCTCTGAAGTGGAACCTGTTCGTTGAATGGTGCTCTTCCCACCGAGAAGACCCACGAAAATGTTCGTTCAGAGCCGTGCTTTCTTTCCTGCAAGATCTGTTGGAGAGAAGGCTGTCTCCCTCCAACCTCGCTATCGCCGCACATCACGATGCAGTTGAAGGTAAGTCACTGGGAAAGCATGACCTGATCATCAGGTTCCTGAGGGGAACGAGGAGACTGAATCCGCCTCGCCCAAGCAGAGGATGCCCCACTGTATAGTGGATGCCATTGCCTTGGCTTACGAAGCCCAAGGCATGCCTTGCCCGTTCAGGTTGCGAGCACACTAAACTAGAAGTGTCGCTTCCTCCTGGGCGCTGGCTCAAGGCGCCTCGCTGACAGAAATATGTAGAGCTGCGGGCTGGGCGACACTCGCTAGATTCTCTAGCCTCCGTGTAGAGCTGGTATCTTCCCGTATACTCGCCCCCAGTGGCCAGTAGCGTGAGGGACCCGTTCTTAGTGTCGGCTTTCAACGCCACTCCTGCTCCCATGGGCCAGATATGTGCATCTATTTGCACAGAAATTCCCCAGAAATGGCTAACCCAGTGAGTTCCTCCGTCACCCCTGTGGCAATCAGACGTTGCGGAGCGTCTGACGCCAGGCCTACACTCGTATGCATTGTGGAACCTGTGATAGGCTGGGTGTCCATATGTAGCGGTCCCTGCAGCGACCCCATATGTGTATTCCTCCACGATCAGCTCCTCTGTGGACGAGCCCGTGTCTTTCCCTTGACAAAGCCCGCTCTGTCATAACTAGGCTGGAAACGGCTAGTCCATATGTGTAACCTTGACAGTGCCTCCCTTCGGGGTAGGATGTTGCTTCCGCAGCGTTCCCTTCCCAAAGGGCATGCTTTCCCAGCATTATCCAATAAGTCACACTGAGTGGGTCTTGTGGAACAGCAGTGACTGAGTTTCTCTGCTCAGAGCTCCTACTTCTACCCAACACTGCGGTCAGGCCAGAAGGCTTAAGCGGAGCGCTGGACGGGCCAGCAGCCGTGGCGTTTTGGTAGATTTGGTAGATTCACATTCGTCAGAATCACTTGTGACTTAAGTAGTAGTAAGCTGATGAAGGGGAACGTCTCGGTTACGTATGGTAACCCTCGTTCCCCGAGGAGGGAACGGAAACGTAAGTCCCCTCACCACAATTGCTGAGCTTCCGCTGTACGGCCGAGTCACAGGTCCAGCTCCTCAGCAGAAAAACAAGGAAGCGAAAATTATCGCACGCCAATATCGTTTAGTTTCACTCGAAGTAGATAGGCTCGCAAGCGATCCCCATTCGTCAGAATCACTTCTGACTTAAGTCACCATTCCCTCCTCGGGGAACGAGGGTTACCATACGTAACCGAGACATTTTTTTTAAGCACACTCCTAATGCTTAGGGATCCACGATATATCGACCACATATCGATATCAGCCGATAAATGATAATTTTTGATGTTATCATTATCGATCCGATAAGAAAATTAGGCCGATATATCAAAGACGATAGATAATAGATTATTTACTTCAGTTGAGAGATGCGTGCTGTTCGCCATGATGGTTTTGAATGATTGGAATCACTTCGAAAAGGAAGATACAGTTAAGTGCAACATGTGCAGCACAAATCTGTCATATTAGCTTCATAACATTATAATGAAAACACGACTGTAAAAGAATGTCGTGCAACCGCTAGAAAAGTTCTTCAGTTTCCCGGTGCTCATTAAACTTCAGGTTCGGCGCACGCAATCAAACAGCAATGCAAAACATTAAAAGCTATAATTGGGATTGCATATACATATCATTATTTTTGAAATAAAATGGTTGTAAATATAATTACATATTTCAGCAACCGTTGGGTTGATTAGCCCTCTAGCAAAGTGATTCAGTTTACAGGTGTATATTCTCTTCAGTTTCAGTGCGCGCAGCTCAAACTGCAATGATGTCATTTGAAACAGTAAGCCTAATATTAAAGAGGTTTACTATTACTGTAATATTAAAAATGTTAAAAAACAAATTCTTCCAAAAACATTGATGCGCAATTATTAATAACAAGCACTTTTTTGTTCTCGTATTATTTTCATCAACAATATGGTTTGATTAAAGTCATTTCCGTATTTTCCGTGCGGAGGCAATTCCATTTTATTTCTATATGGCACATGCATTAAGTTTGGGACTGCTATTTAATAGCTTTAGCATAGGCCCAATGTTTATTTATTAGTAGTCATATTCTTACAATGTATGTGTATGTGAAGTAAAGGGGGGCAGTACTTGTGTGTGTGTGTGTGTGTGTGTTAATTTTTGTGTAAACATGTATTATAATATGCCTATATATATATTCAATGTAAATTGTGATAATTGTAATTTAATCACAATTACAATTTCAAGGGAATAATCTGCAATTATGATTTTTGTCATAATCGTGCAGCCCTAATCTCCCTACTAGCGCTTTTCCAAAACAATTAAGCTCACTTTTTTACACAAGGGCATCCTTCACAGAAAGCACACTAAAGGTAGGTGGGTTTTCACCACACTCATTTCATAAGAGATTCAGGAGATAAATAAATGAGCTGTGGTTAATTGACACTGGAGTCGACTAACAGAACGATCCCCTCCGCTACGAGCCACAGCGGGGCAGTCGCACCTTTAACAAGTTCAGAGCTGAAAGGAGAGTTCTTCTACTACACCAAGACATTGACTTCTCAAATACTGTATTATTTAAAACCTCACATATGCTGCGGTTGGCGTCTATAACGTTTGCTGATAAGTTTGAGGTAAGCGTGTCAACAACTAAGCAATTCCTCAACACACACAGTCTGGTACAATTGGATTTGAGTACCAAGTACGTGAGGTTAAAAATAAAGTACGTACTTGATAGCAATGAGAGAAACTGCCCCAGTTTGAAGGATTAATCTCTATTGTTTGCATGTGTGTTACCTCAGTAACCTCTGATAACATTACCACTATGCTACAATGGCGCACAAACAAAACGACATCAGGAGCGAAATCTTCTTACGTGCGTTTGAATACACATTGGTTTTAATGCACTGGACATTCTGTAATAATCTGAAGCATTTGCTGAGGATTAAACCGTCAAATGCCATGTCAATATAATCCCCGGACGTCGCCCTTTTGCCAGGAGGACAATAAAATGAATTGTTTCGGCTTTCAGGAAAATTAGTGTTTATTAGAACGAGAAACTGTATTATGTTTTCATCTCCATTATGAGAGATTAGATGGGAGAAGTTAAAACAATCTGCTGACTTTATCTGGTTTTATGTGATTAATTGTGTCTGAATCCCCCCCCCCCTGAGTAAAGTGTATTGTCCCTGTGGAAATGACAATCTTTCATTATAATGATAAAGATGATGAAACACACCAAAAAAAGTCCGGTGGTCTAAATAATCACCCTGCTAAACCTTCCGACGCAGACCAGGACGTACACTTTCTAGCATATTTTCCTAGCAGATCTTCTCTTCTGTCCAGCACCATCACTTCCCATTAGCTCAGCTGATAAATTAGCCATTCAAACACACATAAGCGCATGCACACACTCTTACGCTCTCCTCTAATGTTTATATGCAATGCTTAATGTTGTGTGACCAATTCTGCCATTTCCATTATGTAAATATATTTGCCTCGGTGTTACACTACAACTATTGTCTACGTTCCCGCGATTGCTCGGGCTATTAATACTCTGGGTTACAGGTCAGACCGCAGTTGTCGACAGACATCGGTGTGTGTGTGTGTGTGTGTGTGTGTGTGTGTGTGTGTGTGTGTGTGTGTGTGTGTGTGTTGCTAATGCTACTTCATGGAGCGATTGCACACTGCAGGCCACGAGAGTAATTCCAGCACAATGTCCTCGAAAGCAAAACCAGGAACAATTTCTTCATTGCACACAGCCTAATAACTATTTAATATTTAAATTGTGAAATAATAATGATTTATTTACAACTCCTGTTCTTGCTCGATAGTTGTGAGTTTTCCACATTTCAAGATCCCAGAAAAGCCATGCAATTGCAGATGTGAAAAAACTCAAAGCAAATCTAATTTGCCAGTGAAGTCAAGTCGGGTCACCTTTATTTCTAAAGCGCTTTATACAATACAGATTGTTTCAAAGCAGCTTTACAGTGAAAATTATGCAGCTGTTCAGTCAGTTCAGTGTTGAATCACTTTCATGTAAAGATCATCAATTATTAAATTAGTTCATTTCATCTATAAAGCAGTTCTGCAAAAATGATGTCACCGTCCAGCTCAGTTCAGTTCTCATAGCGTCAGTACAGTCAGATCAATAATAATGTTAAATGTTAAATATTAAGTGTCCCCAGCTGAGTAAGCCAGAGGCGACAGTGGCAAGGAACCCAAGCTCCATCAGGTGACAATATGGAGAAATAAACCGTGGGAGAAACCAGGCTCAGTTCTCCTCTGGCCAATGAACGAAGGCAAAAACTGACCGCGAGAAACATGTCTGATCGATGGCGCGCTATCAGCCCATCCAGCCCACGACCTGTGCTCCTCTCGGGTCACACGATAAACAGTGACGGGGTGAAACACACCACGCAAACCTGTCACAGCAAAGGCAGAGGTGTTTCTGAAGGTGTTTCGGCAATCACACACACACACACCTTCATTTATTACCAGTCACCAAAGTGAGATGAGTAGCAAGCGGTGCCCGCCGTCATTCAGTCACATTACGCTGCGCTGGTGTCATTACATTCTGATGAAATTTCAGAGTTGATAATGGAAATAGCTAGTGCCACTAATTTCCTTAAAATGCCTAAAGTTTCCTATTAAAAATTTAAAATAACTCAAATTCTATAATTCTCTTGGTGTTGACAGCGCAACTCTAAAAAGAGCCATACACGCAGACTTGAGTTTTTCCATGGATTATAGATTTATGCAAAAAAAAAAAAAAATTGTACTAGAGTAAATTAATTAAAAATATTGTATACTACTTTTGTATATTCTAGACTATACTAG
Source organism: Scardinius erythrophthalmus (assembly GCF_964197995.2). Lineage (NCBI taxonomy): Eukaryota > Metazoa > Chordata > Actinopteri > Cypriniformes > Leuciscidae > Scardinius > Scardinius erythrophthalmus. The sequence continues at coordinate 5,122,873 of NC_138242.1, forward strand.
AGCTATATATACTAATAATGCCATTGGTCAATTATACAAAACGCCAATACTTCAGCAGAACTATTACCTTAAGGAACTATTTTTATATGATCTGACCATTTAAATAACTTTTGTTAGTGTGAACTTATCAGGTGGATTTGGATTTTTACTTGAATAAAACCAGGTAATTTAATTAAGATTAAAACCTTTTTATTTTTACAGTGACAACGTGCCGTTGTTAATTGTTTCAGTTGTTCTATTCAATCTGACCTTTGCAAACAACTTTCATTTAGTCATGTTGTCATGTTTAGTCAAGTTGAGTCAGGCATATTAATAATAAATGTAGATGTTACTACATAAAGTGCATTATTATCTACCTGACAAAATGGTTTATGGTGTATCTGTAACTGTACGTAAACTATATATAAAGCATGGTAGCTGAAAATCCTTTTATTTACTTCTTTATATATATATATATATATATATTATGAGAGCCCATGTGCCAAGTGTGTAGTTATAATTTTACACACTGTAAACAATTCGAACCCTGAAAATTCAGGTTCAGTTTAATTGCTGCCTAAAATTTCAAGTAAAATCAAATCAATCAGTGTTGCCAAATATATAACCTACAGTGCACAGCACTTTTTTACCACTTTGAATTTAATTGATGAAGAAAATAAAGCCAAAGAATTTTTACAGCGAGTTTACATATAATTACAGTTTAAACTGAATAATAATTTATCAGATAACCTAATAAATTCACTTTATGCGGTAACATATGCATTTATGATGTAATATTACCTGTCTACATTAGGTTACAGCACCACAAATCATTTTAGGTCAGATTGAGTAGAAATAACTCATGAAAGGTAACAACCGCACTTCAGATTTTACAGTACCTAGTCAGTCATAGTTTATACATTTACAAAAACTACAAAAAATCCAGTAATGCATCGATCGCTACAAGAGACTGAAAAGGTCAGATAACCTTACAATCGCAGCGTGTAAATGAGGTCAAATCTTATAGTTGAGGTTACGACAAGGGCAGATATGAGGACTGTAAATACTGGATGCACAGACCGAGAAATAAACGGTGAAAGCGAGTGCGCGCATCACACACACACACACACACACACACACACACGTTCAGACATCCAGACTGCGCAGTTATGCCGAGATGATCGGTACTTAATGCTGCATATTCCAGCCAGTGCGCGCGCGACCTCTCCGTTGTTTCGGCTTTAGGAGGGAAGCGTTCGTTTAGAAAACGAATAATGACTGAAAGAAACTTTACCTTTTCGCTTAGACCTTCTCCTCCTCCTCCTCTTGAACTTGCATTTGACTTGGCTGCTGGGGACCGATGCCATGGTGCTCAGATTCTGGAGAACTTGTTCTGCTTGATGTTTCTGAAGTTGTTGCTCTGCTGCGGTTGCGCACGCGAAACGCTCCGGGAATATCAGCTTCGCCCTATTCCTCCTCACACTCTTCTAACGAGCTCTTGATAACGAGCTGAAAGTGACTGTGTTTTTGAGCTCAGCGGACCGCCGCGTCCTCCTCCCGCGTGAGAGCGCGTCTGGAGCTCCTGCGCCTCTGCGTTTTTTGGCACCAGCCACTTTGAATCCAATCATGCAAGACGCGTGTCTATTTGCTGCCGCGGATTCTAATTAGAGCCAATCATGAGAGTCCTTGCGCCCTGACATCACGACCGATGACACACCCCCCCATCCCATGCAGGCGCGCGAACTCAGCCTTCATCTCGGAGTGAGTGATGGCTTGATGCGCGCGGGTGAAAGGACCGACAGGAGGGGTGAGATGATGTAGCTGGGACAGCTAAAGTTGCAGAAATGCAGAGCATTAGTGAAAAGGGTTCTGTTTTCTTTTTTATTATTAAAATGTGCTCATTACATATTATGTAATTAGCATTCCCTTTTAAACGTGAGCTGCATGGTCTCCGCATGTGTGTGTAATCCTGACGCTTTGTGTTATTCTTCCAACTTCACGATGACCATTAATCATTGTGCTTAATGTGGTAATAGTGTGTTAATGTTATAATGTATGTGATAGTGTTAATATTTTGCATGAAAGTTACTATAAAGTGGCACTGAGAAAGTCTTAAAGGTTAAAACCCTTTGGTTAGGAGTGTTACCTACACCATTCAGTTACCTTACAGTGATTTTGACTTAGTTTGTCAATAAATAAATTCAACTGGAAGTCTGGCATTCAAACTGAAAAAGTTGTTTTGTGTTAAACACAAAAAATAGATGCTGCCTTAAATTTGTAAGTAAAATAAACTTGGATGTTTAAGTTATTCCAACTTAAATTAGATTAGACTGACTTAAAAAAATTGCTGAATTTTGTATAACTTATAAAAAACTTATTTTGATGAGTTAAAGCAATGTTAAACATGTTGTCATAACTTATTGGTCATATATATTTTTTACAGTGTACAGAAAGTGTGTAATTTGAGCTTATTGTTATTTAAATTGTCCTTTTATCGGTAAGAGTATACTGTGCTAAGTGGATGAAATTCCTTTGGGTGAAGTTTGCGGATTGTAAACAGAACTTTATCAATAGTCCACAACTTTTTGTTGTATCTTTACATGCATTGCCCGGGCAAAAAAAAAAAAAAAAAAAAAAGTCACTGTTTGGATTTAAATAGGCAAATTCTTAAGAGTCTATGATTCCACGTAGGAAGACACATCATGGCCATATTCCAAATTGATGCACCTCTTGATGGAAATAAATGTTGTGACGATTTTTCCATGAAGAGGTGCATACATTTTTTTGTGAAGATCTTGTATTGAGAATGCAAGAGTCCAGCACTCTGTAAAGTCTCCTTCAGCACATCCCAAAGACTTTCAATGAATTTAAGCTCTGGACTCGGAGGAGCCGATTCATGTGTGAAAATGATTCTTCATGCTCATCATAACCATTCTTTCACTGTTTGAGCCTGATGAATCTTGACACTGTCATCCTGGAATATGGCCATGATGTGTTTTCCTACATGGTTGTTTAAGAAATGAAAAGCTACACACTCCATCAAGTAGAGTTAGAAGAACTGTTGCCAAACATATAACATGATAGAAACATAATAATCACTGCAATAATGATCCAATCATAGACTCTTAAGCATTTGCATATTTAAATCCGAACCCTTTTAGAAATTAGAAATTCTAACCCTTTTGTATTTTGTAAAATTACCAAGTTTGGTCATACTGGAACAACTAAGTGATCTTATTCTATATATTTTCAGATCTGTTCCAGTGGAATGTGCACCATGGACTATCATTAAGTGAATCACTTTAGGCGCACATTTTCTTTGTTTTTACAAGCTGAAATTATTTTCTGTGTAATTGACCACATTAAATGAAATTCTTTAAGTTTTTATGTTCCTCCTCTTTATAACTTTTAAATCATTATAATATCATAAATGTGTATAGTTTTACCAGAAAATATCACTAGGCTACTTTTCAAACTTGCATGGATTAACATACAACTTGTCGAATAGATCCTACAGCCGGAATATTCTTGAGGCTACTTTGACATTTATGAAAAAAAAAACCTTGGCAGAAGTTGCTTTCAGGGCCCAAGTGAAACCTTCAAACATGTTGCGTCAGAATATTGATGCTATGGGAAGCTTATGCGAATCTTATTGGCCAACAGCAGTGCATGACAGATGTTGGCGTATCCGGAAGCTATAAAGCATACCTGGACCAAATGCTGAAGTAAGTCGCTCTCAGGCATGCATGAAGTGTGGCAAAGCAACGCAGTCGTGACTGAGATGTTCTCCTGTGCTAGTAATGTTACTATGCATTATGGCGCACTATGGGTTAATCTTTAAATGTATCTCTGACAGAGTGACAAACCTAATTGGAAAATGTTTTAAATTATTCAAATGTTCAAAGATACGGAAAGAAAACTAAGAATGGATCAATAATGAATGTTTGTATATGTGATTAAATGTGAATGATTCATTGTTCAGAATATCATGCAATAAATTTGATTAAAAATGTTAATGATGACGTTCAAATAAATATGATCGCATCGAAATATCAGTTTTGAGGAAGGCGTGAGATGGTTTATCCACGTTCACATCGATATGATGAGCTAAAAGAAATCTTCAGAAGAAGAATTGAGATAAGCATGTTCTCTGAACCAACCTTCCTCTTCCCCCTAAAGCAAATACCTCCTCCAATCTGCTGATCGACAGATTTCTAAACTGAAATAATCGTAGACATACATGCATTGATGTTGACATTTTGCTAACAAAACAAAAGGCTTTTTTTCCCCCTGTCAAATGTCATTAGACTTCGTCTAAAATACCAGCAGTGCGACTACTTGATGACATTTACTGCAGGAAAAAAAAGTAGAGCGAATGGAAGTACATTTGAAAACACGGCACATTTGCTGACAGAAAAGTCACTTTGAGATTCCTTTTGTGCGCTTGGAACATTTCCGTGAGGGCTATAGGGAAAAGGTGTGGGTTTGCATGGGTATGTGTGTGTGTGGATGGATTGTTAAGGGTGTTGGGTGGTCTGTGGGGACACTGGTTGCCTGGAGGACACCCACAAATATCCATGTAAATTGCAGTTTAAGAGAAATCAATGATTGTGACAAGTTGCCAATGCTACTATCTGGGGACATAATGAACGTTTGGCGAGGCAAACTGCTTCCTGATAACCCTATAGGGTGTGTGTGCGTGGTTGTGTGCGTGTGCGTGCGTGTGTGTGTGTGTGTGTGTGTGTGTGTGTGTGTGTGTGTGTGTGTGTGTGTGTGTGTGTGTGTGTGTGAGAAAGAACATCAGCACCGCTCTTCTATTCACAAAGACTTCCTTTAATGCACAGGTAAACAAGAGTCGAGAGTTGAGACCAACACAAACTGGAAAGGGACGAAACAGATCCTCAAATTTCAGATTAGGTTTGAGAGGATGTTCATTTCACTACACTGCTCATCTCAGTGATTGTTTTTCAAAGCTTCTGCATCCAAAAATTACAATAAACACTTTTACTTTTGATGCTATGTTGTCCAATTCAAAATGAGTGGCAGTGACAAATGTCTTAGGAGTGCACATATGAGACAGTAATACATTCATTTTCAAATGGCATCAGTCTAGGCATCACTCCCATGATGCACTGGGGCACCTCATTGTACTACTTTATTTAATTGTATTTCATTTCATACTGGGATTGTTCCAAGAAAGAGAGCCAGTTCATCAGAAACCATTCAAATACAGATGGTGCTGGGGGAAGACAATTCCCCATCAGCTACAGCAAAATTAATCTTTCCTCAGAAAACAACTGCTATCTTGATAATATAATCAAATACTTCACATACATACATTACAATTTATTATGTTGTTGTTTATAATGTCTATAGATAAATGCCTATTTATATAATATATATTAAATTTTATTTGTATTCATTACTTAGCACCTTATTTTAATAAAATGTTGTTGTTGTTAGTGTAAAAATTGTGTATTCCTTTTTCTTGTCATTACCTGTGTATAATGCTTTGGCAATATTATATGTAAACACAATCATGCAAAGAGCCTACTTGAAAAATTTACTCAAGACATTTAGCACAAATGAATTCACCATCCTTAAAAAAGCACAACATTTCTTTATAAGTCCATACATTTTCAAATTCTCTATATTCTTCATAATTTTATAAAATAAAAAACTTTAGAGAGATAAAGAGAGAGAGGTAGAGTGTCTCCCTCTCTCTTATCCAAGTGTGTTGGTGTACTTTCAGGGGCGGATCAAAGAAGAACCACGGTTAGGGATTAGAACAGATAAACCTGCAGGTTTCAATTAAATAAAGTAAATAATTAAGAGAAAAGCAAACAGCTCTACATTGTTGCTAAGTTGCGAAAAATTAATTCATAATAATATAATCTCAGGAGAACATTTCCTTCTCTCTCTCATACATCAATTAATGTCAAGCTGCTATTTTCTTCACGCTGCAGGACGCTTCATAGATGTAAACATGCTCTCTGACTTATATTGATTGTAATATACTGAGCAGACAGGCTGGACTGCTGGGAATAGTGTTCACTTTACTGATCGCTGCCCGTGGGCCTAAACTTTGTTCAATGGCAAGGGCATAACTTCATAAGACATAACTACAGTATGTGTGCAATTCCTGCTCTCACAGGCAAATAAAAATCGTATTTAAGGTGACCTGAGACTGCCAAAATAGCTCAACTCCAGTTGCCTACAGTGTGCAAAGTTCATCCAGTGCAAATTCACCAATTCGACCCTCAGGTCTGCATACAGCACTAGCTGACCATTGTGCCAAGTACAGTATCCACGTTTTCCACGTGGAGCCCAATGTTTTTTTGTGTCCGCATGGATGGTAACAGCTCATGCGCAAGGTGAATGTTGAGACAGAAGAGTCCACTAGGTGGCAATACACAGTTGTGAAGTACTGTATTGTGCAGTAGTCGAAGAAGAGTCCGGCAATTATTATCCATCGTTTAGTTTTTGGTTCTTCTTCTAAACTTTGCATGCAACGGCGGATCTGCTACTTTTCCTCTTCTGTCTTTTCAAGCGAATGTCCTGTAAATGGCACAACTCTGATGTCTTGTGGAGTATAGAAAAGCAATAACTCGTCCATCCACGCTCATTCACGGTTTGAGTATACTCGAGAAATGTAGTATACACAGGCCTTTAGGGACCTTGGGCCCCTGGGTACACACTAGGGATGCACCGATTTGGGGTAGATAACTATACCGATTTAACAAAAAAATATTGTCAGATTCCGATACCAATTTGTGTCACTTGCCCTCTTATTTGAGAGATGTGTTTTCATTTTTAAAATCAAAGCTCAAAGTTTCAAAATGCATGCATTAAGTTATACTAGTTTATTGCTGCAACAGCCAATGTAACCATATTTATTCCTGTTCCCTCCTTGAACACTGAGGATAGTCCCTTGTCATTTTAACATAGTCTCTTTCTCAACATTCTATTTTTATCACTTCTCTCTTCATTTTTCCTCGTCATTACCACTCTTGGGAACTTCCAACAGTAGCTAACCTGATCCTGTGAAAACCAGGAAAGGGAAAAATCAAATCAACATGTTTTGCGTGCTCTGCTCAGTGTGAGGACAGCACCATGTTACGCTACTTGAAAAGCATAATTTGTTCAAGGAAATTTGATATGATCCAATCAAAATGAAACACTTCAGCAGCGGTGGCATTGTGAATCATAAGATACATCTTATGTTATGAGAGATGCCCGTTTTTTACTAGGCTGCTAATGTGCGCTGGTGTTTTATATAGCCGGTAATCAAATTTAGTGCGACTCCTTGTGATTGTGCAGTGAATTCAACGTCTTGTCTCTTATGACAGATGCATTACGTCTAATGATATGATCATTTCCATTTTGTCAGAGTGCCTGGTGGTCTATTTATTTAACACTCTCCCCGAGGGAATGTTAGTCATTCGTTAGATTCTATATACTCGCAGCGTAACAGAGGAAGACAGAGAGAGCGAGAGAGGAGGACGAGGGAGATGAGGACTGTTGCCTGCCACCAGCTTTCTCATAAACATGAAGTATTACAGCATCATAAATGACAGGCACATTTCAGCCATTATCAGTAGCAGTTTAATTCAAATTTCATTCAGAAAGGGAAATTCTGTCTTCATTTACTCACCCTCATGTCATATCAAAGATGTATGATTTTTGTTCTTCTGTCAAACACAGGAGATATTTGTAGGATTTTCAAGCTGCTCTTTTCCAAACAAACATGGGTCTTTAACGTGAATCATGCCGAGTTTGATGTCAATGTTTCAAAACCATTGCAAAACGTTTTGGGAGTGGTTGCACAGCCATGCATATATGTATAAATGCATATAGCGTTGGTATGCTGTTGCTAGGGTAATCAGATTTGGGTTATAGCATGCTGTTATTCTGATTTAGGGTGTTTTGGGTGGTTGCAAGGTGGTTTCTTGCAGCTCAAGTCAAAAGATCCAACTCCAAAATATCTATAAGCCTTTACACCCCAAACTAACATCAACATCAGTGTGCATCCTCTTGTCTTCGTCATTCACGCTCAGAAAAGAAAGGTACAAAAGCTGTGACTAGGGTGGAACCTTTTCAAAAAGTACACACTGTACCATAATGGTGCATACTGATACCTTAAAAGTACATATTATACCTAAAAGGAACCAAAGTGTACTTTTTATAAAGGTACCGCCCTAGTAACAGCTTTTGTACCTTTTTTTTTTTTTTTTCTGAGACTTGCTTTCGTCACCTTTGTTTTCATCTTGGGAACTGGTTTGCTAAGCAAAACAGCTAATCAGAGTGATTTATCTCACAGGCTGGCTCCACCGACAATTTAACATGCTCAGATGGCCAAAACTACAAACTACGAAACTCTGACTAGTGCCAATATGTGGAGCATCAGACGATCAATGACATCCGACACTGGCCGATTGTTGACTGGCTTGGTGAGTCATGGCCTTATGATGTTCTGGTCAAGATTTGGCTCAAGTCCCTCTTTTAACTAGCCTGGGAAAACCCAGACTACTTCCGGCGAATTTTAATTCTCTCTCCAGGATAGTCTGAAGAAGAGCCCATTCAAACTCATTTCTGTGCCGCCGAAATCGCGGCACCAATCAGAAATGTTGGGGGAGGGATTTACATGATGACGACAGCGCAGCGACGCTGAAGGAGATGTTTGTAAGAATAAATGTAAAAATACAAAATAAACTAATCTTTTCTTACTCACATTAAAATATATAGAGTGATAATGATAGGCTGGCTGCTACATACACTAAGATAACGTTAATTTAATAGTGGAGGTCAAATTATACATGTACATTTTAAGAAGATGATAAGTCTTTTTAAGTAGTAAGTTAATACACCACGTTACAAGCTTACCTCCGTAATACTCCTCCGAGCAATATTCGGTCGACCAGGACTTGAAGTGTTTGGTCGAAACTTTTTTAAATCCCTCTGCGTTTTTGACGGAGTAGACTCACGTTGTCTTTTTTCAATGTTTGAGCAAAATTTGCGAACCTGTGCAGGACTCTAATCAGGCAGACAATCGCCATTAGCTAAAACAAGTTTATTATGGTTCTGTTCCCAGGTCACAATTAATGCCAGATATCGAACTTCACCTAACTATTAAACCAGTCTACAGTTTACAGAAAACATTTGTTTACTTACCAGGGCTTAACTAACTTATACCGTTGTTGTCACAATAACTGTCATATATAACACAATAACACTACAAACACGAGCATCTTTGCATCGTAGCATTGTCCCTGTCTGCCCGTTTATTAAATACACATACTTAACAGTGTTAAATTTGAAAAAGTACTGTTCGACAGAACTGCTTGGTTTGTTACCACAGTTATCTGCGTGGTTGCTCGGCGATGAAGTTCCACATTTGCGGCTATCCAACACGAAAATGCATGCAGCAAATAAGCCGTTCACAATATTTTCTTCAGATAACTCCAAATTATTGTTATGATATGCATTTTTAAAAGAGAAAGATCCTGGGAGGGCGTGGCGCGTGGGCAAATAAACTGATGTGGATTTTAAATTATTTTATCAACTTGAAATACAGGCATATTTTTGTAGACGTGTTCCTAAAAATATGAATATATTTTTACGTTTGCATGTGATTGTTTTAAACCCGTGTTTAGACCCGTATTTCCCCCGTGTCCGACCCGACACAGTTGGATATTTTTCACAAGGTTTGAGCAAAATTTGCGGGTAACTCGTCCGAACCCGTGCAGGACTCTAATCAGGCAGACAATCGCCATTAGCTAAAACAAGTTTATTATGGTTCTGTTCCCGTTCCTGTGATGGCAAAGACAGTGTATACCCTTGACACAATATGCCCCAATCTAGGCGTTCGATGTTTACAAACATTGAAGGGGTCTATACACTGGCAAATCACGTTCTAATCGTAATATAACTGCCTTACAACGGGGGCAAATGCAATTAGAGCTTGATGTTTTCTGTTCGACCGTCAATCCGAGATGTTTCAGTCGGTCTGAGATGCTACTAGGTTTTCCAAATTTTTCAAAAAGGTTGGTGGAGTGATGGTGCACACCAGCTATTATCATATTTTTTTTACAAAAACGGCAAAAGTCGTCTGAAGCCATTGCTACATGTTCCTAGAAATCACAAACAGAGAATTGCTGTCTGAGTCTCAGATGTTTCTCCGTCGCTCTGCATACGTCATCTCCTTCATCAATCTGATTGGTTTTAAGACTATCCAATTGCGCCCAGAGGAATTTGAGCTACGTCGGTTGGTGACGCCCCTTTGGAAATGATTTGTCTACATAGCTTCGCCAGACCCTACACTCAGTTTCAACTGAGTAGGGTCTGGTTTTAACCAGGCTATCTTTTAACACAAGTCCAGGGATTTTTGTATTTTATTGAATTATCAGCATCCAGGACCAATACTAACATGGGACTTCAACATGAATCGTGATTCGTGCCTAACTTGATGTCAGTGATGAAAAACTCATTTGGTTCCCATGTTTCTGGTGGCCAATTGCAAAGTTGGAATATAAATTTGAATGAAATTTGATGGTTTTTAATAAATTATGGTTTGGTAAATTATTTATTTAATTATTTAATAAATAATGGTATTTTGGTTTGTTTCTCACACAAATCTATTAAATGGCTTCAACTGACTTGGAACATAACATATGGAGTACTTTTATGGTGCATTTTTTGTCACTCACTTTCATTGTATGGAAAAGAGCAGCATGAACATGCCTTCGAATGTCTCATTTTGTGTTCCCCAGAAGAAACAAAGACATACAGGTCTGGAATAACTTGAGAATGTGTAAATGACATAATTTCCATTTTTTGGTAAACTAGTAGTCAAACTTTTGGCCATTTTTCTCCATGGTATGTATATGGTATGTCTCCAAATAGCTGGTTCTGCTAGTTTCTGTGTTACTCTGGACAATGATTTGGAGCCTCCTTTGGTGTGTGTGTGTGTGTGTGTGTGTGTGTGTGTGTGTGTGTGTGTGTGTGTGGATATTGACTTTTCGGCTCTCTGGGAGGGATTAGGTCTTATCTTGTGCTGAGGCGCCTCACATGTGGTTTTCGAAGGGTCTGAAGATCTGCCTTCATCTTCCCGCCATAGATGTATACCCTCTCCCCACAAACGCACACATAATACACACAGACACTTCTAAAAATCCTCTCGTCCATATAGGCAAAGCACACATACATGCCTGAAGCACAAATTCACTCTCCATCTTCAAATCTAAACAGCACATTCACAGGTCACAGTCTCCAAGCTCAAAGAAACTCAAACACAGAAAGCTTATAACATTTCTAAATCATATAATAATCATATACGCAACAATCAAACACAACAAACATTTGGTTGCTAATGTGCATGAATATGTGCATAAATGAATATGGTGTTGCTATGCGGTTGGTAAATTATGCAGAATTTTTTTTTTTTAAACACACAGTTATGTTACTTTAGGTTGGTTTCTTACTGGCCCAAGTCAAAAGATCCAAGTTCCAATGATATTCTGATGTCTATGACTCTGGTTTCTCCTTCAATAACAATCTATGTGATTTTTTTGTTTCTATTTTATCATCTGCCGGTCAAAATTCAGCGAGCTAAACAATTGGAGGTAACATTCGTGTTCATACAGCACAAATGGTGCTCAGTTGTATTATGTTGACACTATTATTGTATTTACAATAATTAAAATTTAACACAAAGTACATTTATAGACAGGAAAAATGAAGGAAACTTGACAGTGCAGAAACATCACATCTTATTCTGTCTGTTCTCAGGCACATAAATTCAGGCATATGCACAGTCACAAACACAAAACAATTGACTTCCTGTGGCAGGGGTTGTGGAGGCGGAGCATAATCACACTGACAGTGGGGCATTCTGGCAGGACCAAGGCTAATTCAAAATGACTGTTATTATGGAGCTGGCGTCGCCGGGGTTATGTAGGGGGTTGAGGCCATCACCGAACACAATATGGGCTTAACATTGCAGACTGGAAGAGCCAAAGGTATGTCTGCAAGAAGACAGAGGAAGATGATATATTCATCCTGATAGGAAAAACCATTCTTATGCAAGAACAACACTGAGGTTTGGTGGGGACATTTGAACAGTTTCCAGGGTGCACACATGGACCAGGGTTATTAAAGATAACTAAAACTAAAACTGAAACTAGATTTTTGTTATTTTAAATAAAAAGTGAACTAAAAAAAAAAAAAAAAAAAAAAAAGTAAAACTTTCCCTTTTTTCCAGTTGACATCAACATTAACTTTTTATGATGCGGTTATTTCCTGATGGATAAAATGCAGTTCCACCCAACTTTTTATTTCATACTGTAACTTTCAAACTCAAAACAAGAGGACCATCTATACCCTAGCCTAGAAATCTAGACGCACCCTAGCGGCAGCAAATTTTATTTTGCAGCCAGTGTAGTCTAGCAACTCGAGCTGGAAAAACCAAACTCAGGTCAGGCCAATCACATCGTGTATAGAGTAGACGGGGCGGGCTTAACATAATGATGGCAGAGTTGCGACGGTTCCTTGCTACTTGAAAACAAAGAATGGCGGCTGCTGCTGGAGAACAGTCTTTCGAATCGGCTTTGGCCGCGACTCCAGAGGACTTGGAGTTAAAGGGATAGTTCACTTTGAAATTAAATTTTGGTATGTTTTTGCTTACCTCAAGGGCATCCAAGATGTAGGTGTCTTTTTTTCCGCAGTAGTTTCAATTTTGATATTTTTAGGTCAAACCGTTCTTGTCTGTCAGTCGTATAATGCAGGTCTATGGTCACTGTCTCAAAGAGCATGCACAGAGTCCAAATTAAAACAATTCCCCATCGTAAATACACATTGATGGCATAAGACACAAAACTACTTGGCTTGGCTACTGCAGTTCATTGGAACGAAACCGTAGCCAAGGCGACGTCTAGTGTATATATCTATACCCGCCCGCGCCCTCAGATCACTTGGACGTGGTTGTGTTCAAGAGGTAACAACGATATAAATACTGTTCGTTTTCTCACACAAACCGCTCGTTTCGTGTCTTAGGCCATCAATGTGTACTTACGATGGGGAATTGTTTCATTTGGACGACGGGGAATTGTTTTAATTTGGACTCTGTGCATGCTCTTTGAGACAGTGACCATAGACCTGCATGAAATGACTGACAGACAAGAACGGTTTGACCTAAAAATATCAAAATTGAAACTACTGCGGAAAAAAAGACACCTACATCTTGGATGCCCTTGAGGTAAGCTAAAACATAAAAAAAAAATTAATTTCAAAGTGAACTATCCCTTTAAGCTTTTCTTTGAGAAAAGAGCAAAGAACGGCACTTAAGTCATTTTTAAAAAAGGAAGATGTGTTCGGAGTTTTGCCGACTGGATATGGCAAAAGTTTAATATACCCACTAGCTCCGCTGGTGGGGAAACGCATGGGACTGATTGGTTGTAGTGCTATCCTATTGCGTGCAGAGGAATTTTGAGAGACAACTGTTTATCCCGCCCCTCGGATTGAGCCGTGCCAATGGTGAGTTGCCAGACCTAACATCTTGATGTAGGTCTGGCTTGCCAGGCTATCTATACCCACCTATCAGAATTAATATTGACTGCAGATAAAGTACTAATTGTTGGTGATTTTAATATACACATCGATAATGAAAAAGATGCATTGGGATTGGCATTTAAAGACATTGTAAATTCAATTGGAGTTAGACAACACGTGTCAGGACCTACTCATCGTCGTAATCATACTCTAGATCTAATATTATCACGCGGAATAGATGTGGATGCCGTTGAAATTCTGCAGCAGAGCGATGACATCTCAGATCATTATCTAGTCTCGTGTAATTTGCATTTAGCCAAGGCTGCAAAGCCGACTCCGTGTTTCAAATATGTGAGACCTATCACTTCTGCTACTAAAGATTGCTTTATTAATAATCTTCCTAATCAGTTTCATCATCTCAGCATCTCAGATAGCTTAGAAGAACTAGATATTACAACAGAAACGTTTAACTCTCTCTTTTCCAGCACTTTAGACACAGTTGCTCCGTTGCGCTTAAAGAAGATTAAAGAAAATAGTCCAACGCCGTGGTACAACGAGCACACTCGGGCCCTTAAGAGAGCAGCCAGAAAAATGGAGCGCAACTGGAAGAAAACAAAACTAGAGGTATTTCGCATTTCATGGAAAGAGAGCTCAATTACTTACAGAGAGGCTTTAAAAGCTGCTAGATCTGCTTATTTTTCAACCCTATTAGAAGAAAATAAACATAATCCTAGGTATTTATTTGAAACGGTGGCTAAACTAACGAAAAATAAAGCTTCAAGCACCGAAGTTTCCAAGCAACACAGCAGTAATGACTTTATGAACTTCTTCACTTATAAGATTGATAATATCAGGGACAAAATTATAACTATGCAACCGTCTACTACAGTATCACATCAGGCAGTGCATTGTAGTCTCCCTGAGGAAAAATTTGATTCATTCGTTGCTATAGGAGAGGAAGAATTTACTAAACTCATTAAATCATCTAAATCTACAACATGTATGTTAGACCCTATACCGACTAAGCTACTGAAAGAAATACTTCCAGAGGTCATAGATCCTCTTCTTAATATCATTAATTCGTCTTTGTCTCTAGGATACGTACCAAAAAACTTTAAGCTGGCTTTGATTAAACCGCTTGTTAAAAAAACGCAACTTGATCCTTCAGAATTAGTCAATTACAGGCCGATCTCGAATCTACCTTTTCTGTCAAAGATATTAGAAAAGGCAGTATCCTCACAACTGTGTTCCTTTCTTGAAAGAAATGATATCTGCGAGGATTTCCAGTCCGGATTTAGACCGTACCATAGTACCGAAACAGCTCTCGTTAGAGTCACAAATGATTTGCTCTTATCATCCGATCGTGGTTGTATCTCTCTATTAGTGTTACTCGATCTTAGCGCTGCATTTGACACCATCGACCACACCGTTCTTTTAAATAGATTAGAACATTATGTTGGCATTACAGGAAATGCACTAGCATGGTTTAAATCATACTTATCTGACCGTTATCAGTTTGTAGCAGTAAATGATGAGATGTCTCATCGATCACAGGTTAAGTATGGCGTACCACAAGGCTCAGTATTAGGACCGCTGCTGTTCACTCTGTACATGCTACCCTTAGGAGATATCATTAGGAAACATGGAATTAGCTTTCACTGTTATGCTGACGATACTCAGCTCTATATTTCTTCAAAACCTAACGAAACTTATCAATTCACAAAATTAACGGAATGCATAGCGGATATAAAAAATTGGATGACTTGTAATTTCCTACTTCTAAATTCTGAAAAAACAGAGTTTCTAATTATTGGACAAAAAACTTCCTCACGTAATAACCTAGAATACTGTCTAACACTTGATGGCTGCTCTGTTAAGTCTTTGTCGTCGGTTAGGAACCTGGGTGTGCTCTTTGATACCAATCTTTCATTTGAAAGTCAAGTGTCTAGTATCTGTAAAACTGCATTTTTCCATCTTAAAAATATATCTAAATTACGTCATATGCTCTCATTGACAAATGCGGAACAATTAGTTCATGCGTTCATGACCTCAAGGCTAGATTATTGTAATGCTCTACTGGGTGGTTGCCCTGCACGCTTAATAAACAAACTACAGCTGGTCCAAAACGCAGCAGCTCGAGTTCTTACCAGAACCAGGAAGTATGACCATATTAGCCCAGTTCTGTCAAAACTGCACTGGCTCCCTATTAAACATCGCATAAATTTTAAAATATTGCTGATTACTTACAAAGCACTCAATGGTTTAGCTCCGCAGTACTTGAGCGAGCTCTTAACGCATTATAGTCCGTCACGTCTATTACGATCTCAAAATTCCGGCCAGTTGATTATACCTAGAATATCAAAATCCACTGCTGGCGGTAGATCCTTTTCCTATTTAGCACCAAAACTCTGGAACAGTCTTCCTACCATTGTCCGGGAAGCAGACACACTCTGTCAGTTCAAAGCCAGATTAAAGACACATCTCTTTGACCTAGCTTTCACATAATACATTATAGACTTCTATAATTCTACGTTAGGCTGCATAGATTAGGTCAGCCGGAACCGGGAACACTTCCCAAAAATCCTGATGTACTCGTTACATCATGAGAAGAATGGCATCTACGCTAATTTTAGTGTCTGTGTTTATCCCAAGGTTTTTCCTGCAGCCTGCCGGATCCAGGCCGTATCCAGATCTGACGAAGGACCTTCACCTGGACCGATGACAACGCAGTGCTGAAGTGCCAACTAGTCTCTCCCTATGGAGGATCCCACTACCACTCTACAGATAAGGCGTTGTCGGGAAAATTCGTCTTGCGGTCCTACCCCAAAGCAACAAATAAAATAAAATTCCTTATCAAAATTTATAAGGAAAGACAAGTATTTTGTTTAGGCTTGGCTTGTAGGGAATTCCAAACCTGCGTATATTCTAACGCACATAACTATAGAACCCATTCTAAATGCGCATGTGAACGCCATCAGCGTTTCTCACAGGTTCGCGTTTAAAGTCTGTGTAGAGAGAATGGTGTCGTCTTAGCGGCCCCTAATTTAATAACAAATGATCATTGCGACGGAACCAAATCAATTAAAACTAACTTTAGATGGAAATAACTTAACTCTGCTGTAAAGCCGAAACAATCTCTGTTACCTTAAATTATACGCTTATCTCTGTAAAGCTGCTTTGAGACAATCTACATTGTTAAAAGCGCTATATAAATGAAGATGACTTGACTTGACTTGACCTGCAAAACAACTTTCTGACTTTAAATGGACAAAAAACAAATGACTGCCAAGATTATATGTATCATACACTTGTATTTTGTATCTTGCTACTGTCTCTTCAAGCCTTCAAAGTGTCAGAGAGAGATGGAAATGGTTGTGAAACTAAATTATGACTTTTTTTGGGTGTGCAAATTATTAATTGGTTTCAGGGAAAGAATACAATTTTAAATAATTATGACATAACCCCTTTAAAACACAACTGAACATTTATTAACAACAAGCTGCTATTAGTCTGAATAAACCACCCTATTTAATTCACTTCGTGAATGGAGACAGACACAGGTGTCATGAATGTCATAGAGCTCTATCAGCTCACTGGCCTTTCATAATGGGCTAATTATGTGCATTTCCGGTCTGTAAAGCTTATCACAGAAACACAGGAAAGTTAAGGTGGAACAAAACGAATAGGAAAAAGAAATTATATCTATGTTTACAAGAAAGTGGAAGGGCTAGGCGGAGACTAGGGGACATGAGGCGACTTCATGAGTTGTTAAAGTGTGTAAAATTGCCTTTTCCCTTCCGCTTGTGTCAGGCGTTACTGAAGCACATATCCAGCGTGACAGCAGGGCACAGAGAACTGTAAAAGCAAGTCCTGAGGTAATGCCTCGGCTGTGCCAGTTCCAATCACACCAACCCGCGCTGGTGAAGGTGAGCTGTACAACTGCATTTGTGTTTGCCTTTGCCTTTCTAGTGCTTTCTGTCAGGTACAGTGCAAATGTTTCTGATAGAAATTCTGGGCTGTCAGAGCTGATGTGGCACAGTGGGTAATACACGTGTAAGAGCTGCATGCTCACAAACTTACAGGTTTGAATCTCTCTTGCGTCAAGGAATAAGCTACCAAGATAACACAACAGGAGATGTTCAGCAGAATGTTCAAGCTGCTGTTTTCTCAACCCAATCTCACAGGGAAATGTAACTATTTTACAAGGTGGTGATATTATGTGAATTTGTACACTGTAAAAAATCACATCATCAATAAGTTATGACAACATGTTTTTACATTGCTGTAACTCAATGCCATTTTCAAAAAATGTTATGTTATACAATATTAAACTATTCAACTATTAATGTAATTTAAGTTGAAATGACTTAAACATTTAAGTTAATTTTACTTAAATGTAAGGCAGCAACTTTTTTTTTTTTACAGTGTACGATGTAAATTGTATGAAAATGTATGATATTTAGAAAAAAAGTAAGCATGAAGGTCCTAAACATACCTGTCACTGGAGCGTATGCAGATCGTACCAAAATGTATTAGACTATACAGATTCATACGAATTAGCCACCAATTGGCCAAAATGTAAAATAGTTAGGAATTGCCATGAGATTGTGTTGGTTTTCCACACAACCAAAGCTATAGATAGTTATTACCAGGGTCTGAAAAAATAAATAAATAATTAAAAGTCCATACAACATCTGCTATTATTCCAAATCTTTATAAGTCACATATGTATACTGAGACATTCATTTTAAACAGTATATGGGGTGTCCAAACTCAAAGTCTTTAATAATCCAGACTGGAGAAACACAGGAGATAAAGCAAACACAACCACTATACCATAATAAATATCACCAGACAATTAAATGAACTGGTTTGGGAGATAATTGGACGAACAGAAACAGGTGTGGGATTAATTAACTAATGATTAGGAACACAGGCAAACAGAACTTACAGTTAGTGTCAAAACTATAATGTTCGTTCTGTAAGTTTTCATCTCATTCAGTTCACAATCATTTGTCTCCTGGCAATTCTTGAAGCTCAGTAAAATGTTTGATACTACACTGTAGATCATTTTCACAAGCTTATAGATGCCATGGCCCAGCATATTTCAATTAGTCACATATCTTTAGCACAAACACATTAAAAAAGTTTTTCCATCTCTCTTCCTCTGCCCATTTGGCACAAATTAGAGAATACTGGATCATCTTATGAAAAGACTCCACAAGTCCTTGAAGTTCCACTGTGTATCACAGCATTTCCGAGACTGCGATTAATTGCCTCTTTTACGGGCCGACAGTAATCCTTCAGACCACTTCCTCCGAGCACGACTACATCTGAAGCTGCTCGACAAGTTTGGAGAGAAACGTAAGCGCAAGGTTTTAAGCCACTTCACCAATATCCTGCCTGACACTCCACAGGACTTAAGCAGGAAAAAAAAAAAAAAAAATCCCTGGATTTACTAAGAGGGGGAAAAGCATGCAAGGTAGCTGCAGATTGCATTCATGGGTGGATTTGAAAAACAAAATGACAGTCACTGTATTTGTTTGTTTGCCCTTTTTTTTTTTCAATGTCTTTTTCATTTTGACTACACTGATTGTGCCATATGTTGTCCTGGAGTGTAAATCCTCAGCAATACAAGTGCAGTATTTAGCACTGCATTGTAATAATTCTGTTGGCAGAATTCACACGTTCACGAACGGCTCTGCGATCCAGCATATGCTGCCTGCGACATCAGAAAAGGTCATTGTGTTCTCTCACTGATTTGATGCCGGCAACAGATGGCCTGCATTGTTGTTTCATTTGTACGATTTGTGAAACTATAAAACGTTTTCTCATTTTCTGCTTGGATGACGCTCCAACGCATTTACTCAAGCATAACTTATGTCTTTAGCATGTCAAAACTGTTCTTTTAATGTTAAAAGCAAGGCTTTTAAATAATGATTCTTATAAAATGACCTTGTTTGGATTGTGCAAGAAAAAAAGAAGAAATAAATGCAAAATAAATTGCTTTAAAAGAGTTGAAATTACAGTGGAGTAGATCTAATTTGGTATTCCTTCAGCTTCAGGCACTTTAATGTCCCAGGGGTTTTTTACAAACAGATTTTGTCTAATTTCCTTTTTGAAAAAAATGAAAAATTGTGCATCATTTCCACTCATACTGTAATGTTAAAATTAAGCAAAAAGTGTGAAAAGATGTATTTTTTATTTTTTTGTACTTAAGATAGCTATACAATTATGCAATTTTGGTGCAAAAATGTTTGTTGCCACCATATAAAAAATAATGATTTGTGTTTTACTAGAAATGGACATAGACATATCACATAGACAATGACAAAAACTAGTGAGTGTAAAAATTGTTTTAAATGAGTTTAGGTCCACAAGATCAAAAAAGTTAGTTGAAGAAACGATACATTACACTGAAAAAAATGATTCGTTGAATTTAATCTTTTTTTTATGGTAAGTGGTTGCACACAATTGATTTTAGCTACATAAACAAATGCATTAAGTTGAACTAAAATTGATTAAGTAAAACTTAATGCATTTGTTTAAATGTAGCTAAAATCAATTGGGTACAACCACTTACCATAAAAAAAAAGATTAAATTCAACGAATCATTTTTTTCAGTGTACATTAAAAGAAATTCTCCATAATAACCGCATTTGAATGCACCACCAATGATTCGCAACATGTGATTGCTGCTCCAATGCAGTTCCTTTCACCTGTCACTGATTACAAGACCGATCACAATGCAAACTCTTTCTCTCTCTCTTTTTCTCTGGTGTGAACACTGAATGGCCTATAATCAAATCACAAATAGGTTGCAGGGAAGGTTTGACTGTCAGAACCCCACAGCTTAAACATTCACATGTGACCCTGGAAGAAAAGTTGTAGGAATAACCAGTCCATGCAAGTCGGGGTTACACTTTATTTTAAGGTGTTCTTGTTACACTGTAACACGTTTAAGTACATTGAGTAACATTAATTAACAACATGTACTTACTAGGGTTAGGGTTAGCAATAAGGTTTGGTTTACTGTGCATAATTTACTGTTATAACTACAGTAATACTGTTATTACTACAGTGTTATTACAACAGTCATACATGTAAGGACACTGTAAAAAAGTGTTGCCAAAATAACTTCAGCTTGAATCTTAAAATTGCAAAAGTGCAAAAGCAAATATGTATTTACAGTGCATAATGGTCTTTAAACAAACTGACAGAACCAAATGCAGTCCTTGGAGGCCCTCTCTTGAAATTGTAAGATATAATTAATGTCCAGAAAACAAGAAATGACATTGCAAATTTGAGAAATAAAGTTGCAGTTGCAAGAATGAACAATGTGTATAATACATTACGAAATAGGCAACAGTGTGATACAACAATGGGACCAGGAGCAGATTATGTCACTCATTTCTGCGCTGTATATCTGTCTAAATCAAGTTTACATCTGCAGTGACTTGTGTCCAAGTGTCAGAGCTTTAGCTAGAGTCAGGTACTCCAGGACACTGGCCTCATCACCTCCGAATATACACTAGCGTTCAAACGTTTCACTGACCGTACATGCGAGTCGAGTTCTGGCGGAAGGGTGATCTCTGAAATAGCTACTTTTCTCTTATATCGAAGTTATATCGAAAACTTCTTGTTTTTCTAACTTGTTTTGTTTTCCTCTGTTCTCTGCGCTTCCGCATTCATCAATTCTCACTTTATAAGCTTACGCTACGGCTACGTCGGCTCAGAGGTGACTCTTCCGCCAGAACATGCCTCTCTCGTGAACGCGCATACGGCCGGAAACCAATGATTATAGTGTATAAAGTTTTAAACGTGGATATTTTTCTTACAAAAACCCATCGCTTTGCTTCAGAAGGCATTTATTAACACACTGGAGTCGTATGGATTACTTTTATGATGGATGGATGCACTTTTTTGAGCTTCAGAAACTCTAACTTAAGGGATACTTTTTATTTGTCGGCGAACTATTCCTATTCCGGCGAACTAATAAAGATTATTTTCCTGAATCAGTCACTTTATATTGATAGGACTGCCTCTCTGACTTCCATAATATAAGAACATTGTCATTTCTGACCGGGTAAAAATAAAAGATATACTGTATGACAAAGAATTCTTTAACCACCCACAGAATGTGGACCGAGATATTCTCCTCGGCTAGCTTTCTTTTCCCTACGGTCTACTTCAGGCAGAAAACGCAGTGATATTAGGATCAGAGATGATTTTACTGCCATGGTGACAGGGTATCCTTAGCAACAACAAATAGCAATGGCTCCAAAACGGCTTCAAAGTGAAGAATTAAATATCCTTTATTGTGTTAAAGGCGGATAATAAGATGAGAGGGGGGTGTTTTCTAAGTGAGTGTTAACGATCACATTAGAGCCATTCATTATGGCTGATTAAATGCAGTAAAGTGATATATCACCTATATAGCCACAATACAAATGGTTAAAGAAGAGTGGAAAGGAAACGTGTGATAGGGTTACCTTAGCTAGTATGTTTTTGCCGGATATACCACGTTTCATAAGAAGGGAAGAAAATCATATTTCTCCATATGAACAGCAGATGGTAGTAGTAAACATTTAGACTTCATTTGGACCCCTCAGATGATGACAACTTAGTATGTTTCGATTGCAGCTCGCATAATTAATGTGAACACTAACATTTGCAATTAAGCATTAAAACATGAATGATGTGATGACGTTTTTTAATGAACGTCCAATGCACCAAATCTTAATTGGGACAAGGATGTCATGTAGGGGCATGGGAAAAGATTTCCTAATCATCTCCAGGGGTGTGTTAGCTTTAAACAGGACTGAAGACACAGAACAAAGCTTGTCCGTCTGTCAAAGCTAGCCTTAGATTTAGGAACAAATGAAAGAAAGGCTATTTTATATATCCCACAAGTTAAGCCGCGTGGCCTGCGCTCGAATGCTCATCTTTTGTCCTGTGAAAGACCACAGAGGGCTGACACCGTCTGAGGCTTTACTTCCTCAACCCTCGGTAAATTAAACCGACGACGTGGGCAGTTGGGCCGATGTGAGATAACACAGGAGTAAGACGTCCCATTTGCCTTCCGTCATCGACAAATGTAGACAGACCTGCCTGGGAGGCAGAGAGATGTCAGATAAAAATAATAGCAAAAAGATCAAACCGCTAGCAAATGTCAGTCATTCTGAAGTAATGACAGTATTGTGTTAGAAATGCCATTTAAAATAGCAAAATCATGTTACTATAAAAAAAAAAAAAATCAGGTCAGAAACACAGCAAATCTAGTTGAGAGTGAGACGTGCAAGACTAAATTAACAGGTGAGCGGTTCTTATCAGACATCAGTTCTTCCGTAGTTATGATTTTAATTCTTCTGGAAGCTTCATCACCATATCTCAGATGTAGCATTGATATCACATATATCAATATCAGTGTTATATCTGATGCATACAGCTCAGAGTAAAAAATTCTCAAAGAGATAATAAACATACTGTGCTCTCTTAACACAATACTATAAACCCAGTTGCTATGAATTTCAAATATGTGTAAGAGTATTGATCATGCAAGTAAAACAGGTTACGAAAAATATTTCATGTTCACTTAAATCCAACTTAATTTTAAATTATTATAAGCAACTGACTCTACAGTCTTAGAAAAAAAAAGGTTCAATAGGGTTCTTAACAGAACCCTAGGGTTCTTGACTCAATTTTAAAGAACCCTATATGCCAAAAAGGTTCCATTTAAGGAGAAATGTCTTACATGATTGCATAATACTTTCATGTTTAATGGGTTATTTAAAAGAAAATCTGATGAAGTATGTATGTTTACAATACAAAATCTGTTTAATTTATAGAATTTAATACAAATTAAAAACAAAATTAAAGGTACACTATGTAACAAAGCACAACCAAAACAATGTTCTTCTGCAAAATGCATGAGGTATTTTTTTTTAAACAAAATGATCAGTTGAGCAAAAATGTCCCCTATGAAATAACTTTTTATATTAATAATACATTAATAGAAAAACATTTGTTTTTGGAATAACATGCAATAAATCATTCACAATAAGTTCAGGAACATCCATTGCATTGGTTTTTGACTTTGACATCTGTCTCAATCAGGCTCTGAGATCACAGAGAAACAGTTTTTTTTATTATTATTATTATTAAATGTGAGAACTTCAAAATCAGTTTTGCTATTCACTATGAATAATAATCATTTTCTCACTCTTTAATCAGCTTTGCTTAAGACATTTGAGGACAGAGAAGAAATGCAGTGTGAAAACGTACAGTACAAGGACAAACACACATACACACGCAAACTAATTCTTCCTCCGGCCTCTGTCAGTGATTAGAATTACTGATGGGTTGTCTTCATATTGCAGAGACATGAAAAAATACCAGGCTTTCTAAATTAACATGCAAAGTTATTGTGCTGCATCATCCAAAATGACATTTGCTGCTGCAATCAAACAGATGCGAGTTATGCCTCAAGCAATAAGTTTCTCTGAAAAGTTATGATAACTTGCATCAGGAAGGAACTACACTCAGCAAAACTCACCAAAGCTTAACTCTGAAGCAATTCTAGAGCGTGCATCAACAGTCAGATTATACATATTGGACATCATAACGTTGACTGGTAATCTTCTATTCCTGGACTACATGCAACTTGTGCTTGAATGTACATTTCCCTTCCCGCCAAAAAGATTTATACGATCATAGGGAAAGGTTATTATTAAATTTATGAGGCTAAATTCAACATCCGTCTTTCTTGAAAGGTAAACTTTCCAACAGAAATGCAATATATCATGCGGTAGACGTTTCGCCATAGGATTAATCATGGTTCTTATGGTGGGTAACAAAATAAATTATATTTTTATTCTTAGTCTTGAGCTTCTATCTGCAAACTTCTGTCCGCAACCAGTGATATTCCACAAGTCTGCCAAGAGTAAGACCATCTCACATTGGACTGTGTTGGCATAAACCTGAACAACTTTGCAAATAATTATAGTAAAGCAAAGATAACATGTCAAATGTAGTTGTACTTTCATATTCAAGGATAGGTTTAACAAATGTTGTATCATCTCAAATCTAAAGTGCTGGAAATCTTGGCAGCAATGGAAACTGCAGAAACTGTAATCATTCTATCAAAACTTAACAGTTCTCCAGCGATTTCTGCTGATAGGAGCAGCTTGAGATGTCTCGCAAGAATGGCGCTA
This sequence comes from Scardinius erythrophthalmus, assembly GCF_964197995.2. Taxonomy (NCBI): domain Eukaryota; kingdom Metazoa; phylum Chordata; class Actinopteri; order Cypriniformes; family Leuciscidae; genus Scardinius; species Scardinius erythrophthalmus. The sequence continues at coordinate 5,147,610 of NC_138242.1, forward strand.
AATCTCGTCTCGGAGCTCTTAAAGAAACAGATGTTATTTTTAACACTGTTTAGATGAAATAAAGCCAAATAAAGACCAAAAGTACTTGCAGAGATTCTGCAGTTCTGAAACAAAAGTAAGTATCCTATTTATGCTGCATTTTAACACTCTCAGAAAAAAAGAAAAGAAAAAAAGAACGTCCCTGGGGCTACACCCTTACAAATGTTATTAATATATAAAATTTAGCAACTAATATCCACCCTTTAGGTCTAAATAAGGTACAATGGTGTGCCTTTTGAAAGGGTAACGTCCAGTGACAGTTTTTGTACCATTTGTTTCTGAGAGTGAGGCATTAAACTAAAGATGGACTCCTGACACAAAGACCGTTGAAAAAGGTAGGCAACAACATTATGCAGGTTTATATGGAGAATTATTTGCCAAAACTCAGAATTGCATGTGTATCTCATTGAAAAGGCCATCTCAGAATTAATTGCAGCAAGCTGACATTTGAGCTTCAGCAAGAACCAATGAGGTTCATTCTCGTGTTACGCATCACATTTGAGCTTCAGCAAGAACCAATGAGGTTCATTCTCGTGTTACGCATCACATTTGAGCTTCAGCAAGAACCAATGAGGTTCATTCTCGTGTTACGCATCACATTTGAGCTTCAGCAAGAACCAATGAGGTTCATTCTCGTGTTACGCATCACGTTTGAGCTTCAGCAAGAACCAATGAGGTTCATTCTCGTGTTACGCATCACGTTTGAGCTTCAGCGAGAACCAATTAGGTTCATTCTCGTGTTACGCATCACGTTTGAGCTTCAGCGAGAACCAATGAGGTTCATTCTCGTGTTACGCATCACGTTTGAGCTTCAGCGAGAACCAATGAGGTTCATTCTCGTGTTACGCATCACGTTTGAGCTTCAGCAAGAACCAATGAGGTTCATTCTCATGTTACGCATCACGTTTGAGCTTCAGCAAGAACCAATGAGGTTCATTCTCATGTTACGCATCACGTTTGAGCTTCAGCAAGAACCAATGAGGTTCATTCTCATGTTACGCATCACGTTTGAGCTTCAGCGAGAACCAATGAGGTTCATTCTCGTGTTACGCATCACGTTTGAGCTTCAGCGAGAACCAATGAGGTTCATTCTCGTGTTACGCATCACGTTTGAGCTTCAGCGAGAACCAATGAGGTTCATTCTCGTGTTACGCATCACGTTTGAGCTTCAGCAAGAACCAATGAGGTTCATTCTCATGTTACGCATCACGTTTGAGCTTCAGCAAGAACCAATGAGGTTCATTCTCATGTTACGCATCACGTTTGAGCTTCAGCAAGAACCAATGAGGTTCATTCTCATGTTACGCATCACGTTTGAGCTTCAGCGAGAACCAATGAGGTTCATTCTCGTGTTACGCATCACGTTTGAGCTTCAGCGAGAACCAATGAGGTTCATTCTCGTGTTACGCATCACGTTTGAGCTTCAGCGAGAACCAATGAGGTTCATTCTCGTGTTACGCATCACGTTTGAGCTTCAGCAAGAACCAATGAGGTTCATTCTCATGTTACGCATCACGTTTGAGCTTCAGCAAGAACCAATGAGGTTCATTCTCATGTTACGCATCACGTTTGAGCTTCAGCAAGAACCAATGAGGTTCATTCTCATGTTACGCATCACGTTTGAGCTTCAGCGAGAACCAATGAGGTTCATTCTCGTGTTACGCATCACGTTTGAGCTTCAGCGAGAACCAATGAGGTTCATTCTCGTGTTACGCATCACGTTTGAGCTTCAGCGAGAACCAATGAGGTTCATTCTCGTGTTACGCATCACGTTTGAGCTTCAGCAAGAACCAATGAGGTTTGTTTTCACGTGTCAAACAGGTTCGGTTGAGCTTCTGTTTATGTTCAGTGATCAATGTTTATTTGTGAATAAAAGCCTGGATTAAATCTGTTCATCATGGAAATCGATTAAGTCTCTTCAGAAAATTTGGACTAAACCGCTCAATTCAAATGGATTAGTTTTAAAATCATTTTGTGAACTTTTTGAAGCGTCAAAGTGGTAGTTACGTATCTGTCAATGGAGAGACAGAAATCTCTCAGGATTTCATTAAAATATCTTCATTTATGTTCCGGAGATGAACAAAAGTCTGACGGGTTTAGAATGACATGAGGGAAAGTAAATAATGAGATAATTAAATTTTTTGGGTGAACTATCCCTTTAACATGATGGTAATTTAGTCTTCACTTGGTGGTTATGTATTCTTATGTTAATATATATATATATATATTTTTAATTGATGTAGAATAAATGTAGTGAATATAATTGAAGACACCTTACAATAACATGTACACAACATAATAATACTACTAATTACAAAATTTACTATTTTGTCCAATATTCGTGCATACTTTTGTATTTTTATGCTTAGTCCATTTTGTTTTGAAGACAGCAAGGCAGCTCACTAGTTTTTGAACAGAGCCTACATTCATGTTATAATGCATGAAAGAAAACAAGGGTGGAACATTTCAGGACACTTAATGACGAACAACCTGAAGCTAACCGAGGCTTCACTAAGTGGGTGTGATGTTGAAACATTACTTTCACACAGTCACAAAACCTATTCACACAGTTAAATCTTGAAAATTAATCCCTCGACAGTGAGAGCCACACGTTTTAATTTATCACGCTTGACTCGCTGTACTCTCAGATTGCTGGAGTTTGAAAAAAAATGTCACAAAGCCAATATTATTTATGCTTTTAATCATTTTAGGAGTTTAATCAAGTGTCATCAGAGTTGCTATAACCTCAGTAAGAAAGGTGAAGATTTACCTGGTTGAAACGTACTGCGATACATCATGCCATCAAGCCGAATGCCCTTCGAGACTCGTGAACGCATCCTGTAGAGTGATCATCGGGGAGCAATTAAACACAAAACCTTACTTAGACCCACGCCTGACTGCCTTCAAGACTGACACATTAAAGAACATTCAAGTTGTTCAGCTGTCCTCAAGTTTTTTAGTTTTTTTTTTTATGTTATCTCAGGTCTATTCTATTGTTAGGGTTATGTCTGTTTAGAATAGGGTGAAGGATGTCACTATCCCAGATTAATTTACATTAATCTTTAATTTTTTTATGTTGATTACATTAAGTTTATGTTGACTACTGTATGCTAATTTAAGATTGTGCAGAAAAAGGTCAACCTGTTTGGAAACAAATGGTGAATTTCGTGTTTGGATGAAATATTTCCCTATGCAGATTTTCATGTGGATTCATGTTTTCTGAGCAGAGCGCGCAACACACACACACACACACACGGAGGTTGCAGCAGAACATTGAGCAGAATGAGCTGCGAACACGGAGCGGAGAGCACAGCGCACACACACACACAGCAGAACACACTTCGAAGTTGTGCATCTTCGGAAGCGAAGCCGCTCGCAAAGTCACAAAACATGCCGAGCCAGAGTGAAACACGATCGCTGAACACGGAGGCGTGGGGCGGCATATTTTCGACTTATATTTTCGGCTTTTTCTGTCTTTCAGCCAAAAAAACGAAAATGCAATGCAAATGCAAGCCGAAATTTCGGTGCATTCCTAGCACAGTCCGATCAGTGTTCGACATCAAAGTATGGCTAGAGCGCTTAAAGAGCAGACAGCTTTCCAATCACTCTCGTGGTATTTTGATGTCAAATACCGATCGGTCTTGCACAGCGCCGCTTCAAGTCGAACACACCTAATGATAACATATCACAAAGAGCAAGAGAAGCACATGACATAATCACATGAGAAACAGGGGAATCACATGACATAAACCAGAAACATAAGCTATGACAAAACAAAAGACCTGGAAACTTAAACGTGATTCTAAACCCAAAACAAGATGTGACAGTCATATTCTTAATAAAAAATAAAAATAAAAATAATACATGGCCTCAGACTTTTGGGCCCCACGTTATTCATTTATTTTAAGTAATAATAAATTGGATTGTGCCATATCAAATATGTAAGGTCAGTCTATTTCTGCAAATGCTGCTTTCCAAAACACTGATCAATTTGTAAAGGAAACCAATTTGCCCCATCCATCTCTGTCTATGTCCATCATCTACAAACCTGGTCTTTGATTTAGTGTACATTACTGCAGGGTGAGGGTGGCTCCACAGCACCTCATTAGGTAAAGGGCTTCGGCTGGTCCTGGCACTGATCTAGCGGAGGGATTAGGATGGGTGTTTGCCGAATCCTCTCGGGTTCTGGGGGTGGAAGGACTGATCTGGTCTTGGTAGACACGCGCTTCTTGATAATGAGTCTGTGTTCCTGCAGTCTCACCGATCTGTGATTAAGAGCTGTGTCCATCTTCTCCAGTCCTTCACATTGAAGCCTGGAGAAAAAAAATAAAATAAAAAAAATAACACACAGTGAAAGACTCCTCACTGAACAACAGCAGATTTACAACATACTGCCTATGTTCTACAATGCTAGAGTGCAACCTTGCTATGTACTGCCTACCAAGACAACATCAAACCAATATAATATGACAGATCTGGAACACTATACATAGACGGCCACCCTGCACACCAGACAAACAAGCAAATAGCTTCAGCAACTACTATTGATAGAGTTTAGTGTTAGCATGTTGCTAAGCTAACAATGCTTCATTATATTAACCATTTTGATCAACACTTTTTATTATAATTTAAATATTAATAGACATTCACAAAGAAAAAAAATGTGCTAAATATTCCCTTATGAAATAAAAGTACATTTAAGCATTACATTTTTTTAAGTTAATTAAAGTCCCCCTGGTGAAAATCAAGCTTTTAATGTTGTTTTTATGTCTATGTGGTGTTTTTAATATGCTTTAAGACAAACCATGTGCAAATTCATAAGTCAAAAGGTTCATAAGGTTATTTTTGACGTCAGAAACACCAGCGATTTCAAACCACGTTTTTGATACTGTCTTTAACTCACTGCAGTTTTAAGGAGAAAATACTCAGCAATGGTGTTGACTTGTAAATGGATTTGCACGTGGTTTGTCTTAAAGCATATTAAAAACACCACGTAGACATACAAACAACATTAAAATCTTGATTTTCACCACAGGGGGACTTTAATTTAAATTTCATTGTCAAGATATAGATGTCGTATAGATTGAAAATACATGTGAAAGTAATGGCCAAAAACAATTATTTAATGGAGAAATGATCACTGTTAAACTATATTAAGAGCATATGTTTTGACCTTTGTTTTTGTATATTTTGACATTACATATCACAGATGTGAAAAGGCAATTTCAAAATATATATTCCATTCTGGAAGTGCCTTTTCACAAGGGATCTGTGATGTGGCCTTAAAATATATCAAAATGCTCTTCTGCCTACAATTCCTTTCAGGAGGGCATCAATGATGCCTTAAAATGTTAGGTTTTAGAACAGAGTGACTGAGTTCTCTGTATTGAACGAAATTAATTTCGAGTAACACGTTTTGAGACGTCATTTTTCTGAACTAAAATGGAGCAGTGGAACTATTTTTGTAGTTTGCAAATTTTATATGCCCATCAGTCGGTTCATGCAATAAAAAACAAACCATTTAAAGTAGGGCACTGGTATTTCCTCGGATGCACTTTCTGAGCTAAGACTCTTAAAGGCAAATGCACGGAGTCAGCATCCCAGAAATCTTTTGGCCTCTTTGGCTCTTCTCGACGGTAGTGCTTACACAGGAGAACTGCCTCACTGGCCTCCCTGACACCTTGAAATATGTTGTGTTCAGGGCCATGGGTCTCTAAAGACCTGGACACCAGTGACCCTTTAAAGCTGGGCTTTTCTAATTTGGGAAAGGTTTTACTTCCCATTATATATTTATTTTTGCCATTTGTCATTAGAGCTTTGAAATAGTCTGGGTGATATCTCGGAAATGAGAAAAACTTAATTTTCTTGAATTTGAAAGTCTGAAAAAAACATATTTCTTCATATTCTGAGTGTCGAAGACCCCAACTGAACAAAGTGTTTGTTTGTCAGCGTTGAGGTCCTGTATGTGCATTCTTAAACATTGGTACCAATTTAAGCTGCTCTAAATATTCAATATAAAACTTTTGTCCTAAAAAATGCTCTTGAATGTAAATGCTTGCCTCTGATAGGTCCATCTGTAAAAAAAAGCATGTGCTGCACAGAGCCACTGGTTAGACATCCAGTCCGACTTGAAAATGCTTCCTTCGGAGGACACATTCCAAGGAAAAAAAGGCATCAAGGCTCGTCCGAATTCAATGTTAGCTTCACTTCCCGTCTCCTGAGATTCCTTCATCTGATTGATTTTTGAAGGCAGCATAGGCGTATTCTTTGCTGCCTTTGATATCCCACAATCCTCTGTGTTTCATTCGGTGACAGTTGAGCTAGAAAAATAAAGATGGCGTCTTAAAGTTGCGGTTGCTGGTCAGTTTGTGTGTAAATGTAAATGTTTCCAACGTTTTCCACTTCTGATTTCATTTCTAGCGAGAAATTACTACTGGAGAAATATCAATAATTTGTTTAGTTCTCACCAAAGCTCGCTCCATTTTGCTGTAGATTATTAAACTGTTTCGCTGCCTCAGAAGACCGTCCGAAATCAGTTTTGCGATGAACCTTCGTGCTCAAACTCAGTGCCTACAAGTCAGCTGTCAAGTTTTCGGATGCAGCTGAAGATATATCATGCTTATGTGCTGAAATGTTCTCACAACTGTGAGCTGCCAGTTTCAGAGCCAGACGCCACATTGCTAACAACTGTGCAAACTAAAAGCATGATAGGAAGTGACTTGCATGGCTAATGACACAGCTTAGCGCTTATTTGCTTATGGCTTAAAACCACCATGATGTTTTGTTTGCTATTGTTTATTTAATCTGTCTTGTTAGGGGTCTGTCAGGGTTCTGTCACTTTTTTTCTGGTTTACTTCTTGGTTTTGTGACAAAGCTCTGACACTCCTGTATTTTCTTGTCTTTGTATGAGCGTGCGCTCTCTTGTCTGTGCTCCTTGTTTCATGTTCGGAGCGTAGTGTTCAGATTCCGGCAATAATGTCTAGTTTGGTTTCGGTTCTGATTCAGGATTCAGACGTTCATGCTCAGTGTCTTTTGTCTTCTGTTGTGAGTGCATAAGATAAGCATTCACTCGTTCTTGTGCGCTCAGTCTTGTTCTTTGAGCGTGAGGGTTTCGAGTTTGCTCTGGCATGTTCTTCTGTCTGCGTGTGTTGTGTTCTAGCATGCGGTTTGTGTTTACATCAGCCACATGCTTTCATGTTAAGTTTTGTCTTGTGCTGTGTTGCACACAGCTTGTGTTTTTCACTGACTGCATGCTTTCATGCTGTCATGTTCTGTGTGAAACCGCGGCTTATGAGTGTTCTCATTAGCTGCGTGTTCATGTCTCGTTTTGTTTGAGCACATGGCTTGTGATTGTGTTTGCTGACCATGTGCTCGTGTTTTTGTCATGTTTGCTGTGAGCAATGTGTGCTTCCTTGGTCCATGTGCTCTCCCGTTGTTTGTCTAATCCTTACCCATCTTGCTACCTGATTACTGGTTAATTTCATTGCCTTATTTGCTCCCTATTTATTCTCAAGTCAAGTCACCCCCTTGGGGTAGTTTTTGTTTGTTTTTTATGTTAAAAATAATAATTATGATTATTATAATAACTATATAATAATGAAAAGAGATAAATAAGAACAGCTACTAACGAACTGTGCAAATCCATATGCCATGTATTTCACTGTAGTGCTTTGGGTTTAAGAAAAGCGCATTACAAACTTTTTTACCCACTTTTAATAGGGCATGTTCAGATCTTCAGAACATCCCATGTACTATTAATAGTGATGTGATATATCATGTGCCGTGCACAATATATGAGATCTGAAGTGTTTATTCTAGATAGCAATGAGATTAAATGTATAGCAAATGGAGTAGATCTCTTAAACGAATAATGAATGAGCGCGCGATAAGCCTGTTACACATACGCAAGAACAGACTTTTATTTTTCTCACTAGTCATCACCTCTGTGTTTTCCACACAAATGCGTTGGCCATCAAGTATCTGCTAATGTGTCAAACCCCATATGGTCTGTATGCAAATGAAAACAATGGAAAGCCTATCTGTGTGCACGTAAATCCCCCATATGGCCCAAACTTTCTCAGCAAATGCCAAGAAAACCACCAGGGAACTGACAACAGACCCTTGAACAGTTTTAGTTTTGAAACACATTGTCAAATATATGGCAACAAAACCAATTCAAACAGATCTCATAACCTACTCGCAGCACTGCAGTTTATGGACCAAAGCTGCTCTTGAGTTCTGAAAAAACAAATCGGCAGGAGTTCAGATCTGAGCTTTGTTTTCACATTACGTCACCTCGGGCTCATGGAGAGGGATTTCAAGTGTCATTAGAGAGTAATCTCAACACAAGCAGACACTCGAGCCCACCGCTGCCCAGTCCACCGAGGGGCTTATCTGGCAGAACCGAAAAATCACAAATGAGATCTTTTTAATATCTCCATTGTTTCTCCTTGGCAAAATACAGAGAGGAAATGGAAAGCTAAGTCTCCCAATTCTCAGTTTTGAAAAAAAAAAGGTAATACTTTATTTTGATTGTCCACTTTAGACAGTCTACTTTCTATAAGAAACTTTGCAACTACATGTCAACCAGTCATTCGAGTATTTGGTAGATGTCTTTATAAAGGCCGTGACACATCAACCTGATGTACAATAACTCGGGTTAAAGAAAGCTGACTGTGTTGTCGCCTCGCGTCGGCTGCGTCTGCGCTTGAAAACACCACAAAGACAACAGCTGACTGCCAACTAGCACATGCGTTCTGCGCCTGCATCTAATACTAGCAGGTATATTCTATATTCGTCATTTTAAAAAACCCTGAAAATATCTGATTGCAGATATACAAACTTGCTTACCATTTTGGCTCTTTCGTCAAGCTGAACAGCCAATCAAAATTCTCTCTCTCTTTCTAACCGACGGCGGCGATGTCAACGAACGTCAATTCAACATGTTCAATCCCCGTTGGGATCTGACTAGTGCAGACAGTGCGAAACACACCACAAAAACTGGGCCGGCCGATGCTCAACGACGGGCCTTAATATCTGCCAACACTTTATTTTGATGCTCCCCAATAGACATTCTACTAACTTTAAGTAACTTTGCAAGTACGTCAACTTATTTCTTTCTTATTTCTAACTTACTTTTCGCTGATGTTTAACGCCTCTGTGGCGAGCAGGACGAGGCAGAGGGCCGTGGGAGAACAGTGCTAGACCGGTGGCGTGATTGATAATGAGCGACACCTGAGAGGCGCACCAGTCTCGTATCTCACCGAGGAGTGGACGCATAAAAGGAGGAGCGACGACAGTGAAGGACGAGAGAGGACCAGGCCTGGACTATTTTATTTGATGTTTTGTTTTTATCATATGTGGCAGCAGTCGTCCGTGAGGGACTGCTGCCTTTACTTTCGTTTTGTATTTGTTTATTTATTTATCAAAGTTGTTGAATGTTCGCCTGTTCCCGCCTCCTTCTTCCCATAACATCTAACATTGCTACAGCCTCGTGACTAAACAAAGCAATGTGAGTATGCACACCGATGTGCAAAATGGCAGGCGTAAAAAGTAATTTTTTATTGTCGCATTAAAAACTGTCCGACCAATGAGATTGGCGCTTTTGTTCACGTGACTGGAGCTGCTGAAGTTACAGTACTTGGTGGCGCTCAAGCACAAAACGGTCTTGCCGAGCACACATTGACAGAAGAGGAAGTAAGTAGACAAAGAAGATGCAACAAGCCAAGATGAATGTAGAGCTGCTGGTCTGTTTGGTGTCTGAACACAAAGAACTTATGACAAACGCCACAGTGACGACAAAAATCTGTTGGCAAAAATTGTGTGAATGGTTTTGGCCAGCACGTAAATATTGTCTCTCTTCTTCTTCTGTGTGACAAGTGAGTGTCAGAAGCATAACGTTGCGCAGCGCCACCTTGTGTACTGGGGTATTTCTGTTTTTCAATAAGCGCCATCTACTTTTAGGGAGTGAATTTGCATAGTTGCAAAGTTACTTATAGTTTATAGAATGTCTAAAGTAAATCACAATTAAGTGTAACTGAACCCCCCTCCACACACACTCACACACAAAAGTTTCAGAAGAGATCTCAATGAGATCTCAAACTGTGCTCAACTACGACAAGATTCAGAAGCAAAGCATTTTTACTTTTAATCTGAACTATGAAAGGCAAACTTGAGTAAAAAAAGGCTGATGAACACTAAATGATACCACAGTACCAGCCCGTTCTCATCCTTGGGCGTCATATACTGACGCTTTTGACATTTCGTCTACATCGAACGCACATGGCACCCTTTAGCGTCAATATGAGATGCAGATCGATATGGGCCAGAAGGCGCCTCCTAGCGGTCTAACCCTAACCCTACACCAGACCTAAACCTACCCATAACCGAACAAAGCTCTGTGCGTGTCATACTGATGCTAAAGGGTGCCATGTGCGTTCGATGTAGACGAAATGTCAAAGCGTCAGTATATGAGTACTCACAGGGCTCATTTATATGCTTGGTCGATTAACACTAAAAGTTATTTTTGCATTAAACGTGCTATATTGAGAGAGTATAAAGAGAAGTAATGGATGAAACTGTTCACATTAAAGGATCATTCCAATAGCTGGCAGCTACATTGAAGATGTGAGAGAGTCGGAGAATAAAGAAATGAAGTTCTGAAGCCAAAGTTATTCAAGGGTAATGCTTTAAGTTTGATATATCTCTCTAACGAGCTTTGAGGGACTACAAAAACAGAGCTTTATGACGCCTATAATATGATCATTATGCAGTTTATGGCTGTGGGTCTCCGTGGGCTGAAGATCACAGGGATAACATCCTTTTTCTGTTTCATATCGGATGATGCTCTGCAATTTTCCACCTCTTTCATAACCAAAGGCTTTGATGCGGAGTCAGAAGTCTTGAGATTCTGAGGATGATGGCTCAGGGATGAAACAGTGCACTATGTTCTTTAGTCTAACAATCCATAATGAACAGTGATCAGAATATAATGCGCCATACTGGTGAATGTCATGTCCAGCCCGTATTTCACACCAAAATCAAAAGAGAAAATTTTTAAATATATCTTGCATGAAAAAAAGCCTACTTTGGGGATCATACTTTTTATTTTATTTTCATTGTGACATTTTCATGACAATTAATGCCCTGCGGTGTGGCATGCTACACTCCATCTGAAACTATTTTAAAAAGCTTTTATAACCGCATATTAAGGGAATGTTTGTAAAAAAAATAATATATTTGTTAAAAATAATGCAGGACAATTTAAAATAGCGAGGAACAAAAATTGTCACAGGTCGTTACATACTGTATGCACTTTTTCTCATGTAAATTTTACATCTTGATGTTAATACAAACAATAATTATTACTATACCATTTTGAATTATGGTAATGAGCATTTTGAGGGTAAAATGTGTTTAATTTTCACATTGCGAAAAAAAACCCTTAAACTTTCTTAAAGCAAAATTTCACTTGTCATTTTCCCCCTTTGATTGTGGAGTGAAAAATGAGCCATAATCCATATTCTATGGCCATGCGGACTTTCAGAAAATAAACTCCCTTAAAACACTTTTCACATTCTGACTAGTTTAATTTCACTCAGAAAATGACAGCAAACATACATAATTCTGTCATGTTCATCATTTTCTCTGACACATCCAAAACATTTCCCTACACATCTCAAAAGTAAAATGGCCAACTAAAGCAAACTTAATTTATTTTATGTAAATATTCTAAATATAGCTACACAATTAAATAACACAATTTTTCAAAGTTTGGCAAAATAACATCTTCATTGGAAATGACGCACAAAAATATTACATCCACAAATGATATTTACCTTGGTATTTCTTTATTTTCTTCACAAGTCACTTGTATCATATCTAAAGCTGCTCTTCAAAAGAAAGCAGGACTAATGACATCAAGAATATTGAAGAATATAAAATTCAAACAACTAAAATAAATAAATGTCATTTTATGTTTATTTTAGGTTCATGTTTATTTTACACTGTAAATTATAAAGACATAATTCATATCGTTAGTATTAATTTTCACATTTTAAGAATATCTATATACAAAAGAAAATTGAAATGTAGCAAAAAGTAAAAGATGAAGGCATAAAAAAAGAGGACTGCAATTGACTGTTTATTTATCCTCAGTGATTTTATTATTAATGAATAAAAGTACACAAAAAAACTTCCAAGACAGTTTTAATGTTACCTTCATATTATAAAAAGGAAGAGATTACATGTGTTAGTTTTCATGAAAAAGTCAACTTCTGGAACAACAGTTTCTGTTCGTGAAGAAACACTTATATGTGTGTGTGTCCCTGCTGCTGCTTAGACACCTGTATGTGTGTGTGTGTCAACAGCAGGAGCATGAATCCGACTATGAACCATGATGAAGGCAGTTGCAATTACCTTTATTATCTTTATCTTTGATTTAATTAATCCCAGCAGGTAAAGAAGCAGCCGTGTTGGTTTATTGGCAGGGGAGATAGAGATCTAAATGTAATCACGCTCGCTGTCAGCATGCCCTTCATTATTCCTGCCGCAATCATCGTTACCTCGTCAGCACCCGGGACGTCTTGTCATCTGTCACTCTGAGACAACAAGCTGTTCCAGCCAAGAAAAACAACCCTTGTGTCGCTGACACTTTTCAATCACTGTCCGCTGTGTTTTTTCCTTCTATTACGGTGAGTGGAGGGCACGCAAGCTTGCTTTTGTCATTCCCAGGTGTGCTATCAGTGCAGGTCAAAGAAAAGGATCATAGGATAGAGAGGTCACAGACTACAACGTTCCTATGAATGTGTAACAGTCAAATGTGTTCCCTAAAAAGAGAAACACCAGACTAGGATTCACGTGACAGTGATTGCTGGACGGTCCTCCTCAAGGATCAAAAGGTTTCATGAGGCAGATCGCTTGAGCTTCACTGTCTTCCTTAATTAATATAGTTGTCAGACAATTTACATAAAATTGTACTCTGTTGTGTCAGTGTGAACAATAAAAAAAGGTAAAAGCTAGTTTTACCTATCTCCAAGTCTGGCCAAGCTTGTGTTCAGCAGTTTTCTCTTCTGTATACTGAGCAGCTGACAGGTACAAAAACACCAGGTGAGTAAGTAAATCTAACTCAGTTTACTTGCTAATCTGAAGTAATGGCACTTAAAATAACCTAATAAAAAAAATCAATAAACAAACTGTATGTTACGGTTATGTTTGTGTTTCCTTGAGTTCCCATGTGGCTTGCTTAAATGATCATTTGAAACAGCAAGTCCCCATGTCCCCTTATGGTCCTCGAGGGAAGTTTTTGTGGAACTGGTTCCCACAAAGAGTGGCTCCTCCTTCACCGTTAGTGAGGTGGAGGAGGAATTCACCAGACACTCGACAATCCCGCCAGAGATGTTCACAAGTCTTTCATCTGGAGTCTGAGTCAAGTCTGAAGTCTTTCATCTGGAGTCCGAGTCAAGTCTAAAGTCGTTAGGTGTGTTGGACATCGGCTGTGGAGTCTGACCAGCTGTGAGAGCCGGCACAAATGTCCGCTCCTCTGGAGTTAGATGGCTGGGATTCGAGCCCCACCCATATGCTCACCTCTGAGGAGAGGTGTCTGGATCCGTTCCTTATAGGAATATTAGATGACATTGAATATGCCAGTTCACAATGCCTCCTTCATTGCCACTGGCTCCCTTCAGTCCCTCGGCTCCTCTTTAGTGGCTCTGTCCAGATACTCAGATCTGCCTTGGGCTTCCCGGTCTCCAGATCCAGATCCGGTGTGAGGATCCCCTAGCTACATCTCGGGCCTCTGAGCCCTGGGCTCCACCTCGGCTTATCGACCCATCGTCTCCACCTTAGCTCTACACTCCCTCAGGTCCACTGTGGTTCGTCATCCCTCATGTTCCGCAGTCAGGTCAGGCGTCACCCTGGTTGCACCACGGACTTCCGGGCCTCCGGGCCCCTCGTTCCTTCATCCCTTCACTCCAGCTACTTCTAGGTCCTCCCTCCCTCCTGCTCTGCCCCGGTCTGCCGAGCCCCCATCTCTGCCTCGGTCCTGTGAGCCTGCCGTTCTGCCTTGGCCCTTCTGTCTGTTGGTGTCACCCCGGGTCTTCGCCTCCTTGGACTGACTGTTACATCACAAGGACGTGCCTTCCAGGAGGGGGGATTACTGTAACGGTTATGCAGTGGTGGTTCTAGGGGGGGGGCCCTCTGGCCCCCCTAAATTTGGAATCGTAAAATCACACCAAACAACTGCGCATTTATTCAGTTGTGGCGCCTTCATCTAGGCTACACTGCAGCACGACGTATATTCACATCAAATGTTAACACAGAGGAACGGGACACTGCAGTTCACAAAAGTTCATTATTTGCATGTGCTTTAAAGCCTTGCCAGTTAAACATGTTATTCGCTGCTGATGCGCTGTTCAAACATGCGCTTTACTGAGCGTGTACACTCGACGTGTACATGCACTAAAAGCCTGTTACTGGACTAAGTTATCCTTTGAGTCTTATATTGCGCTAATACTGTCAAATACAGACAATGTTTACATAAACAAAGTTGGTTATGTCTAAAGTGAAAGCAAACAGAGAAAATGAATTAAAATCTGCTTGTCATATGCGTGTATATTAGACGCGTCGCGTGCAGTTCAAAGAGACAGTAGCCCTAATAATAAACATGCTGCCGCTTGTCCTTAAAGAGATAGTTCACCCAAAACCAAACAGTTGCTGGTCCCCATTGACTTCCATACATAGTAGGACAAAAATATACTATGGAAGTCACAGGAGCACATCAACTGTTTGGTTACTCACATTCTTTCAAATAACATTTATTTTCAACAGAAGAAAGAAACTTATTCGGGTTTAAAACAACTTAAGAGAGTAAATTATTACTTTTTTGGGGGAGAACTATCCCTTTAATGTTAATAAAACAACAAAACACACAGAGGAAATCATTCACTGCTCTTGACTGAGAACTTTAAGTCTGTTGTGTTTTATTTTCATATTTGTTCATTTAATTACTTTCTTCAATTCTACTGTTAAATACACCTATAGCTGAAAAAATAAAGCACTGTTTATTTCATTTGTATATTAAGTTGTGTATGTGTAATGTGTATCTCTGTTCTTAATTTTTAATAACAAAGAAAATAATGACAAAGATTTTTATCTTCGCCACTTTGGCCTAAATGTCTGCCATTCTTTTTTATTTTATATTTTGTTACCTATAAGGCTTTGTTTTTAAAATAGGGACATTAGTTTGGCTGTAATGCTCAGTCACTTGCAAAATAGTAAAACCAACATGAAAAAAGAATCGTGATAAAATCGTGATTTTCCTTAAAAAAAAAAAAAAATCGTGATATGATATTATTGCCATATCGCCCACCCCAGGTGTAAAAAAGTGCCTAGATGTGCTTAGATGCTAAAAATGTGTTATTATTGATCATTATATCACACTACAATTAAACATAATGAAACATTAATTTGAATTGAAATTGTTTTATTAGCTTAGCTAATATAATTTATTAGCTTTTTCTAGAGATTGCAGTCATGCATGACATGGTGAAAAATGACTTGAAATAATACCGAAAATAGGTTAAGATTAATGTTAAAGGTGTGCCCCCTAAAAGCACAAGTGGCCCCTGCCTGGCCCCCCCAGTTACTGTGGTCTAGAACCGCCACTGCGGTTATGTTATGTTTTTTCTTGTTGCTAGTTTGTTTCTATGGTTACTTATTGATTATTTTGATTATGTTCACCCGTTCCTCATAGTTTCATTTAGTACAGTATATATACTCCCTGTGTTTTAGTTACTCTTGGTCGGTTCTTATTTGGGTTTATGTGTGATTTGGTTTCTCTTGCAATCTCCTGAGATTGAACCTTATTAATTATTCATGCCTAGGTGCATACTGGGAACACCAGTAAATTAAAGATGTGTTTTTTTAAGATTGTAATTTTAAGTAGATTTGTAATATCTTTTAATTTTGTGATTTTTGTTTAAAAAAAGTTTGTTTAGCTTCTAAATGCTTGAATTAAGTATGTTACATATTTAAGTTCATGCTAATTTAATGTAGAAAGTATAATATCTTTTCATTCGTATTTAGTTGATATTGCTCATTAGTACACTAGCACACCAGCATGCTGGGAACCTTGACTGTAGCTTGAATAGTAACATGGTGCAAGTAACTGAAAGGTCACAGGTTTGATTATAAAGAAATGCAAGAACTGATTATATATGATAGTTTGGTGTCAGTATGATTTTATTTTATTTTTTTTAAATAAATTAATACTTAAGCACGGATACATGGAATTGATCAAAAGTGTCAGTACAGACATTTATAATTTCACAAATGATTTCTATTTAATATAAATGCTTCTTTTTTTAAGTTTCAACATTGATAATTGTTTCTTGAGGAGAAAAGTAGCATGTTAAAATTTTTCTATAGGATCATGTGACTGAAGACTTGAGTAATGATGCTAAAAAAACAGCTTTGCATCTCAGAAATAAATTATATTTTAAAATATATTCAAATAGAACCTGTACTATTCAACTATTTGAATAGAACCTATTCAAATGGAATAGTACTGTAATAGTATTTCATAATATTACAGTTTTTCCTGTATTTTTTGTTCAAATAAATGCAGCCTTGGTGAGCATAAAAGTGTCCTTTCTAATAAACATTAAAAAATCTTACCAACCCCAAACTTTTGAATGGTAGTCTATATCTTCAATACAACGTAAATCATTTTGAAACTTTAATAGCGTCTGGCAAATTGAAACATTATGCTTTAGACTAGCATTGCGGGAATCTGTCCATCTAAACCAGCTTGAATTGACTAATGACCACATCAGCTAGAAATCATGCTGGATGTAACTAGCATGGAAATGGCATCCATTCACCTTTAAAGAACATTTAACTATTAAATAAGAACAAACAAAAAAGTTTATTTTTCCATGACTTTTTTTTTGCTACATGATTTTAACCCATAAATCTAAACCATCAATTACAAGTCTGTCATTTGCATCAGTCTATGGTGTGTATTATTCCTGCAGCTATTACTAAGAATTCATTATTTATGTGCGACGCTATCAGCAAAAAGGCAAGCAATTTACTTGTCAAAATGCATTACATTGTGCGAGCTGAAATATGACTGAAGAGCTCTGGGGCCGACTCGTACGTCGGAGCGCAGCAGTGGGCAGCTAAATAATGAATGGAGTTGCCGTTCGTTTCGAAAAGGGAGTGTTAGCGAAACGCAGCAGTCTGTGCCTTTGATTTCAAGGGGTTAATATAAAAGCTTCAAATCTATACACTTCAATACTCTTCCAATGAAACAACTCATCCAGACTTTTCAAAATATGGTGCTTTCAGCGATGGCCACTTATTCGAGCGTGCATCAATGCTGGCAGACAGGTGTAATGATTCATCACGAGGATAAAAGAGAAATCCTTGCATCTGTCGACTCGGAGACATGCGTTTCCTCATTACTTACTTCTCTTTCGTTAGATTAGCCTTTTCTATACGTTCTTCCTTTCTGCGCACTGCTACATCAAAGCTTACAATGACGTGGAGGAGAAGTGCGCCCAGGTGATTTGAAGCACACTTCAGCAGATTAGTGCTCAATATGGATTATCCAAAAGGATGGTGGCCTATTTGCATTTTTTTTTCCCATCAGCCCCTTGGAGGGGCCACCATCCAGCTGTGTGCAGACTGACAGGTAGAGATTTGGACTTCTTAAAACCGCAGCATCTCCACATAACTGTAATCCCCATCACATTTAACTCCACCTGCCTGCTAACTCCACACTCTTTTTCACGTCTTCTTCACTCGACTGTTTTCTTTCCCTCTTGTTTAAAACCATCTCACTCTTAATGACACAGATTCACAACCGTGATTAGCCAATGTGACGTCTTTGATTGGATGTGTGGTGTGATTGGTGTGGTCACATTGTTCCAATAAAATCCAGACGTTTGAATTGGAATACACGTGACTGGAAAGATTTCACCAAGCCGATTTCGCGACGGGTTCATGCTGGTCACGTGGATTTACCTCGTGGTAAGTGTCCACTGGTGCGGATGGAGCAGAGCAGGCATTTTAAATGAATTGCTATGGGAGTTGAGGTTCAGGCTCATGTGGTGAATTGTGGGATTGACAGTGAGTCGGAGAAAGCATAGAGAGCAGCTGAGGGCATCTAAAAGTTTTTGCAAAAGGCAAGCAAAAGCTACAGCCTTAACTGGGAAATTCACGTGAACGCGAAAGATTCTTCTCACAGATTTTGCAATGGTTTCAAGTTGAATGCATGGATTTGCCACGCTGACCAACAGAAAGCTTCTTGGTTTGAAAGTGACTTCTATGTAAGCGGTTCTTCATATATCGGTACTCTCTCGACAAAAGACAATTGACCTTTTCTGCCTGCAAAAAGTTGGTGAAATTTTGTTAATGTTACTGAACTTCACGGTGCATGTTCACTGGTGTGGAGCAGAATCTGCATTTTCAATTAATTCCTAAGGGAAATGAGCTTCACATTAGCACAGTGAATTGTAGGATTGATAGTGGGTAGGTACACTACACTATTAAAAATCATACCAATTTCACAGACAAAAAAAAAAAAAGTCTATTGTCTGTCACATTTACCATTGCTCAGCAAAATTTTCTTGCTAAAATCCAATAATTTCAATAGGACTCCATTCATTCAAGAATTTTGTGTGAGGACGGCAAATTCATGACCATCCTAACACCCGATCGCCTGGATTCCTATTGAAATGACTGGGTTTTACTTGAAAAATTTGCCAAAAATGTGTAAATATGACTGGACCCACCCATGAGTGTGTGTGTGTGTGTGTGTTTAGTGCGACGCAGGGCCGGGGCTAACCAAGCGATAGCTGTCATCTGCTCTCTCACGGGTCTCTCACTTCTTTACCCACGCACAGGAACCAGGCGCTGTTAGCTGGTGCCACTTGGGAAAAGAGTTAGATGATCTGCTACCATGTAGCTTGCAGCGAATTTAGCACAAACCAAAGAACCTTTCAAAGTTAAACAAATCACCCGGAGGCTATATGTCTCGTCCTATAAACCTCTACACATCTCACACACTCCCACTCGCTTTCACTCTGGCTGTCTCGCTTGTACTTTTTTTTTCTTATAAATGTTTCTTAGAGTGTATTTCTGTCTTTTAAAACATTGTAGATAGATTCCGATTTTTATTTCTAAAGTATCAGTTCATGCTGTTCTTTAAACAGAACATAACTGGGTGAATCTCATGAACATTTTATACAGTATTTCCCTCCCAAATAAAAAAAAAAAACTTTATTTTAAGGTGTCATTGTTACAGTGTAATTATATATTTAAGTACTGGGTAATATTAATTAACTACATACTATAGGGTTAGGGTAGGATAAGGATTCAGTTGAGGGTTAGTTGCATGTAATTATGCATAATTTATTGTTATTACTATGGTAAGTACATGTAACATATGTAACAAGGACACTAAAATAAAGTGTTACCAAAAAAAAAAAAAAAAAAAAAATATATATATATATATATATATATATATATATATATATATATATATATATATATATATATATATATATATATATATAATGAAGCATTAAGATGTTTGTTTATTTATTTATTTGTTTGTTTGTTTATTTTGTGCATTGTGTCATTGTTTTTTATGACAATTACACATACTTAAGCTTGGAAAATTCTCATTTATGGGATACACATTATTCTTAATAATATACATTATTGTCAATGATGATTCTCTTTGGATTCTCATTATTGTTATCCATCCATCCATTCATTCATTTATTTTTATTTATTTGTATAATCTTGGCCATTTAAAGCCAGTAGTCTAAATGTTACTTTTCTTGCTACAAAATATTTTACAATTTAATAAATTCTATATATATATATAATTTAAATATTTGTCTATATGTCTAAACATTTGTCTAAATATCTATGTAATTAAATATTATATATTTAAATATATAATTTAAATTATACATATGTTACCGGCAAAGTGTGTAATCCGGCATTCTATAGAATACCTAGGTAATGTATAGAATTAGGTTATGTATTTTTGCCAAAAACCATCAGGCATTCTATACATTGCCTAGGCATTCTATACAATACAAAATCGCTTTCACACTTTGCCAGTAACATATGTTTATATATATATATATATATATATATATATATATATATATATATATATATATATATATATATATATATATAAATAAATAAATAAATAAATAAATATATACATATATATATATATATATATATATATATATATATATATATATATATATATATATATATATATATATATATATATAATTTAAATATTTAATATATAATAATATATAATAATATATATATATATATATATATATATATATTTTTTTTACAACCCCACAAATAATAAAATAAAATATTGTCAATTGTCATTCTCATTAGTACAGTATTTGTTTTTATACTATATTGCAGTGAAAATTGCTGGACATCTATCATTGAAATACATTTTTACTTAAAATCATAATGAATTAAATGAAGGACAACAAATACCACCAATGATGCATACTGTATATGCAAATGCAAATTTGGGGGAGAAACATGAATAACTATAAGGAAAATGCTGTTATTGTAATGTTACAATTTAAGACACTTCATTTACATAAACATAAATTTCTATCATTAGAAAGATGATATTCTTTATACCCTTCTATCTCTTCTATACCCTTCTATCTCATATCTTAAATCAGATTTTGATTAGTAGTGATAACATAGTCTTAAATCAGTGGTGATAACAGACAGAGGAATAACAAACTGCAATAATATTGCAGGCAGCTGGACTGACAATAATTCAGTTGTCCATTTCAAGAGGTGATCGCATTCATCCATCTCCATTGTAATACATTTATTAATCCTACATCTAAGTCAAAGACAAAGTCTATAAAAGTTGAAGGACATCAATCCATGTTTAATGCGCAGAAAGAAGGAAGCATGCGAGGGAAGAAAAAAATCGAAAGTTATTGGTGGTTGCAAAGTCAATAGTTATTTTAAGAGAGTTCATCATGTCAGTTTAGCAGCGCTCTATTGTATTCTCAGATTGGCACTGGACAATTGCTTCATCCATGCACTATTACATAGATGCGGCTATTAATCCTAAAGGGAATATGATTGTCTCCGATTTCCACACAGCTTTGGCTCTGATAATAGTTATTATAAGAGACTGGTAGAGATATTATAGCCAGACACTTAAATGTTATTAGCACTGCCACATTTCACTGTCCAACACTCGGCACAATGCATTCACAGGGGAGCACATGTTATTTTTTTACATTTGGCAATAACATTACAGCGAGATGACAGATGAATGCTGAGCACACAACCGTCAGATTCTTCAGTTCAGTGTGACTGCAACTGAGACCCTAATGTTACAATATCCTAATAATCTGGAGTATAAAAATCCCATTTGACATTTCCATAGTGCATCAGCAATATAACCATTGAGTAATACAAAGTCTTCTGATGGAGCAACAGTATTGAAGTAGGTAAATAAATGTGAGTTTTAAGTGTTCATTGCTTTGGGCCCGACAGGCTCAGAGCTCATTTAAAGTAGGCCAGCTCTATCCAGGTCAAGTGGGAGTCAGTGATCTGAGGAGCTAATGCTCTCCTGAGGAAAACCTGTGTGTACACAGAGTCATGCTTCACCTGCAGGGACATCGGAGGGGCCGTGATGCCTGAGCGACGCCTGAAGAGAAGGCGGAAGACGTTCAAGCCAATATTATGGGGGAAAAATGTTAGAAGAGATTTATACTTAAGTTAAAAAGCCGCCAATGGAATAATGCACTTGGTAATTTATTTTCTTGAACAGGCATATTTACACATTTTAAGCTAATAAAATAACAAGACAAAAAAACACAAAAAAAACACAGAACAATAAAATGTAAGTTTTTAGCAAGAACTAACAATGAAAAATACTTCTAAAGCATTTATTAATCTAAGTTAATGTCAATTCCAACATTATTACTAATACATCAGAAGTTGTTTGTGTTGATATTGTTTAATGGACCTAAGCTAACATGAATAAACAATGAACAATTGTATTTATTAACTAATAATAACAAAGGGTTCATAGATAGTGTAAAATATGTATTGCTCATTGTTAGTTAATAATAATTGATGCATTAACTAACGTTAACTAACATAACCTAATTGTAAAGTGTAACCAACATATATTATTTTTGGAGGATAGTTTTAAACACAGTTTAGTGGATAGTTTTAAGTAAATGGTAATTTGTGTTGGTAATAAATGTATATAATAAACATATATTCAGACATTTGTATAAAATATATTAAATTGGATGCTTTTTAGCTATTTAAAAAAATGCAATCAGTTCATCACTAAAATAAAATACAAATAAACTCAAGCTTTTAATGTAGTTTATATATCTATGCGGTGTTTTAACATAGGCCTACTTTAATACAAAACCGTGTGCAAATTCATTCAGTATTTTCTCCTTAAAACTGCAGTGTACTTGTTGTTGTAGAGAGCGATACACAAGATGCATATCCATGCGGATACATCGACTTGTAGACGACCCTGTATAATTCACTCTTCCACTTCTGAATTAGTCTCTGGTTTGAACATACAGTACACTCACCTAAAGGATTATTAGGAACACCTGTTCAATTTCTCATTAATGCAATTATCTAATCAACCAATCACATGGCAGTTGCTTCAATGCATTTAGGGGTGTGGTCTTGGTCAAGACAATCTCCTGAACTCCAAACTGAATGTCAGAATGGGAAAGAAAGGTGATTTAAGCAATTTTGAGAGTGGCATGGTTGTTGGTGCCAGACGGGCCGGTCTGAGTATTTCACAATCTGCTCAGTTACTGGGATTTTCACGCACAACCATTTCTAGGGTTTACAAAGAATGGTGTGAAAAGGGAAAAACATCCAGTATGCGGCAGTCCTGTGGGCGAAAATGCCTGGTTGATGCTAGAGGTCAGAGGAGAATGGGCCGACTGATTCAAGCTGATAGAAGAGCAACTTTGACTGAAATAACCACTCGTTACAACCGAGGTATGCAGCAAAGCATTTGTGAAGCCACAACACGCACAACCTTGAGGCGGATGGGCTACAACAGCAGAAGACCCCACCGGGTACCACTCATCTCCACTACAAATAGGAAAAAGAAACTACAATTTGCACGAGCTCACCAAAATTGGACAGTTGAAGACTGGAAAAATGTTGCGATGAGTAAAAGGTATGAATAAAAGGTCTGATGAGTCTCGATTTCTGTTGAGACATTCAGATGGTAGAGTCAGAATTTGGCGTAAACAGAATGAGAACATGGATCCATCATGCCTTGTTACCACTGTGCAGGCTGGTGGTGGTGGTGTAATGGTGTGGGGGATGTTTTCTTGGCACACTTTAGGCCCCTTAGTGCCAACTGGGCATCGTTTAAATGCCACGGCCTACCTGAGCATTGTTTCTGACCAGGTCCATCCCTTTCTGACCACCATGTACCCATCATCTGATGGCTACTTCCAGCAGGATAATGCACCATGTCACAAAACTCTAATCATTTCAAATTGGTTTCTTGAACATGGCAATGAGTTCACTGTACTAAAATGGCCCCCACAGTCACCAGATCTCAACCCAATAGAGCATCTTTGGGATGTGGTGGAACGGGAGCTTCGTGCCCTGGATGTGCATCCCACAAATCTCCATCAACTGCAAGATGCTATCCTATCAATATGGGCCAACATTTCTAAAGAATGCTTTCAACACCTTGTTGAATCAATGCCACATAGAATTAAGGCAGTTGTGAAGGCGAAAGGGGGTCAAACACAGTATTAGTATGGTGTTCCTAATAATCCTTTAGGTGAGTGTATATGGCTGAATTAAACCAATATTTCCACTTGCCATTGTGCAGCTTTGCTTTACTAGAGTCGAGCGAGTGGATCTCTGAGCTGGTGTGAGTGAGCGGAGGCGGGGCTCATTTGCATATTCATGGTTCCGCGTATATTAAATGAAGCAAAGGTGTTCAGTTATTCAAGCTATTTTAAGCCATGAAGAAATTATTTTCACTGGGAGGAAAAAAGTTTAAATATGTCATTTTGATGATCAAAGATGAGTTTTAAGAGATACAATTATTGACTACAGGGGGATTTTAAAGATGTTTAGTTATTACTGAAAAACATGTGCAGTGTAATGGTAAAAAAAAAAAAAAACAATAATCTCTGTAATCTGTTTGTAGGCCAGCCATTGGTTTATGTACCTAGAAACAATGAAGGTGCAAAAGCAGTTCTGTATTGTGTCATATGCATAATTTGTTGTACCCGGAGAGGTGTGGTATCTAATCCCCGGCAGCTGGAGCGTGATGAAGCTCGCTGGGGAAGATAAGACCTCCTGTTCCATTACTGAACCTTCTCTGCCCCACTTTCCCCATCCCGACGCTGGGAACGTCGCAGGCCTGGGTGAACAGGGTACAGATAACCAAAGACCTGCCACACTCAGGTAAATCAATCTACACCTCCTGCTGCCGAGATTATTTATTTTAGTTTATTTCAGGGGAGAACAGGTGGAGATGAGGGGGAGAAATCTTGCAAAGTTTCTTTTATCCTTATTGGTTTTAAAAACATGCTCTGAAATTGGGCTGAAAAAATGTGTTTTGCTGGCTTCCTTGTAAAAATATATGAATATACAGTATATTGAGTACATTTTTGATTCTTTCTTGTGTCTAGCATAAACCATTCAAAATGTTGTTTGCAGGTCTTACCAAGTTTCTACTGGTTTTAGCTGGTTTATCTGGTTGGCCACCTGGTATCTTATCCTGACAGCTCACAGGTTACCAAAACCATCAAAGCACAACAGCTAAACTGAATATCTTAAATATAAATATCTTATTCAATTGAAGCAAGTTGTAAAAAAACAAATAATAATAATAATATTATATATACATATATATATATATAAAATAATTTTTTTCAATGAGTAATATACTTCAGATTTTCCTCATTAGATTGGCAGAGATGGGATTTGCAATGTTAGTTGTGGTAAACATTAAATATCTTCATGAAGAGGCTAAAGGGAAACTGTCCATCAACAGAGCAATGCGGTGATGCTATCACGCTGTCATCTCTCTCTCTCTCTCTCTCTCTCTCTCTCTCTCTCTCTCTCTCTCTCTCTCTCTCTCTCTCTCTCTCTCTCTCTCTCTCTCTCTTCTCTCTCTCTCTCTCTCTCTCTCTCTCTCTCTCTCTCTCTCTCTCTCTCTCTCTCTCCTCTTTTCTTCTTTGTAGATAATGGCACCTCTAGAACAGACGGCATCTTTGCTCTTTATCAGATAATGTATCAACACAGGCTTCCAGCCTTCAGCTATTTCCGGACGACTCCCCGCCATCCCTAAAACCATATCAACCTTTTTACAATCTCCCGCCTTCATCTTCCATCAGATTTCACATCCTGAAAAGGACATTAACAGTTCAAACTAGATTCCACCCCGAGATAGGTTGATCAACACTTTTATATTTAAATCTTATTTCATAAGACACCAAAAATAGAGCAGAAGAATAACGTTACACCAGCAGCCGAGACACGTGTGCATCTACAGTTTAAAGCGCATTAGTGATAAAGAGTGACATGACATTTCACAGGTACGAATCTATGTACAGGTTCCATTATACTGTATGTTACAATTATTACAAATAGTTGACCTGAACAATATTGAAAGTATTTATACACAGGGAAAGTCAACATAAACCAAAAAAAAAAACAACAACAGCTTTTCTATCCAGTTTTTGACCCTTTCTTTGAAACTGTTTTGATAGGTGTGACACATTCAAGACTCGGAAGTAAATGCCACCATTACACGTGGAATTGTTTAAAAAAAAAAAGTTCCTATTGAAAAATGGCAACGGGTGAAATTCAGCCATACCTTGAGTCTGATCCCAAATTAGAAAACAAACCCACAGATTAACCATTCTGCAATAGCTTGGTAATTAATCATATTTATTTATATTTATTCCTTATGTATTTGTGAGGTAGTATTGTATTTTATTACACTATATTAGTGTTGAAACGAAGGCTCTGCAGAAAGGTGTTTATTTCGTTACATTTGCCAACTTTGAAACATGTATGTGTATATTATAAGTCTTGGTTGTGGCAAATTAAGCTTAAGTACTTGGAATTACCAGAGTTATAGTTGACGGGATAACATCCAGTGTTTTGTGAAAATGAATTATGAATAAATGTATCATCATTCTTATATTCATCGTTCATCATTTTCAGTAAAGTGCAAATAAAGTGAGTATCAAACAACCTGTGACAGACAACGCAATAGTGGCACATGGTAAAAATGTTACTCATACCTGTGTGTTGCGACATTACCGTCGGATCCAAAATAGTCGCCACTGCATCATCTTCAATTTCCCATCTCTCTGAAAAGTCTGCGTCGAACTATGTCTCGTTTAAAAACAAATCCACAGTAAAATGAAGCGAAAATGAACCGTGATGCGATCTGGAACTTTGTTAAAAATAAAGTTCATCCACACTTTCTTAATGTTAGGATCAAAAGGAAGATGCAAAGACTGTGTTTTGATTCTGGAGTAATCCTGTGTTTGCGTCTCTCGTATTTACTACTACATGACATGCAGGAATCTGTGAGCGGGGCTAAAGAGGTAGATGAGGTTTAATGAGGCTAAATGAGGTAGAAGAAAGCGTTGATCTTCTGCAGAGGCAGTTTGTCACACAATTACATCATATGACAAAATCCGAAACGAGTTGTTTTGGGAGCTTCAGTGAAAACTGTTTTTGGAGTTCCAAGGAAGCTTTGAGTTCAGAAATGTTTCTTTTTATAGTACAATGACCAGAGTTGTATCCACTTGTTGAGATGATTGAGATCATTTGGGGTGTACTGGGTGTTGTTAAGGAATTTTTATGATAGTTGCAACTGTAAATTTCTATGCTGTGGTATGTTGGGGTGGAGGGATTTCTGAGAGGGACAAAACAGACTTCACAAACAGGGTGCGTTTCCAGAACAACGACGTACGATGCATCGTTGAAGAAATTAACTAGATTGCGACGACCATATTGCGGCAAATTTGTCGTTCAACCACGTTGGTTAATGACGTCACGCACGTGGTGGAGTAATAACTACTTTTAATGAATCTGTTTGAGATCTAATTAACGCTAGATGTTTTACTATAAATTACGGACATGGCATCTGAGAACGAATTCTCATTTTCTCAGTTATTTTGCTTTATTTCCAGATTCAGTCATAGGCTCGTTCTTGCGTACTAGAGCATGTTCACACATGCGCACTCTTCAAAAACTACGCTTTAAATCTCTTGACAAACTAAGAAGTAAATGACATTTGTATATATTCAAAATAAAAGATATAGATTCCACTGAATGTCAGCTTGATTATTTTGCTCAAGTTAAGGATTTATTAAGTCCACATGTCATGCAAACTAGAAACTCTGCTTCTAACCACAGGTCGAGAGCTGTCGTTCCAACCACACAACTTTGTGATGCTGTTGAAACGATGGTTTCAGGAAACACCGACTCGTCGAACTATGTGATAACGACGAAACTTGCGACCATAGTTGGCTAACGATGCTTTCGGGAAACTCACCCCTGGTTATGAAGGCCAGCTCAGTTACGAGGTGCTCTCTGCCTTCTGTTGATGAAAGTATGGTAGGGAAACTGTCTTCCATCATGAAGTATAATCTCACCCCCTCCATGATCCAGTGCGGGCTGCGTGTAGCTCATTTAGCAACAGACTTTATTTACTCATGATGCTCAAAAGAGCGATGTAGAAGGACTTTTCTTCCATCTGCCGTGAGACTGTTTAATCAGATGTGAGCATGATTTGCGTGCCTTGTGTCTGAGATGTTGTGTTTGCTTTTTGTGTAGTTTCCTTTCAATGCTTTTTCTGTACCTTATTAAAAGTATGTTGTTGCTTTGACTCATGGATGTGAGGAAAAAGTCAGAATTGTGAGATATAACCTTGCAATTGCAAGAAAAAATATATATATCATGCAATTCTGACTTGAAATGTAAAATTCTGCATAAACTTTCTTCAAGAAATCAAGCTTCCATATTTTCGGATAAAACTGAAAACGCCTTCAGCGCCACTTACTGGACATTTCACTGTAAAAGTGTCGTGAAAATCAATAAAGCAAAAAGCAACATAATATAATTTAGCAGAAATGTTACCATAGGCCCGTTTCTTTCCAATGAACCTTGTAGAAATAGCCCGCATGGTGGTGTGTTATGAATGACAAGAGTTCGATTCCAGCTTGTATCATTCCCCAATCCCCTTTCCTTTCTGACCGTCCATTCAAGATAAAACAGAAAGGAAATATTCCAGTCTGTGTATGTAACGAAGAAGAGTTTTAGTTTTTAATATGTCCATATGGGCCCAGAACAGTGTTTGCACATCAGGAACGAGGTACAGCATGTAAAATATGGGAAGATGGGTAATTAAAGGCTGTCTTAGTGGGTGATTACAGTGCTTTGCTTCATAATGACAGTGTAGGAGTTTACCAAGAACTTAGATTACTGTCTTCAGAGCGGAACATGTGCACACAGGCGTGCATTATAAAAATAAATGACGGAGAAGGGAACAAAATAACCGGCTAAGAGAGTTCATCAGTGTCCTCAGTTTGCCCGTGTGACCGTTTTAACAATCTTCTTTGTTTGTTTGTTTTGGGAACGGTTGTAAACTAGCAAAGCATTAATTGATATCCTACAATCGTGCTTTGCTCTCCGTGACGATATCATTATTATTTAACCTTTAATTTAAAGTGAACAGTCAGCACTGATAAAACATGACAAAAGCCAACCTCAGGAGGACGGAGAATCATCCCAGTGACCTCTCGCGGAGAATTGTGAGCTCCCAGCAGTTTTCAATGTCACTCTGATGCCACGCCACCTAAATAGGGGATAAAAAAAAATCAATATTTGATTATAAAATGTATATTTCTTATCTCTTGTCTTGTTCCCCCCAACCCCGCCAAAAAAAACTTGTTATCTGAAAATGTCTAACCTTCACAAGGTTATAGCAGATTAGTGGCTGGTCAGGAGCACCATTATGTTTTATATGATTCATTTAGACATTACATATGAGTAGCTGATTTGGTTTATATAAAGGTCTGAGGGAAAGCCTTTTTGCTGTTTGTTTAAATAGTGTGACAAATAATCTATGAAGCCTGTTGCTCTCGAGCGTCTCCTGTGTCTCCTTGTGTTCTCCATCGTCTCCCTAAAGACTGTTTCAATACTCATCTGCTCCTCCATATCCTCTTCTGCAAAGTGCGTGCTCTTCTGTTCATCCACCATTCTCCGGTTCTTCACGCTATTAGCCCTGGTAAAAGAAAAAGAAATTGTTATTCATGTGCCATCACCCTCATACAATTCAATAATGGCATTACTTACCTGCTTGACATCATTTACAACCGGTTCAACAATTACCTGTCTGGTTCATGAAAATTCCCTCTCTTGTATCCTGTAACATGATAATAATAATAATAAATGTTTCTTGAGCATCAAATCATCATATTAGAATGATATCTGACTGAAATTCAGCTTTGCCATCATAGGAATGAATTACATTTTAAAGAGGACCTATTATGCCCTTTTAAAAAATCTTGATTTTTGTGTGGTCTACTAGAATGAGGTTGAAAAGAATAGTTAAAAAAACGATATAAATACTGTTCGTTTTCTCACACAAACAGCTCGTTTCATGTCTTAGGCCATCAATGTGTACTTACGATGGGGAATTGTTTAATTTGGACTCTGTGCATGCTCTTTGAGACAGTGACCATAGACCTGCATTATATGACTGACAGACAAGAACGGTTTGACCTAAAAATATCAAAATTGAAACTACTGCGGAAACAAAGACACCTACATCTTGGATGCCCTTGAGGTAAGCTAAAACATACCAAAATGTAATTTCACAGTGAACTATCCCTTTAAAATCAAGAACAAAGCATTTATAGCTGTACTTCTAAACTGCTTATTAATGTCAATTAATGCTTTATAAATGACGAATTAACTGTTTACTAATGCTTAACTAAAGATTAAAAGCGTGCAGTTATTATAAAGTGTTACCGATACTTCTTTCAAACACATTAAATAAATCTTACCAAAACCAGTAGAGTGCACCTAAAACACTTCAGGTTTGTGCTGGTAATATACGAAGAGCTGTCTCTTAATATTTTGTCAAACAATTATTTCAGAAAGTAAAAAAGATCTGGGGACGAGCAGTACTTCACCCGCCTATGTCTGGCATTGTCTTCATAGTCGCGTCATGGATTTGGAAACTGTGGATCAGACTTTTGAAATTACCAGCAATTTAAAATGACTAGCTGCACCAATGAACTGAAGACGCATCCATCTACAAGATCACTGAAACTGTCACTGATCCGAGCCAGTCTTTGAACTGTTAACTACTCTTCTGAGGTGTTTTTGAGTAAGTGGAAGTCATTTCTGCAGGTTGCTCCACACCAACCTCCCAGAAAGCGAATCATTGCGTGCCATTAGTATGCTTAACCTCTAAAATTAAGAATGCAATTACTATAACACAAAAGAAGAGACGGCTGCTCATTCTCCTCAGCGTGGCATGATGGGTATTATGGTAATTAGTTGACAGAAGGTCAAAGGCAATATGTTTAAAAGTAATCAGCGCGCAACACTTCCTGCATTCTAAATGGCAGGATGAAAGGCCGAGGTTTGGTGAGTTTATTAGCAGTGCTGAGGAAAAGTCAGCTTTTCTCACATTACAGAGGAAATCTTGCAGAGGGATTTCAAACGTTGGCTATTTTAAGGGATGTCTGCACGGCTGAGATAGGGAGAGGTTCATGACTGGGTCGGTTTGGACGGAGCGGAAGCGTCATTCATGTTGAAAGTCTTTCACCTCTCTGTCCTTCCGTGACAATCGCCAGGAAACGTTGACGAGGTTTTTCTCGCAGGAATTTATTGAGCAAGCTTTGTCTAAAGCCTATGTCAAATGCAATTTGATTTGCTTCCCTGTGAGTAAAATTGTCTTTATTAGAGGGTAACCAACCATTAGTTTACAGCTTACATTTGCCAATATCATTTGCATACTGTTTCCAGAAGAACACTGGGAAACGATATATTAAAAAGTTAATCCCAAGAAAACAAAACACATCTTGACAAGAGCCAATCCAACGTTAAAGTTCAAACACACCTGGTTAAAGTTTGACTTCTACAACTCTTTGCAGTGCAGGTTTATTTCTTAATACATGGACTTAATATTTATTTTATATTTTTGTTTACTTTTTATTTTTTCTTATTATTAGGCTACTAAAGTTTAAAGGTTTGGGGATGGTGAAATCATTTTGTACGTATACTCATCAAGGCTGCAATTATTTAATCAAAAATACAGTAAAAAGGTAATATTCTGGATTAGAATTAGAATTAAAATGACAATTTTTTATTTTAATGCATTTTTAATATAATGCATCCTTGTTGAATAAAAAAATTAATTTCATTAAAACATCCTTCTATATATACTTAAAAGCAATAACTTAAAAGCAAAACCTGTCGACTAAAATACATTTTTGTGAAAGCTATATTTTTTAGGTTCAATGAAGAACCTTTAAAGCTACACTGTGTGATATTTTCCCCCATCTAGCGGTGAAATATGACTACCCAGTGAATATTAGTTTCTGTTCCTTTCAATTCCGAGGGCGTTTTAACTCCTACGGTGGCGTATTATTCCAAGATTAAAAATTGCGCCTTTAAAACTGTTCATCACCTGTGATCCGTCGCAGCACAGATTTATGTTACAAGGTAAACAATACTTTTTCACCATTGACGCGAGGAAAAGTAACGCAAGTTATACTAGAGGTCGTTCTGGCGTTATGCACAACCAACTTAGACAAGCAACTATAAAACTTTGAATTTACACAAATAGGCTGAATTACCTGTCGAGAAGAAAGCAGGCAACTTCGGCGTCCGTTTTAAAATATTTGCTTCTCATGAGCTCTTTCCATCTGGGAAAAGTTACTCCAGTATTGACTTTGGTCTTGCTGATTTGCCTGTTGCGTTGACGTTTTAATTCTTTCTTTCGCTTCCTTGGCGACTCTGCTACATGTCCTCGAAAATAGGCGTGATCCTCCATCAGCAATCTTTCAAATCTGCCAGCAGTCGCGAGTAATCTCCCCCTCGCATTCGTCACTGTGTCACTGAGTGTAAAACGCAAAAGGCAAAGCTTGAATTTCTAGGTATGTCCCTCTTTGGCAAATGTATTTTCAAGATGGAGGCGCAACATGGCTGCCACCATTCGAACGACTCGCTCGTGTGTATTATAAATGGCAGATTTTACGCTTACGAAAATACTTTATTAGTTGGTGGAAGTAATTACACATGAATGAGCACATTTTTTTTTTTTGCTAAGAATCAACTTAAAAAGTTACAGTGTAGCTTT
Organism: Scardinius erythrophthalmus; assembly: GCF_964197995.2. Taxonomy (NCBI): domain Eukaryota; kingdom Metazoa; phylum Chordata; class Actinopteri; order Cypriniformes; family Leuciscidae; genus Scardinius; species Scardinius erythrophthalmus. Next base: position 5,180,104 of record NC_138242.1, read on the forward strand.
AGCATATATTGAACCTTTCAACTTATAGTGATGTTTGATTCTTGAACAAATGGTTCACTGAATCAGTTCCAGGTTGATGATGCAAGAATGATCATGTTCAGACATGTCCAGACAATAAGCATCTCCAGAAACTTCATCAACCCAGAACTAAACCTCGGATCAGTTTGATTCTGTGCGGTTAACGGCTTAAAACAACGATTTGTACAAGAACGGAACCACATATTTTCTTTAAAAACTCTTGCGTTTGGGTTCTACATTTTCAGTTGTCAGTCTCTCTTTTTCCTCAAGTCTGAAAACACACTTTTGAAACCTTTATTGTAAAGTGTGTAGGAAAGTTGCTACTGCATTTATTTTATAATTTGCTCTAAATACAAATAATACATTTAATTTATAATTTTCATACAGTTTGTTCAGTTGCTAGAATTTTGCAACTCCTCACTTAAAGTTCAATGAACTTGCAAAAAAAACTTTTGACAACAAAGTGGCAATACTGGAAATCAGTCCCATTGTGACCAGAAAATGTTAAATTTGGGTTTCACTTTATTTCGATAGTCCACTTTAGACATTCTATTAACTAACTAACTAATCATTATATTAACAACTAACTTTGCAACTACATGTCAATTAACTCTCATTAGAGTATTAGTAAACTGTTCAGTTAGGTTCAGGTTAGTAGAATAAGGTGACATGTAGTTGCAAAGTTTCTTATAGTCAGAATGTCAGTTGGGGAGCATCAAAATTAAGTTTTAGCAGATGATTAAAGGGTTAGTTAACCACAACAATGAAAATTATTTTATTAATTACTCACCCTTATGTTGTTCCAAACCTAAGATCACAAATGAAGATCTTTTTGATCTTTTTTTTTAAACATAATTTTCATTTTTGCGTGAACTATCCCTTTAAGCAGACATTTTACTAATACTCTAATGACTGATAGTTGACATGCAGTAGTTACTTATAGAATAAGTGGACTAACGAAATAAAATGTGTTAAATCCACTGCTGCTCACCCTCTCTTCTTCTTCCCCTCTTCTCTGTCAGTGTTTTCTTGAAGTTCTGGCTCATGAATACAGTGCCATCTAAATACACAAAGTAATCCTTTTCATCCCGAGTGCTTGTGTTCTTATTAATATGAAGGGAAAGTCGCATTACTGCAGTGTGCTTGAAAGCACACAAATGCAGCTTGAAAGCACAGCGAGAGAGTCGTACACACTACTTTCCTCATGCATTTTGAAAGGCACTCTCACAGGTTTAATGCTCAGAGGAGGAATCAGGATGAAAATCAGGGTAAAGGGTGGCTCTCACCCATTGTTTGGAGACATACACAATGCTGCTGTGGCCTTGCTCAATTTATCGACTGCTCAGGGAAATCAAGTGGCGCAGGCTTTGCAGTCGGCAGATAATAAACTGAATTCATGGAGCCTTTTATTCAACAAGCAGCGGCGAGAGATGAATGGACATCATGCCTACCATTGAATTTATTACAGCCGTCTTCCTTTTTCCTGTCCCGCGAGCATCTCTGATGTATCTTGGTGTGCGGGGTATCTGGTGATATCCATGCTAACGTGTGTTAGATTGCTGTAAGCTGTTTGCATAAAGTGACAAATAGGTTTCTATTATCTTGATCCTTTATGAGAGATTTGCTTGATATTTCAATGCAAAAATCTATTTTATTAATAACTAGGCCATTAAGGCAATATATAAATAGAGCTGTGCCATATTTAAAAAGTCTTTATAAAGGTAAATTGCAAATAAAAGTGTCCAAAATAAAATAATAATACAAATAAACTATTAAAATTAAATTTTAATAATCTGCCAAATACATAGAAAAGTACTCTTTGTTGGTTTCACGTGGTTTTGATAAATGTTATTTTTCTAATGTTTAATTTATGATTAATTTTATGATTGTACACATATTCAATAGCTGTGTCTCATTTCAGAGGCCACTCCTTCAAAGTCTGCAAAGGTCGAACGGAGGATTGTGAAAGCATCACAATAAAGAGTTATCAGATATTAATAAGACAGTCTACTAATACTCTAATGAGAGTTAGTTGACATGTAGTTGCAAAATTACTTATAGTCAACAGAATGTTCAAAAGGGACCATAAAAAAGTATTATATTTATAAATTATATATATATATATATATATATATATATATATATATATATATATATATATATATATACAACGCCATGTCACAACGATTTGTCTAAACCCCAGAAATGGGTAGGGTTAGGGGCAGGGTCAGGGGTAAGTCATTCGTACGAATTCATACGAATTAGCCATCTCGTAAAATACATACGAATTACCGTGAGAATGGGTTGATATATATATATGTATATATATATATATATATATATATATATATATATATATATATATATATATATATATATATATACTGCTTGACTGATAATAAAAACTAATTAAAAAAAACCTAATGAAATAATACAAATAAATAAATTAGTAACATAAGAGGTCTACTCAAGTCGCTGTATGTATAAACCGAATTTTTATTGTTTGTTTTTTTCAAAATAATTTAGTAAATTCAGATAAAAAAATGAGGGTAATGAGTATCATTGTTTTAAGTGCAAACACTGTATTTGCTTCCTAGCATGTGCTATATGAACAATCATTCTAAGAGTGAAAGCCTTGTCATTCTTTCATTGTTTTTGTCTTCGATTCATATAGACGCCGCTATTTATTAAACCCACACATCCTGTGCACCTCTGTGATAATGGATATAATTTCTCATATTGTTTTATTTGGTGCCAGATACAGACAATAAGTAATGTGAGACAGGGAGTATTTCACAAGCGAGAAATCCCCGCTTTAGCCATATATCACTCTGACTCAATGACACAAGAGACTCCGAAGGGGAGACAAAATATCCACCTGTTGTGGACGCCTTAGTGCAGATGATCTATACAGTTCTAGAAAAAAAATAAAAAAATTTATAGCTTTGATAATTAAAGCTGGTATGATGACGGAGAGTCTGTCGTATGATGATTAATCAAGTCCCGCTGGCCTGGACTCCAAAGGGCACGCGGCAGGTGTTGCTCACTCCAGCTTGAAATGCTGTTTGCATGTGTCTGTGTGCTTTCGCTAAGAATATGCTGAGATACGTGGTCCAGGATAATGTGAGTCATTTGGAAATACAAGAGAAAAAAACAGCTCACCAAAGTTTGTGTGTATTATGTGACTGTAGAAAAAAAAAAGTGTGAAAACATTAACAAAGAATTTGACACCTCTAATAGTAGTGCTAATTTGAATTTATTAGTGGCCAAAAGTGATGTCCAGAGGGGATGTTTGTTTGTAAAAATCCTTAAAAGTTCAACTAAACCATCAACTTTTTATATTTTTTAAATATTTTAAATATGAGGGAAGAACAAAACACTATACTTGTATCTGCAGAACAAAAAGCTCACAGGAAAACTCTTACATTGACCACATAATCAGTTATTAATATTTGGATAATGGGTGAAGATGTGAATTTTCCGAGGCCGGACATCACTTTGTTCACTACTGTATCTATGAATCTCTATGAACATTACAGGTTTTCACAAACTTTTCTTTTCTTTTCAAGTCTCCATGAAATTATTTTTTTGGCTTTTAGTATGAATATGTTAGCCTTACTGTTATTTATAAGCTAGTGTGCTCCAAAACAATGACAGAATTCGCATTTAGAAATAAGTGTTCAAAACTTACAGTCTCTCACTTCCGCCATATAGATCAATGATTTTGATGACATCACTCTGCACTTCAGCTTCTCATTAGATTTTCTGTCCAATCAAATGCTCTCTAGAATCTGAAGCCCCGCCCCCTACATTATAAATAGATGCTGAAGCTGCGGCTGAAATCGGTCACTTGTTCACACATTTACTAGTATTTTCTACATGGTGAATGGCACATAGTGCACTATATAGGGGATAGGGAACGATTCAGACAGTGTAAATATGCTTACCATTGGGGCGAATGAAGTCTGTTTCACGTTAGTGTCAGTGTGTCACGCCAACCGCCGAAGCTCCGGGGCCAGACACGACACACAGAGCGGATCATGTGATCGAGTCGCCACAGACCAGAAAACATATCGGACCCATTTGAATTCTGCACAGAATGCTACATTTTAAAGCGATATGGAGGAGATCGGTTAGAGATTAGGAAGAAACTGTGTCTTTACCGAGCTCAATGGATCTGCACGAGCTGTGATAAACTAAAAGCTATTGGCTATTTATAATAGGGGAGGAGCTGATCGATATGTCCCGCCCTGTCTTCTGTTTCAGTGGAAATGACATCAACACATTGAATAATGCTGTGCGTTTCAAGGCACTTCAGTGGCCCTTTAAATTGTAATTCATTTAAAATCTACTTTCTTACATTCAAATTTGAATAGCAATTCTGCATTCTGTTTCTTACCTCAGTTCAAACTAAATTCAGGAATTAGGAATAGAATTTGAATTTATAAGGCATTTTTCCATTCAATTATGGATTCCACAGCTTGCTTCTGGATTGTAACACTGGCCTCTTAATTTTTTGTGCATGTTTTTGCTGAAATTTTCATTTTTTTGGTGAACTATCGTTTTTAAATGTAATTTAAATTCAATTTAAATGGCAACACTCAGATGAACTGGTTACATTTCAAATATATGCTATTTACTTTTTGGATTCAAATAAATGACATTTATGTTTGAGAGAGACAGTATTCCAGCAACATCTTTTCTGTTAACCGGAGTACTTTGGCCCACAGCCAACTCAATCCACAAATCCTCACACTGATCCTCTGAACAAACTACTTTTGACCTTTACTGAAAACCTCTCACATCACAATTATCTCAACTCACTTTCAGTTTGTCATACAGGATTGATGAACCAGCGAATAAAAGGTCTCCTTTGCCATTTGAATCTATTGATTAAATGTCAGCAATTAAATGTACGTTCTACTACAACACCCACTAAGTACAGGTTTAATACGGTATATTAGATAACAAAATATCTCTTGACACGGATCATAAACTTTTTGTGCGTTATACTCTTTACGGAAACAATAAAGCAGCATCACACAAGCTAGAATGATATGGACGTATAAGCAGGGCTGTTATTGCTTTTCAATAATCATGTATGCAAATACTTACTTACAGTATGATTCTGCTACTTTCTTATGACACGATTCCGGATCAGTTGCTGCTCGTTTAAAGGATGTGTCAAAGCCTCCGTTACTACTGTTGTATAAAAATGTCACGTTAGAACATTAGGCTTAAGTTACTTCTGAGGGCCCTATTTTAACGATCTGAAACGCAAGTATCAAACGCGAAACGCAAGAAACTTTGTGGGCGGATCTCGAAATCTAAAATGGGTTGGTCTGAAGTCGCTTCATTACTCATAGGTGTGGTTTGGGCGTAACGTGAAATAAACCAATCAGAGCGACATCTCACATTCCCTTTAAGAGCAGGCGCGCTTGTTCCATGGCGGATTGCTGTTATAACGGCGGATTTGCCAGGCGCACGCCAGGAGCGGTTCACAGCCGAGGAGACCGACGTTCTCGTCAGGGCCGTAAAACACAGAGAAGTGACATTGGGGATGGAGAAACACACCCAAATTAGCTTTGGTTAAACAGGCGTATCATAATTTTTTCACATCTTCATGGACACCACAATGATTTCCCTCGTGTGGTAATATTTTTCCTTGTAATTATGTATGGTTTGCAAAAATGTCAACTGCTGCGTCTGTGTAGAGTAGAGGCAAAGTGTAAGCATGCACCCTTAAAATAGCACCTGACCGCGCCACTGAAAACGTGCCACTGACTTTAAACTAGGTTTTTCCTGATCTGTGGCGGAAATGTTTTCTGAAACTGCAAAATAGCACCAGGGAACGTTTGCGCCCGAACACGTTCAAGTTCATTCCCTAATTTACCGACGTGCGTCTGTGGAGGGAAAAGTCTGCTGTGTGTCGGGTGCAAAATAGGAATGATACATGCGTAGGTGTACAAAGTCAATTGCACCGGGTGCAAGATAGAGCCCTTAGAAGTTACTGGAGTTACTTGTGTGATATTACAATAGCTCAATAAACTAGATGTTAATAGTGAGTAACTTACCTTTCAAACACTATATCACCGATTACCGTTTTTGCTCCGGCAACAAAAACAATTCCAAACAAAGACACATGAGAATCGTTCACAGTTTTTTTCCGAAATGATTCCATGGTTTTGAACAAATTGCTTGATCAGATGAATTAATGACAGTCACTTGCTTTGTTCTTGAATGAATCAGCTTTTTTGAATGAATCAGTTGAATGAATGGTTCAAGTTCATTGACTCACTAATAAAGACACTTGTTTTGATCATCAGTGAAAAAGCGCTTTTGCACGAATCGATTGAATGAATGATTCAACGACTCACTCATAAAGACACTTGTTTCGTTCCTCATTAAATAAGCATCTTTGCACAAATTGGTTGATTAAATGTTTCAATGTCCCACTTATTAAGCATCTTTTGATGAATGAACACATAATTGAGTGACTCATTTATAAAGACTCTCCTGCTGCCATCTACTGGCATATCAATGTAACCAGCAGATGAAAACCAACACAGTTTCATGGCAATTCACAACAATTTACATTTTGGTGAACTGCTGGCTAATTCATACGGATTTGAAGGGGTGGACCTTTATGCTTATTTTTATTTATTTATTAACTTTTCAAACAATCATGTGTTTCCTACACCATACAAATTCAGATGAGTGGACTGGAACTAGCAGTTGTTTAATATTAAACAGCTAGGCCTATAAGTAGAATACAAAAATAAGGAAATATGAATACATTAAGCATACATTTGTGATATATTACATACAGTATATAGAATTCACAGAAGTGTTGCTGTTTATTCTTTCAAAATATTTAAGAGCTAAAATAGTCTTTTCTGGCAGTTTACCAATTATCAATCTTGCTCACCTGTTTAAATATCACAGTGTGTGTCTCTCGCTGGCGCCAGGGCCCCGTGTGTGTGTGTGTGTGTGTGTGTGTGATGCCCCAGGCGCAGTGGTTCTCAGATGGGTAATTATCTCTTGTCTGAGAGGGTAGCAGTCTCCCACGGGCCCTGCCGATGGTGAGCGTCTGTATATCGAACCTTTTCGCCTCTGCCAACAGGCCGGCTAATAACGATTCATGCAGCTGCCAATCTTTCCCTCCAGCGCTATCAATATTCCACAGCGACAAATAACAGCAATTAAGAGAGATATCTCAAAGAGAGACACCAGACAAACATTTCCTCTCCCGCTCGGATGATATCAGTGGTGGGTGAACAGACATCTGCTCTGCATAAGTACCACCAATAAAACAAGGTGCTGCATTTAAACATCACATGAATGAAACGTCTGTAAAATAGACGAATGGATCACCCGAGTAATTGAGTCGGAGGACAGGTGCTTGCGTTTTTCAGAAAGGTTGTTGTTCTGTAATACTGTCCTACTTTGTAAACTTTTTAATCAGGCTGATAAAGTTACATTACACTGACACAGATACATTGTGTACTCGTTCTTTATATTTTACAGATGATGCATTACTTTAGCCGGACTTGTTAATAACAATAATCTTTCATTTGAAGTGTTTTCAGGCCCTCATTTCTTCTCTGGATTGTCTCAGGGTGTTTATTTCGATTTTTTCTTGTGTGAAGTTTTCACTTATTTATTCTGGCATTGCGGCACTTAGAGTTATGTAGTTTGTTTGATGTTGGTTTTGAATTAAACTTTGCATATCGAAAATAAATTAAAGGAATAGTTCAGCCGGAAATTTTTTATTCTTTCTGACAACATTTCTCATCCTCATGTCATTCCAAACATTTTCTTTCTTCTGTGGAACAGAAAAGCAGAATGTCCAAGCTGAAAATCCTATCGCTTCTATAGCTTTCACACATTCAAACCTGACATGTTCACGATAGATGCCGGTGAAACGTTCAGTCAGAAACTAAACTATGATTTGGATATGTTCTTCAAACAGATCTTCTGATTTCATACAACAGATTAGTTTGAGGAACATGTCCAAATCCTCTGACATGACTCATCCTATTGTGAGTCATGTCATGTGGACCACTTGACTATTGTGTGATTTCTGGAGTTTAATAGTGTTTTTCAATTCAAAATTTGTGAGCACAGATGTCTATCTTTGAATTTACCCACATTAGTTAATTAGCTGACTGGGACATCAGAGAGATCATACTTTAAAACTCAAATTTATTTCATTTCGAGAAAAGAAAAGAAAAAAAAGTTATACTTTATTCCGGTGGTCCATTTTTGACATTCTACAAACTATAAGTAATTTGTCAACTGCATGTCAATGAACTCTCATTAGAAAACTGCAGTAGACTGTTAGGATTCGGGTTAGTAGAATAAGTTGACACGTAAGTTACTGATAGTCAGTAAAATGTCTGTTGGGGAGCATCATAATAAAGTGTTACCCTAGAAAATAGTTAATGACTATGTGTCTACTATTGTGTGTTGGCTAATGTAATTAATATATACTACACAATCAGACTCGGAAGAATTAATAATCAGATTCAGGAGAAATAAAGTAAGTAGCTTGTTACTTTTGTAATTTAAAAAAATGTTTTTTTAATGATTAATAATAATGATTTATTATTATTTTTTTCACAAAAAAAAATACATTTGCAAACCCATCATGTTGTTCTTGATATTAGCATTAATTGAGTAAAGGGCTACATAAATATACTGTAGGTTATGCACGATGAAGCGATCGATTCTTGCGTCCAAACGCCATTGTCGTTTACTAATCACCACGACACCCTACGTCAAACGGATCGAGCCAAAATCGGGTTGATATCATGTAGTTTGAAACCGGCATAAGACATTTTAGAAGGAACATCTGAGATAAGGTTTGTACTTGATATTTAACAGTGAACAAGCCTCTGAGTAACATTTTCCTCAAGGTAGCAGCTTAAAAGTTGAGTGAGATCAAGACAGAAAAATGTAAACTTCAGAAACATCTCTTTAATTCCAATCATGATGCGGCAGAACTATTTGTCCAATATGTTGAGAGTCAAAAGCTGATTAATCTGTAAAAGCAGTGGGAGAAGCCCTTAGGGTGCTCTCTGCTCCAAGTTATTATCCACAATTACCCTGATTGCAAAGCCCTTCACGTTAATGACGGAGGTGAACTTCATTTACACTTCCGCACATCTTTCAGCATTGTTGCAGCAGTTACCAACTCTATACAGCCTGTGCCAAGATGTGCAATGTACTCTTCCTTCAGACTCAATCAGCGCTCTAACAGAAAGTGTTCAGTTTGAAACTTTCTCCAGAGTTGAGAACTCGGTGTAGAACATGTCGATTCAACAAATGAACACTGAGCAATGTTCCATGGAAATCAACGATGCAGTTATGTGAAAAATACCAGATCAAACTGGAGCAAACATTGAAATAATGCTCAATGATCTTTCATAATTTTCACTGAAATATTTAAATGACTTTATTTGTACACAGACAAACATATTATATTGCATTTTAGTAAAATTGATTGTATTGATCTTTACACAAAGTTAGTAAATAATATTATTATTAACTTTTTGGCAAATAAGGATTTTCATGACCTAAAATTCTGAATCACATTTGTCAGGAATATGCACTGTAAAAGTTTTTTTTTTTTTTTTTTTTTTTACTACAAAAAAAGACTACAATAAAAACTTGATAATTGGTTATCTGTAAGTTTCTCTACAATAAATTGTAAATGGTTTAATGTTCGTTAAGCATTAAGGGCCCCATTTTAACGATCTGCGCATGGTCTAAAGTTCACTTAGGGCGTGTACGAATCCACTTTTGCTAGTTTAACGATGTGAAAAATGGTCGGTGTGCCAGGCGCATGCAGGGTTGTCCCAGCAAGCAATAGCCGTCATTTCACCGTCTCCATTAAATATAGACCAAATATAGTCTGGATATATGTGTAACCCACTTCTAGCCAAAATAACACTGAATCTGTTTACATGTCATCTTTTTTTCCAAAATAACTTTTGAGATGTATGATATTCCATCATGTAAGCAAAGTCAACTGTAATTACATGGTGTTTGGCTTCATTTCTTTGCCATGTTCTATGCGTAGCCCCGATTTAGCTCATAGTCAGACCGGCTATTTCCCAGCAAGCAATAGCCGTCATTTCACCGTCTCGGTTATACTCGATATAGTCCGTAACCCTTTTAGCCAACATAACCTTGAATTTGGATACATGTTTTGGCCAAAATAACTTGCGAGATGTATGATATTCCATCATGTAAGCAAAGTCAACAGTGATTACAAGGTTTTTAGTTTAATTTCTTTCATGTTCTATGCTTAGGCTGTGCGTAGCCACGATTTAGCTCCTCAGACCGACTGTTTGTAGCCCACTTATAGTCAAAAGTCAAAAATGATTTTTGGCCAGGTAGCGCATAAGATGGTTGATATCCCATCATGTTCGCAATGTCAATAATATCTACAATATGTCATTTTATCTCTCTGTAGCCACGATTTAGCTCTGAATTGGACGGGCTATGTGTAGTCTGCTTTTAGCCCACACATTTGTTAACATTAGCTTTGCTGTCACATAACATTCATAGTCATACACATTCTACCATATTATTTGACTGTCTTTCATTTCAAGGTAAATAAAAATCCGGGTATTCTCCAGTTCCTTTCCCAAAACACATTATTTACAGGCACTGTAGACCTTACTATCAATATAGACGAATATTCAAGTCCAGTAAAACACATTTTTGGCCTATTCTTGCTAAATTTGATAATTCTGAACCATTTCTGGTTGCTCCATATTATGGGAATAGCAAGCTCATGACTGTTCATGACTATCTTTGTGATTTAATAGCAGAATTGCAGGTGCTTATGCAAAATGGTGTCACACACAAAACCACAGTGCACAAAGGAACTCTGCGAGCATTCGTATGTGATGCTCCAGCAAGAGCAAAGGAAGGGTTGTCCACTTAAATAAAGTGTCTTGTGAGAAACTCACTGATGATTAATTCAGTCAGTTGCAGCATCCAAACCATCAGAAGGAACCTACACCTCTAGCCCAACTGGGAATCAAATGTGTCACACTCACACAGTTTCCTCTTGACCACATGCACCTAATTTTTCTTGGAGCTGTGAAAAGATTACTCATCTTTGTGTTGCGAGGCCCAGTTATGTGCAGGTTGCAAAAAGGACAGAGTGAAAAAATCAACAAGAAGTTGGTACAACTGAAAGGTGCAATGCCGGCAGAGTTTGCCATGCAGCAAAGATCTCTGACCGAACTTGATCGCTGGAAAGCATCTGAACTACGGCAATTTCTGCTGCACACAGGACCACTTGTGTTGCAGGATGTTCTGTCTCAGGACCATGATGATGATGCCAGAAGAGGACACTACCTGGAATACGCCCAAAACCTGCTGGAACACTTTGTGGATACCTGTTCTGAACTCTATGGGGAAACTTTCCCAACATACAACATCCACTCCATCAAACACATTGCTTATGATGTTTTTAACTTCAAGTGCTCCTTGAATGAGTTGTCCTGCTTTCCATTTGAGAACCACCTACAGTCCATAAAAAAATTGGTTGGAAATAGCAAAAATCCAGTCGCCCAGGTTACTAAAAGGTGAAAAGGCAAATACACAGGAACACATGAAGCAATGGAGGCGCAAACCGTACTCCATATCAGCCAAGGCACCAAATCACTGCTGGAGACTGAGCAGATTGTGTTTGTGAGGGAAAAGCATCAAGATGGAATGTTGGTTGTGGATGTTATCGACCCAAAGGTCACAAATCAGCTGTTTGATCTACCTTGTGAGTCAAAGTTGATTAACATTGTATATGTGATGGACAATGACCTATTAGCAGAGCGAAGAGGAAGCTTTTAGAGGCACAGGATCTGCATATGAAGGCTGTGTGTTTACCACATGCACAGGGATTTGCCATATTCCCTCTCCTTCATGTCTTTAAGATGAACTGAAACTTGGCCCTGTCTTGTCAGTTAACTTTTCTGGGTGAGAATATTGCCGACGTCAATTAATATATCGACTCGTATGCCCGATGAATCTAAAAAATCTAGTTTAATCATTCTTGTATTTGATTAAGGTTAGTAACAAATCTCTAATTTGTCCAATCCACAGGCCATTATGTCTCAAGGACTGAGGCGTGCACCAAAAAAGAAAAGGTATGAAGACTACATCCAAGGTAAGTGCCATTTTCACCTTTCAGTTTCCGCTACAACTTTGTTGATGCAGGTCAAAATCTTAGAATTGACTTTACAGATGATTAAAGATGTACTATAACAAAATTGTATGTATTTACATTTGTAGCTAGTCTACACTGTAAAAACTAAAGGAGCCTCGAGTATCCTGTTGGATACTCAAGGAACTTCAAAATGTAATTTTGGTGCCTCAAAGCTCTTTTTCCTATAGAAGGGTTACTGGAGGAGCATTGACAATCTTTGAGGTTCTTGCTGGAACTTATGGGATCCTTTAAGCACTTTGTATTTACTTCAGAGGTTCTGGAGTCACCTTTTCATTACTATGAGACCTCGAAGTGCTTTGGGGGAAAATAGAGGAACTTAAATGCGATAAAAGGGTTATTGGAAGATCTTTTAACATTTAAGTGGTTCCTGGAAGATCTCTTATGTTAAAGCCAGCATCTGGAGGAACCCAATGGTTCAGTGAGGCCCGAATTAGATTATTATTCTATTATTATTATTATTATCCTATTATTATTATTATTATTATTATAGGCTACTTAAGTTTGATTCAGTATACATACCCAGGTGAAAAAGACGTACTATTAAATGTATTAAAAATGTACATGTGTTAGTACAATACAAATATACTTTAATGCATTTTTATTATTATTATTATAGGCAAGTTTGATTCAGTATACATACCCAGGTGAAAAAGATGTACTATTAAATGTATTAAAAATGTACTTGAGTGTGTTTTTAGTAGACCTACAATACAAATATACTTTAATGCATTTTTAATACATTTAACAGTAACCTAGTCTTTTTCACGTGGGTAGCTTACATTTATTTAGTATAGGCCTATTTTATTAAGTCATTTAAACCTTAAACAACAACACTAAATAATAATAATATTATATGAAGAAGAAGAAGCAGGAGGAGAAAAGTTTTATTCTGTCACGAAACTGCTGCTATTCCTCTGCTGTCGTCACTTCAGTGATGCTTGCGCTGCTCGCGCGCAACAAAGCTCAGCTGATCGTCATCAGGAAAGTAACGGCTCCTCTCATCAAAGCTTCCGCCGTTTATTCGGCTCTCCATTACAAGGTTTGTAAACTCGCCAAATAAATATAAATACAGAGTCTTCTCACTATATATTTAAACACACATATATATAAACTAAATTTATTATAGGCCTACATTACTACGTTTTTACAGTGTTTACCACTCGTTTATTGCACAGTATCTGGTATGAAGGTTTTAGCCGCGATGCTAACTAACGTTACGTTGATCTAATGAACAAATGGAAATGATTGACTTATTGTCTTAGATTGATTTAGTCATTCAATTCAACATTTTGTACAACTGTGTCTTCAAATTGCTGATATAGCCTAACTACTTTAGAAAATTCTCTGATTCTTGGCGTTTGTTATGAATAACAAAAACAGGTTATAGTTTGCTCTGTTTTTGTTTAGCCTAACGTTAACTTTACTTACTACAGGTGCCCTCATTCTCTCTCCATTTACTGGTCAATAAATATTATGTTGTGAATAATCAGCTTTGTTCTTTTGTTTCCCCAGAACAACCATTACATTTCTAAAATAATCTGAACATTTCAGTGGCAACATTGAATTACAGTAAGTTACCTGCACCACATGCAAGTACTTTATTACTATGAACTTTCTCTGTGTGAAATTGTATTGTTTGACTGTGTACTTGTGTTTTTTAATCAGTTAATCTCTGAAAATCTTTTCTCATGATCTCAAATCTCATTCATGTTACTCAGAAAAATAATATCACAGGTTTGATTAACAAAAAATGCTATAGACATTTTAACTCTGAATTATAACTTCAAGTTTAGTCTTTTTCGACAAAAAAAAAAAAAAATAGGAAAAAGCAATTAGGCTTCAGAAGACTTGCAACACAACCCATAACACATGAGTTGTGAACTCATTGATTATTTTTAGGATCTTTTCTGGGACATTTTTGGAGCTTAACCATTTTTACATAAATTGTTGCATTGAATTGAACTAGACAAGAGTACATGAGAATGGTTTCATGAATGATTTACACATTTGTTTTCTGCTTGTGTTTCATGCAGTGTCAGCGATCGGTGACTGGGGTTGCATTATGCCTGAGATCTGCTTTTGGGTTCCACAGACAGAAAGTCAAACAGGTTTGGAACGTCACAAGGCTGAGGAAATTATTTAAATTTCACAACTATCACTTTAATAACATTACTAACAGCAAATTTTGTACTTTGCAGGGATCTCGGTAAGCTGAAATACAAGTTTGATCAAGAATAAAAATCCTCCTGTAGACCTGAAAATCACTGAAGTGCCTGGACCATCCACCAGAACAGAGGAAAAACAAACGGAAAACGATGCTGTACCTTTTCACTTTTCTAACTCGTTAAGTACCTCACACCAGCTTGGTCCCATAGTGACATTTTTGACCACAAACGAAATTGCTGATCGTGTGGATTCTTATTGAAATGACTGAATTCACCAGTGAACATTCACAGAACAACAGATCATTTTACTGCACCTTAACTCTGTTTCCGGGTCGAAGCCTCTACTTCCTCTATCTTGTTTTGTGAGAATACTCAACAACCATTTATGAACACTGTTGATTCAAGTCACACATTTAAGCTTTTCAAAAGCCATAGTGTACATTACAGTCTCCAGTCTAACGGCATCCCGGACTTCAACATTTTATGATTCAAAATAGCTGAATAACTAACCATCAGAGATTTCAGTATAGAGATAAAGGTTACAGCACAATGAGTGTATATTAGCACTGTTGTTTGTTTTTGGCATCTGATAGAGCTTTTGGACTTGGAAACAGTGATGTCAGACTAACCATCGGACTGAAACACAAATGTTTTAAAGTTAAGTATGATGGACATTTTTAATTAGTTCAAATGTAATTTTTTTACATTGATTTATTTCGTGGAACATATGTGTTTCCATGCATTTTGTTGAGATGTCTTTTCTTGTTTATCTATTGTATATACATGGTTGATTATTCATGTTGCTTATGTATTATACTATTTTTTGTGTATTCATTGATATTAATCTGTAGTTAGCTTTTTTCCCCATGTGCATGGAAGTGTATGTATAAAAATGAATATCAAATATGTAATAAACAATTCTAATTTTGTATTTGGTTCAATTTGTTTATTATAATAGATGTCAAAGGTAACCATACTGTAGTAACAACATGAAATTAAATATTTAAAAAAAATTAAATTTGGTTCCTGGAGGCACCCAAAGTGGTTCCACACAGAGCCTAATATAAGAGTTCCTCAGGAAACCTGTGTGGTTCCTCAGAGAACCGGCCCTTTTTAAAGGGTGCCTAGAGGATCTACAGACGGTTCCGCCGGTGTGGCAAAGTGAAGAACCCCAAAAGGTTCCTCCAGGCACCTTTTATTTTTACAGTGTATTTTAATCACCTTATTTGTTATATTAAAGTTCATAGGATGGCATGTGAACATATTTCCGGAGCAGTAACAGTCCAAGTTCTGTGCTGTCAGTCAGACGGCTGTGGCTCTTCCATTGAATGCTTTTGCATAGGATATGATTGCTTTAAGAAATGCTACATTTTGGATAAGGGTATACATCACATTTACATTATTTTAATATATTCCTTTCATGTTATAGTGTGTACATTCCCTGTGCCAAATATGGTATGGCCTCCAAAGCTGACAATGTCTCAGGTAGGCAACGCAACATATAATAATTATTTTGGCCATGTCCACATTAGTTCTTTTTAATTAGCCTGTTTTTCAGAATTGGTTATGTATCTTTTGAAAGTAAAAAATAATTACTGATGCCAATACTATTCTTTTCAGCACCAAAAAATACCAGCGGGAGTAAGCTGATGAAGAGGGTCCGTTCAAAAATGGGTGAGGTCATTAATCGTCCTTGTAAACTAAGTGGTTATGGATATTGGCCTTTTCATTAATGTGTTTTTGCCCTAAGAAAAGCTGGAGGAGCATTGCTGCTTCAATCACTGGCCTTCTAATGGCAAAACGTGTCTGTCCTTGAGCAATACAGACCCAAAGCTTAACTGCTCTTATTGTGAGCGGGTGAATGACAAGCATTCTGTGTAAAGAATTTTGCTTGAATAACTTTTATTATGATCTTTCTTATTTATTTCTTAATTTTATTATTTTGCGAGTTCCAGCGGGAAACTTTTCTGAGGACCTTTTTGCAACACCATCTACCTCAAAGCCTTGTAAGTAGACTTGTTGCAAGTATAAATACATAATGGTTTCACATTTTCATGACTAGTATATTGATTTAAAGTTTAAACTTGCTTGCATATTATTCAAAGTGTAACCTTGTGTACATGGTGCAGTAGTGAAAACAATTATTTATTGAAATCTTTCATTAGGTACTCGGATGACTCCACTGGATGACCCCGAAATGTCTACACCACCAAGTAGGATATATAATGTAGACCTAACTGTAAATTCAGTTTATTATATGATGCTGTGCTGCATTAACAGGGCGCAGTTAAATTTGTATGATGCACTCAGCTGCCTTCTATTCATTTCTCAATTCATCAAATATCAAGTGGAAATTGCACTGATCACTCACCAATGACTTCTGACTGCGTTTGTTTCTTGCAATAAACTCAAGAAATCCATGTATTGAAAAATATTAGTTGCAATATAAAAAAATAAAAAATAAATTAACTATGGAGATATTTTACACTATTTGATGAATGGAGAAATGAATGGAAGGTGACAGAGTATATGAAGTCAAATGTGCTCTGTTTGGAGTACAACGATGGTATGACGCCATATATTTGAATATTTTTTTTTTCTTTGTAGGTTCTCAACTAACACCACAACTCCTCTCTCCAATCCTTGAACAAAGTAGAAAAAAGCATTCCAATTTAATAATGATACTACAATCATTACAAGGAAGTATAAGTAGTTATGACTGTAGTGTACAAACAAGATAACTGAATACCAGTGCAAGACGCCAGACACATTCAGAGTAGCCCTAAGCTACATATTGGTATTTCATCTATTGCTGTTGTAAATTTTACATTTTAATACATTTTGCTTTCCATGACTCTAAAGACACTCCACAGTCTCTGGACTCGCCCAAAAGTAAGATGTGCTTTGATTATTGTTATTTGTTGACTCTTTGATCTGGAGATGAATTGCATTCACTTGAGAAATTAACGAGAAGTCATTATTTCAGAAAAACTGAGCTCTGTATTTCTGAATTAATGACTTATCTCTTCTCTTTAATTCATAAAAACAGAGCCGTTTTTTTCCCATAAACAAACAAACAAACAAACAAACAAACAAACAAACAAACAAACAAATAAATAAAAAAATGAATAAATAAATATTGCGCCATTGACTTTAGAGCAGGTTTCAGTTGGTCAATGGCGCAGTCTATTTCTTTTGCCTCAAAGTAGCAACGCGCCAACAATGCGCCAGAACACACCTCATTTTCAGACCAGCACGCCCATGGGCGTACACACGGGTGCAAATGCATTTGTCCTGCGCACAACGTGGATCATTTTTGGCAGATGCATACAACTCACAAACAAACACGCTCATCCATGCAAAACAACGGGGAAGATGACCTAATTAGATTGTGAATAAGTAGCTCTGCAAAAGTGGAGCTCTACGCATGTAGAGAAATGCATATATTAACTATGATCCTGGTCCTCTATTTCTGTGATTAAATAAATCAACAACGGCCTGGTTGAGTCATAATGGGGTCTGTTATTAATGCTGGTGTCCTTTTGTTGCAGGTGTGGAGTTTTACCTGGCCCTGCCGTATCGCGGCTGACGCTGGCATTTTTCCTGCGTGTTGCGTGCGTTTCCTTCTGTCTTAATTACCAACCCATTTCTCCCTCTGCCTCGCGCATGTCTCAGTGTAATTATTCACTCCATTATATGATGCCTCTATCCTCCACACTTCATTATGTCCTGGGCGAGGAAGATAAATTAATTTCCTGATTAACCCGCAGACACTTGAGAAGGCTTCCTCACTCCTACAGCCGGCACGGGGAGTCTGGTGACAGGCCATTTCAAAATGTCATCTCACACAAACACTGCATGAGATGACGTCTGTTTAAACAATCATGACTGATGGATCACTTCAGTTTAAGGGGATTTATGTTAAAAATTATTAATTTGACCTTACTGGCTTTATTGACTAAATCTGCTGTGCCAAAAACAGTCAGACATTCATGATATTCTGGTGTTTATTTTAATTAGACCTTCTTGAAATGTATGCCTTTTAAAGAATTAAAGTCAGTAGGGTCAAGCACAGCATTGATTGGTCACTATACTTTCACTGTATGGGTAAAAACATTCCTCAAAATATATTATTGTGTGTACTGCAGGAATAAAAAGAAGGCCATACAGGTTTTAAACAACATGATGGGAAGTAAAGGATGATTAGATTTACTGTGCCGTTCAAAAGTTTTTGGGTCACTGTGATAAAAAAAAAAAAACTTTCATTCAGCAAGGTTGTATTAACTCTTTCCCCACCAGCATTTTTTTTATTATTATTTTGCTTAAGTTGTCGGCCAGTGCCAGCGTTTTTGACCATTTTCACAAACATTTCATGACCTCCCAGAATATTTTGTTGTATAAATATCTCAATATGCAATATATCAAAAGAAACGCCCACACACACCAGCTTACTGGTGGAGAGGAGACAATCAGTATAAATGGGGATGATTAGGAGGCCATGATGGACAGAGGACAATGGGTACATTTTTAGCTAGGATGCCGGGGTTACACCCCTACTCTTTTTCAAAGGACATCTTGGGATTATTTTATGACCACAGAGAGTCAGGACCTCAGTTTAACGTCTTATCCGAAGTAAGGTGCTTTTTGACAGTATATCAGTCCCCAACACTGTACTGGGGCGATAGGACCCACACAGACCACAGGGTGAGCGCTCCCTTCTGGTCTTACTAACACCTCTTCCAGCAGTAACCTAGTTTTCCCAGGAGTCTCCCATCCAGGTACTGACCAGGCTCAGCCCTGCTTAGCTTCAGTGGGAGACCAGTCTTGGGCTACATGGTGTTAGCTGCCTCTTCTCCTCTGGTTGCTGTTGGTGTGGACAAGACTGGATCCGGTCAGACTATGACGCTGCGAGACCTCACTTTGCCCTGGTGCACAGCCGGACGGGCCTGAAAGTTACAACCAGCCATGTTGTATAACTTCCCATCTGTGAGAGAGGACTCTCCTGACCAAAACCGAGTCAGACTAACTTCGCTGAAGTTCGTCATTCTTCAACTCGGAAAAACCTGTTGCAACTTCAACCTACTGAACCATCAAGAATTTCTTCTGAGACTGCATTTAACTTATTAATTTATTTTATATTGTACATTTCAGAGGTTTAGAATAAGTTTTAGAGCCCTTGTTAGCAATGTGCTTGGATTTAAGAAACTGATGGTT
Organism: Scardinius erythrophthalmus; assembly: GCF_964197995.2. NCBI lineage: Eukaryota > Metazoa > Chordata > Actinopteri > Cypriniformes > Leuciscidae > Scardinius > Scardinius erythrophthalmus. The sequence goes on from NC_138242.1 coordinate 5,199,745, forward strand.
GTTCGGGTGGTTAAAGGTGGTATCAGCGATTTCAGGCCCAAACATAAATGATCACATTCATCTAATATTTCGCTAGCTGCACGCCCCATAAGCATGCTGTCAAAAAAATGCGTCTCTCTAGGTAGCCTAGGCTCTGAGATCTGCACACAAAAACAGCTGTTTTCAGTCTGTTTGGCCAAACAATCAAAACCCAAACAAATAGTGTTCCAACCAATCACCGACAGGGGCGGGTGTTGTGAGGTTTTCGCGTGCAGCCGTTATAGGCAGCCGTGCACGAGCGCAAAACCTCACAACACCCGCCCCTGTCGATAATGGGTTGGAACACTATTTATTTTGGTTTTGAGTGATGTTGATACCAACTGTTTTTGTGTGCAGATCTCAGAGCCTAGGCTACCTAGAGAGACGCGTTTTTTTGACAGCATGCTTATGGGGCGTGCAGCTAGCGAAATATTAGATGAATGTGATCATTTATGTTTGGGCCTGAAATCGCTGATACCACCTTTAACTGACTCTTATGTTTCGCTTCATTCTGTTTCTGTTTCAGTTTCATACATTCATATTTTTACCCATATACTGTATGCCTGATTGTGTGTATGTGTTTGTTTAGACTAGTTAGGTGTTTGTGATTTAGTATAATACAACTTTTGTGCATGTTCACAAAACAAAGTCCCTTTACCGATGCGATCAAAGCTACACGCTCTTGTAAGGACCACCCATTGGCCCAATGGCGGAGTCCAACGGCCTGGGCGAAGGGATAATGCGTGTATGTCCTTTCAGCGCTCCAGTGAAGTTCACTTAATTTATTAGAATTTTAGTTTCAATATTACTTTAGCTCTACTCTTAATCTGACTCCAATTTCAAAAGATAATCAAATTTGCATCTTGTTTCTTATTAGAAAATAGTCATAATATAAATTATGAATTAATTTAGATCTTTGATTATTCTGAGTATCTCATAATTTCAAATATTTGTTCTTTAAGGACCCGGTGTCGCTTTGAGCCGTCACATCGCGAATGTGCGCTCACGATCCCAAACTAGCCAGTTCTGAAATAGTCAGAGGGTGCAGTGCAACTATTTTACCCTAAGCGGCTGCTCACTGCTGACTCATAACAAAGGTGTAATTATTTTTAATAGTTGCGAGCTTGCAACGTGCTAAGTCAGTGATAGTCAGAAATCGGAACGTCTCCTTAAAGCCACACCGTGTAACTTTTCAACCTTCATATGTCACAAGCTTGTCCTGTCTTGTTTTGCACTTGGGTGTTTTGTTGTTTTGAGCCATGTGCTCGTGTCCATTGTCTAGCCCCTCCCATCTTGTTATCTAGTTATTGGTTTATTTGTCCCACCTGTTGTGTTCGTTACCCTCCTTTGTTTGCTCCCCTATTTAGTCTCCTTGTGTCTGTAGTCTTGTGCTGTTACGTTGTCTTATGTTCTTGTGTTTTGTTCTTAGTGTTTAAACCTGTTTAGTATTTGTTCTAGTGTTTTCCCCCACGTGGGAGTTTTGTTTATTCTTTGTACTTTTGTTTGATTTGTTAATTAAAATCTTACCTTTTTTTCATCTGCATTTGAGTCCTCGTTTATGTTTCTTGATTTAAACGTGACAGAACGTAACAGCCATTTGAGGACTCAGCAGTATGGATTCTCGCGGGCTTTCTCCTACCACATGGGACAGAGAGACTTTTAGAGGAACACGGCTGGTCAAATTTAGGGGAACTCGTGGAGGACGTAGGGGAGGAGATACTAGAGGTGAGCACCGACAGCATTTTCCAGTTTGGTCATTCTCTGACCATGGACCGGCGAGGTTCAGCCCCGAGCGTCTTTCTTCGCCTGTTCCCGTGGTTCCAGTGCCGATGGTTCCAACGCCGGTGGTTCCAGCGCCGATGGTCCCAGTGATCTCGGTGCCGGTGGTCCAGAGTTCGGGGACTCCAAAACGCAGGAGGAGAAGAAAGGCTTCCTCTGCAACTGTTCACGTCCAGCCAGAGACTATTCACATCGCGTTTGCCCAGTCAGAGACTGTTCACGTCACGTCTGCCGAGTCTGTGTCACCGGGTAAGATGGCTGCCACTGAGTCTGTGTCCCCTGACAGAACGCCTGCTGAAACGTTGTTGGATTATTTTTCGACGCTGTTTAAGATCCTGGAGGTTCCCGGGAAGGTTCATATCACGCCTGCCCAGCCAGAGATTGTTCACGTCACGTCTGCCCAGCCAGAGACTGTTCACGTCATGCCTGCTGAGCCGGTGTCCCTGGACAAGATGGCCGTACAGCCGGTGCCTGTGCCTGAGCCGGTGGTGTCTGTTCCAGTCCCTGAGCCGGTGGTGTCTGTTCCAGAGTCGGTGGTGTCTGTTCCTGAGCCGGTGGTGTATATTTCTGGGCCGGTGGTGTCTGTTCCTGAGCCGGTGGCGTCTGTTCCTGAGCCTTCAGTGACCGCGACACTGGCCATTATGGCCACAGCCATGTGGTGTGTGTGGGCTACGCACACACTTGAGCCGGTGGTGTCTGTTCCAGTCCCTGAGCCTGTGGTGTCTGTTCCCGAGCCGGCGGTGTATGTTCCCGAGCCGGTGGTGTCTGTTCCCGAGCCGGAGCCCGCGTCTGTTCCCGAGCCGGAGCCCGCGTCTGTTCCCGAGCCGGAGCCCGCGTCTGTTCCCGAGCCGGAGCCCGCGTCTGTTCCCGAGCCGGAGCCCGCGTCTGTTCCCGAGCCGGAGCCCGCGTCTGTTCCCGAGCCGGAGCCCGCGTCTGTTCCCGAGCCGGAGCCCGCGTCTGTTCCCGAGCCGGAGCCCGCGTCTGTTCCCGAGCCGGAGCCCGCGTCTGTTCCCGAGCCGGAGCCCGCGTCTGTTCCCGAGCCGGAGCCCGCGTCTGTTCCCGAGCCGGAGCCCGCGTCTGTTCCCGAGCCGGAGCCCGCGTCTGTTCCCGAGCCGGAGCCCGCGTCTGTTCCCGAGCCGGAGCCCGCGTCTGTTCCTGAGCCGGAGCCCGCGTCTGTTCCTGAGCCGGAGCCCGCGTCTGTTCCTGAGCCGGAGCCCGCGTCTGTTCCTGAGCCGGAGCCCGCGTCTGTTCCTGAGCCGGAGCCCGCGTCTGTTCCTGAGCCGGTGGTGCCGGAGCCCGCGCCTGTTCCTGAGCCGGAGGTGCCGGAGCCCGCGCCTGTTCCTGAGCCGGAGCCCGTGCCTGTTCCTGAGCCGGAGGTGCCGGAGCCCGTGCCTGTTCCTGAGCCGGAGCCCGTGTCTGTTCCTGAGCCGGAGGTGCCGGAGCCCGCGCCTGTTCCTGAGCCGGAGCCCGTGCCTGTTCCTGAGCCGGAGGTGCCGGAGCCCGCGCCTGTTCCTGAGCCGGAGCCCGTGCCTGTTCCTGAGCCGGAGGTGCCGGAGCCCGTGCCTGTTCCTGAGCCGGAGCCCGTGTCTGTTCCTGAGCCGGTGGTGCCGGAGCCCGTGTCTGTTCCTGAGCCGGAGCCCGTGTCTGTTCCTGAGCCGGAGCCCGTGTCTGTTCCTGAGCCGGAGCCCGTGTCTGTTCCTGAGCCGGTGGTGCCGGAGCCCGTGCCTGTTCCTGAGCCGGAGGTGCCGGAGCCCGTGCCTGTTCCTGAGCCGGAGCCCGTGTCTGTTCCTGAGCCGGTGGTGCCAGAGCCCGTGTCTGTTCCTGAGCCGGAGCCCGTGTCTGTTCCTGAGTCGGAGCCCGTGTCTGTTCCTGAGCCGGAGGTGCCGGAGCCCGTGCCTGTTCCTGAGCCGGAGGTGCCGGAGCCCGTGTCTGTTCCTGAGCCGGTGGTGCCGGAGCCCGTGCCTGTTCCTGAGCCGGAGCCCGTGCCTGTTCCTGAGCCGGAGGTGCCGGAGCCCGTGCCTGTTCCAGAGCCGGAGCCGTTGGTGCCAGTTCCAGAGCCGGAGCCGTTGGTGCCAGTTCCAGTTCCAGAGCCGGAGCCGTTGGTGCCAGTTCCAGTGCCTGAGCCGTTGGTGCCAGTTCCAGTGCCTGAGCCGTTGGTGCCAGTTCCAGTGTCTGAGCCATTGGTGCCAGTTCCAGTTCCAGAGCCGGAGCCGTTGGTGCCAGTTCCAGAGCCGGAGCCGTTGGTGCCAGTTCCAGAGCCGGAGCCGTTGGTGCCAGTTCCAGAGCCGGAGCCGTTGGTGCCAGTTCCAGTGCCTGAGCCGTTGGTGCCAGTTCCAGTGCCTGAGCCGTTGGTGCCAGTTCCAGAGCCGGAGCCATTGGTGCCAGTTCCAGAGCCGGTGCCGTTGGTTCCAGTTCCAGTGCCGGAGCCGTTGGTGCCAGTTCCAGTGCCTGAGCCGTTGGTGCCAGTTCCAGTGCCTGAGCCGTTGGTGCCAGTTCCAGTGCCTGAGCCGTTGGTGCCAGTTCCAGTGCCTGAGCCGTTGGTGCCAGTTCCAGAGCCAGAGCCGTTGGTGCCAGTTCCAGTGCCTGAGCCGTTGGTGCCAGTTCCAGTGCCTGAGCCGTTGGTGCCAGTTACACCGCCCGAGGGGTCGCCGCCGCCCTGGCCGCCCGAGGGGTCGTCTCCTCTGTCCAGGCCACCCGATGAACTGTCGTCTCCGCCCTGGCCGCCCGTTGGACTGTCGTCTCCGCCCTGGCCGTCCGTTGGACTGTCTCTACCCTGGTCTGTCCCTCCCGTCCCGCCCTGGTCTGTCCCTCCCGTCCCGCCCTGGTCTGTCCCTCCCGTCCCGCCCTGGTCTGTCCCTCCCGTCCCGCCCTGGTCTGTCCCTCCCGTCCCGCCCTGGTCTGTCCCTCCCGTCCCGCCCTGGTCTGTCCCTCCCGTCCCGCCCTGGTCTGTCCCTCCCGTCCCGCCCTGGTCCGTCCCTCCCGTCCCGCCTTGGTCCGTCCCTCCTGTCCTAGTGGAGCGTCTGGTAGCCGCTCCTTTAGGAGGGGGTTATGTCACAAGCTTGTCCTGTCTTGTTTTGCACTTGGGTGTTTTGTTGTTTTGAGCCATGTGCTCGTGTCCATTGTCTAGCCCCTCCCATCTTGTTATCTAGTTATTGGTTTATTTGTCCCACCTGTTGTGTTCGTTACCCTCCTTTGTTTGCTCCCCTATTTAGTCTCCTTGTGTCTGTAGTCTTGTGCTGTTACGTTGTCTTATGTTCTTGTGTTTTGTTCTTAGTGTTTAAACCTGTTTAGTATTTGTTCTAGTGTTTTCCCCCACGTGGGAGTTTTGTTTATTCTTTGTACTTTTGTTTGATTTGTTAATTAAAATCTTACCTTTTTTTCATCTGCATTTGAGTCCTCGTTTATGTTTCTTGATTTAAACGTGACATCATAATATATTTCCAAGACCCTTGTGATGGTACATCGACTTACAATAGGTTGAACTGCCATAGCCTGACGGGGTCTGTATCGCTTTTACTGGCACTATGTAACTTCGGGGTGCGGGTAGTAACCAGAGCACAAAAAGAACTACAAAATTCGACTGCTTTACGGCATACGTCACTTCCCCCACCACTTCCTCAAATTCGGACGTGAGCATTTATATACTGTCTATGGACGTGAGAGGCCAACCAGCGTTTGTTTTCAGCTTTCATGCGTATGTTTTTGTCATGGGGGCTGTTGAGTTTAGACCTGGCCACTTCATGTGTTTTCTCAGATCGGATAGCTATCTGATCGTGAAAAGCCCAGGTGTAAATGTCCTCCGAAACGCATTCAAGACGGATTTGAATCCGATCGCTCAAACCACTTCAGGAGATGATCTGAGACGCATTCCAGACGAAACTGAACAAGTGTAAATGCATCTGATTGTTGAAACCACATATGTAAATTGTACTCCTCCCAAAAATGCTAAAAAATAAATAATAAAAAAACCGTGTGAGAGCGTGTTATAGGCTATATGCTATTGCCAGATATGACGACGCGCTGGAACACACATCACCGCAGATGAGAGCATCAATTCATCAAGCCAACGTGCAAATTTATTTACGACAGTGCAAGTATTCCACAGCGACTCTAGGGGTCGCTGTTTGACAAAAACACAATTTCTCCACAGTGTGCCTTTAATGATGTGCCCCATGCTCCATTCATTAGTGCCTTCGGTTTGATCTATCCTGGACAGAGATTTGCGGAAACACCAGACTGCACTTTAATCTACTAGTAATAATGATTTCTAAAAAATGCTGAATAAATCAAAATGTAACATTTATTTGTCAGGTAAAATGTATCATGCCAATTACACAAGGGATTAAAAGCCAATTCAGAAATAATAAATACATCTGGCCTGATCTCACGGCAATTCGTACGAATTCTACGAGGTGGCTAGTTCGTACGAATTCATATAACCTCACTCGTACAAATTAGTACGATTTTTGCTAATCATACATATTTTACGAATTGGCCAATTCGTATGAATTCATACGAATGACCTACCCCTGACCCTGCCCCTACCATCACGCGGGTTTAGACAAATCGTACAAATTCGTACGAGTGAGGTCGTACGAATTCATACGAATTAGCCACCTTTTTATCACTCGTACGAATTCGTCGTGAGATCATGTTGGCTTTATTGCAGGGTGAGTTTTGTCTTGTTCTTACACTCTAAGTACTGTACCCAGTAAGGAGGAGTTTCTGTGGCCACGAAAACAACCTTTCTAAGAGTTGATAGACGATTAATATGGAGTGTTTGCTGAACAAACAGGTTAATTCTGTTTATGTTAATAACCATATATTGATCCTAATATTTATAACTAATTATAACTTGAGCTAATTTTCTACATATCTCACCAGATTACAATTTTTATTGTATTTTTGATCAAACAAATTTATTTAATAATATAATATAAATGAATGCCTTGATGAGGATAATAGATTTTAATAAAAAATTCTGACCTCAAACTTTTGAACAGTATTGTACATACAAAAAATTGACCATCACATCCCACAATATCCCGTCTTCATCGCTGCTCAGGACGCCCTCCTTTCAAAAATAAAGTAAAATCCCTTCAAACAAACATACCTTCCAGCAACGATCAATACGCGTGTGATAAGCCAGGACGTGCTTCAAGATAGAGCAGCAGAGAGGATGAGATTTGATATCACATGGTCTGGACTTTAATTAAAGAGCAACAAACAAGAGCAAGTGTGTGCAGGAAGCATGCTGAACATGAAGACCCCATTTTGTTATGTGTCTTCTTGTTCTTTTCCCCTCTAAGCGCTCATTTGTTATCGGGCAATGAGCCAGCCCGTGGCGGAAACAAAGAGCAGGAAATAAATGACAGAATACAAGCAGCCACTTTACTCTGCAGGGCCCTGAGAGACTTTCAGCCTTTAAAGAGATTTTTAAAGTGAGATCGATAATGATAAGTTGTTATCAAACTGATTATTACATCCCAAATTAGCTTCCCCAGAGGAACCGCTGGTGATGCTTTTAAGAGGTGACGGGTGTAAAGTCTAAATTAGTTTGTTTTTTCTCCTCTGTGTTCTGATATGCTTTAGGCATTATAACTTTGAGGCTTACATCAATCAATTCTTGTAAAGCGTTGTATTAAATTCCAGTTGTCGATTCTAAACACTCAGGGGGGAATTCACTAATAATGAATTTCACCCGCTGATAGTAGTTTATTTGAATGCGCTGTCTGCATTGTTTTGCTTGCTCTAAGCAGGTCTATAATACCTTGCATTCACATTCATATCCACGCTAAGCTCTGATTGCTGTTATTAATCTGTTATTTTGTTTCAAAAGACTTTTATTTTGAAGTTATCCTGGACTATTAGTTATGCCTGTTCCTTTTATTTCTAATCATCCTCACCTGTTTACAATCATCTGTTCAGAACACCCAGTGATGCTCGAATGTCTGTGGTCCAATCAGAATTTTCTATATTTCTGCATAAATATGACCCAATCATCATAATCATATGTTCACAAAAGTCCTAAAAGAGAAGCCAATCAAATAAATTCGACAAAAAACACAAACAGGGCTTGGATCAAGCCAGAAGTAGGACTTAGTTCAATTAGGACATTTAAACGTGCCTTTAAAAAAAATGGCACTGACATATTTTAAGAGATGTCAGTGTAAGTTGCTTTCAGTTAAAACATCTCAAACATTCATTTAGTGTAGGACTGGGCTTAAGCCTTGTCTTTGAAACTGAGCATAAGGGTATTATGATAACTAAGGTTTGCATAACTTAGATCTCCTCAGATTGACTATTGTTGTAAGCCGGTTAAGCTTTTGTTAAACACAGATGACAGTGCCTTTATGGGAAAACAGAGAATACATGTCTTGTAATTACAGTTATTTCAATATTACCTTCCACAGGTCCCACTCATTCTGGCTCTTTATTCCAGCTGAGAGACTTGATATAGACCACCATCACTCTCTTTTAATTGAAACGGAATTCATTTTTATACAGAGTACTTAATCCATTTGTGACAGCCCTCTATATTCAGGGTACAATAGACGTTCCCCTCAATTCTCCCTCGGCTCTCTCCACCAGTGCCAAATCCATCTGACTCTAAACTGAAGTCCATTTATTAAATCTTTTATAAGCCACTTCATTATGCATGCTTATGAAGATCATAATAGAGATGTAAAATAATGAAATTTTGCAAGATCTTAAAACGTTCATAAATCTTCATAACTTGTCTTCTCAAAGACAAAAAAAAAGCCCTGTTTTCACAAGAGCCTGTTATTTTATTCATATTCTGTGTAAATGCTAGTGGCTTTTAATTAAGATAGTATGATTTATTCCGCAGCTTCCTAACAGCTTTTATTCTTCATTTTGCTGTTTTAAATGTCTTTACAGGAATTGCATAATTAAAATGCACAGGAAGAATGATTGTCAGACCAAGCAAATGACGCTAATAATGTTAACTAATCATGTATACAACCAAAGAATGATCTTTATGGCTTACATTTCAGGAACTTGAGTAATGCATTTACATGTGGATGTTCTATTATGTTAAAAATCCTGATCCTTACCATGCTATAGTCATCTGTAGATCTGCTTTATAGCTGAATCGAATTTGTTTCATAACTGATGAATTTTGCAACGTTTTAAAATTGATCAACTTCACAGTTATTCAATTGAACTGAATCAACACTGAACTGACTTGAGCTGAACAATCCTGTTCAAAACTCGGATTCAATCCTTCATCCTGCGAGGGTCTCTGAAACTCCTTGCATGACAGATGTGGATGTTTGGTCCTGGTGGGATTCAGTTTTGATTGGAGTTGGCGGCAGATATGGAGCAGACAGAGGTTTCACAGTTGGCCGAAGCACATCCGTAATGGGTTTAAGAGCAGCGCAAGCCCTATCGACTGCAGCGGAAGTGCAGGATGAGAGTAAACCTGTTTGGAGAGAGATTTGGAGAGGGTGGTGAGACACTTTTTTAGGGTGAAATGAGTCCTCAGGGAAGGAAGAGCTCTGTGTAACAGCTGTGTGAGTGTGTGTGTGGGTCACAGGGGACTGAGAGGAGATACATTCTCAAATGACATCAAGCTTAAGCAATCATCAGTGTCCATACTGTCTGCCATATGTGTGAACGCATGAGAAAACACAGCTTCTGTTCTGACTTCTGACTGAAAAAGTGCATATGGGTCAGTGACAAATAACAGCGTTCGTGAAAAAAGAAACTGCCCACGGAAAAAAAATCGAATTCAAAACATGTCCGTAGAAATGTAATCTTTGTATTCATTGGACGTTAGAACTAGCAACCACAGCCTGGACTGTTTCTGAAAGCATGTGTCACGGTGGCAGATGATTGTGTGATATTGCTTTTAGCAACCTAGACTCGTTTAAAAAAAAGAAAAAAAACGTGCCTCTACCTACATTCAAAAACATGCCTATACATATAATTCACAGCAGTTTCAAGCTGAAATGAACACTAGTGGCAATAAAACACTAACAAATTGTATTCCTTTTCACAGAAATTATAATTACATTTGCAAATTATTGATTTAGAATGATTTATTTTCACATGGTTCCTTGCACAATACTGAAATGACCCCAAAACACTTTTAGCATAGTGCATGGTTTGTAAACGGATATAACGTTTGCAACACATAACCAGCTCCATAATGGCTTTCTACCATGGTAAACTTGCTCGATAGCTCGGCTGGTACAGCACTGCACTTATAATGCGAGCACTTGAGGACAACTTCCATGAAGTCACAATGAGAGCTCAAAGACTTGTAAAAGCAGGAAAAATTGCATGGCTGCTTCATCAAATGTATTTTTCTCATGTTCACGTTTGTTGATACTATCAGTTTGGTTTAGTGTCAGGTTTAATGGCACTTTGTTTTCAAACACAATGGAGCATTATTAAGATTTTAGTGCTACTCACTGGTCATTTCAATTCAGAACTGTCGTGAAATGTTCAACAAACAAACGTTGCGAGGTTCATGTTAATCTAACTAATTATAACAGATTCATGCTCAGCAACTAAAAGAAAGAAAAAAATGGTGTGCATCTCTGATTAACACACATTGAATGATTGAACAAATCGGTTGAGTTAATGATTCAATGACTCATATAAATATAGCTACTTGTTTTTGTTCCTGATTGAAACAGCAGTTTTGAACAAATCTGTTGAATGCCTGTTTCAATTATTAATTCATAAGGACAGCCACTTGTTTTGTTCCTGAACGAATGAGCTTTTTAAACAAATAGGTAGAATGAATGATTCAATGACTCAAGACCAAGGCAGTGCCTCATATCATTCCTGACTGAATCAGGTTGTTTAAAGGAATCGGTTGACTGAATGATTCAGTGACTTGTCACCCTTTAATGGATTAATTCACTTCAAAATGAAAATTCTGTCATCATTTACTCACCCTCAAGTTGTTTCAAACCGGTATGAATTTCTTCTGCTGAACACAGAGGAAGACATTTTGAAGAATGTCAGTAACCAAACAGATGATGGACCCCATTGACTTCCATAGTATTTTCTTTCCTGTTCAGCAGAAGAAAGAAATTCATACAGGTTTGAAACAACTTGAGGGTGAGTTAATGGTGACAGAATTTTCATTTTGAAGTCGCCACCTACTGGCGTAACTAATAACCTGCAGAGAATATCACTGAAAAGTCTTGCACAGTTTGTCTGGATGGCGCAAACACAGTGATACAAACAAGTAACAGTCCAAGTGCTATTGGACTGTCATATCATCAGTCTTGACCAATCAGATTTGAGGACCAGACCTAACTGTTGTGTAAATATAATATAGAAACAGAAACTTTCTTTAATCGTGAGAGTACACAAGACAATTACATCAATAGATATGAATGTACAGTAACAAAGAATGCATGCATATTTCTTTTAATTTCATGTTGACATGGTTATGCTTTACACGGATTTTGTTTTAAGGCTAAAAAACTCTCTGAATTTTAAATATGTTTATCAGGACTTTCTGACAGAGGGAGTAAGCAGCAGAAACGGCCTCTCATGTGAGTTCTTTCCCATTTAAAGCCAAACTGTCAGCACTTCATCTCTGAGCTGTTAGCGTGCGGCCCAGAACTGCATCCACATGCACTTTTCCATAAGCTTTATCCTCACTGTAGGACCGTGAGCTAAATTTGTCCCTCATTCCCTAAGCTGCAGCCATAATCACAGTAATAACGGCTTCAACTTATTTATTCATTTACTGCCTCATTTATTTGTTTGTTTTTTAAACATAAGCAAGCTTAGCGATTCTTGCAAAGAACAACTTTCTCAACAGTTTGTCAAAATTGAGGAAAATCTACAGAACGAGGGAAAATGTAATACATCATTGACTTGAACTCTCTTGAGTTTGTGTGTTAATGACATTCAGAGAAAACATATTTCATTCTGACATCATTTAATCACAATTCATGTTTCTTCCAAACCCATTTTTTTATAGGCTATATATATATCTTGTGGAACACAAAATAAGATATTTACTGTAGCAAATTTTACCAGTTTGCATACAGTGTGGGAGCTAAAAAAAAAGACAAAAAAGCATTATAAAATCAAGAAAATATAAATGTATTTATTTAAAGATGTGAATGAGATTTGAGAGCTAAAGCAGAGAGAATATTTTTAGTGAAGAACAACTCCCCGCAGAAAGTTATGATACTGTATGGCTTCAAACACTAAGAATGTGGTGCACAAATGCATGGACCAAGGTTGTCTAATAATTCACCTGAAAAAAGCATATCTTTCCATTGTTGAGTATAAAAAAAAAAATGATTGCAGTGCATTACTCGCATAAAAAGCAACTGAATTTAGAAATCAAGAACTCTTGAAGCTTCATTGATACTGATTGTCTGTAGACAATGCACAATAATAAGTATATATATATTTTTCTGAATTAAAATGACCTTTCTGTCTCATTTGTGTAAAACTACTACCTTTATTTGCATAATTAACAATAATTAAAATGTTTCCCTCTTGCCTAGTATTCTTATTAGGATCCTATTTAACTCAAAGCCTTTGTTTATTTAATCTGTCTTCTACACAAAAGCTGCTAATTAAAGATCTGAATGAACGTTATCATTAAGAAGAAACCGCATCAATTGCACATCAAATGTCTTTTAGGCAGATAAAGGATCTTTTTGATTATCTGCAGAAAAAAACCCCAGGAATTCAACAATTAAAACAAACAATTTCGGGATGAAAGAAAAGCACATTGCAGTTTACAGAAGCACACACTTGAAGTTGCTCTTTTTTCCTAGGATGTTTGTCCTATAACAATCTTGGTTTGACTGGAAAAACTTTTCTATTACAGTATTTTCAAATGATAACTGAAAGCAGAAGTGTGCACTTTTCAAGCTTAAACTACTATGCATACCAGTTTTTGTGATTTCTGAGAATAAAAGTTAATAAGAATTAATTTAACAAAAACAAACAAACAAACAAACATTATTGACATTAAACTGCAAATTTATTTAAACTAATTTTCTGTTTTCCATTTATTAACAAATAAATGGTATGATCAATCATTTAGCTTATGTAGTGTAATATAATAAACCCCACGAAGACATACAGTATTAGCCTATAATAAGGCTAAATCACTCACAGACGTGAGTTAAATCTTTATGGGATCAATGGCAGCAATCACCAGATTACAGTACTTTTCAGATGTTCCACAACCCGTCGACAAATGGCAACAGGTGCCGACAGGTAACACACTGATCCGACGAAACCCGATGAACGTGTCTGTTCCCGTTGATCAGTCTATGTATGTCATATTTATGGGCTATCATGAAATATTTCCAGGTGATGTTTCTGTTCTCTGTCAAAAAGTCCCATAAAGATTTAACTTAGGCAAGAAAGCAATCACTTACAACACACCTAAAACACACAACCAACAGTTAACGACTTCGCAACCACCCTGAACACCAAGTTTTGCATATAGGCAACAGGGTTATTATCGCTAACACTTGAAATAAAATAAATATTTACTGAAATGAAATTATATACGTATACGTATACGTAAACTTATTTTATTCCAGCTTGTCGAAATTTGGCAACATTTCTCATTTTTGTCTAGGTTAAGCTCAAATAAACTAAAATAACTACTGATAACTTAAAGGTATAGCAGAGGATTTTCCCAAATTTTAGAAAAGAACCGCCCTCTCCACTTTTTGAAAAAATGCACATGCGCAACACTCTACCTGCTCCCGAGAGGGAACGCCTATTAAACGTGTGCACGAGAGAGCATGCACGAGCTAATCATAGCTTACATTAACTTTTACTAGCAGTGATTTTAAATGCATTTCTCCAAATAGCATGCCAAACTTTACCTGTCGAGTAGAAACTTCGCGACTGAGGCATCAGTGGGAAGCCCAACCTGTGTTTTGAGCGCACGCCATCGTGTGAATCGTGTGCACGAGCACGTACGACGGCCTTACGTAAACATATCACCAGAGTGATTGACACTTAGGAGGACCAATGGTCTTGATGATCCACCCGGAAAAAGAAAATCCTCCGCTATACCTTTAATAAAAACTATATAGACATAAAAAAAGTTAATACAAATAAAAACCCAGAAAACATGGAGTTAGGCACCAAGACAAAAGACAAAAAACACAACAAATTTACAAAAACTGAAAATAAATATTAATTCAAAATATAACTTAAAGTGCCCCTATAAGGCTTTTTTGAAGGATCAAAGATCAAAGTGCAGGAAAGTCCTCTAGTTCTGACATGAAACCAGATGGAGCAGGCTGATAGGTCTTTAACTCATTTATAGTGATCATCACATCATTATCTACATAGCACAGCTAATTGGTTGCTATTGCTGTTGCTGCCATTCTGGATCACAGAAGAAAAGCATTCAACACTCGTACTTCAGCAATGAAAACATGTTTATCTAAAGGCATTTTTGCTTATTGGTATGGTTGAATTGGATCATCAAGTGTCAACAGCAAAGGCATTGATTAAAGGGTCACTCTCGCCAAAATTGAACCTAGGCTCTTTTTGTTAATCTACTCGAGTCAAACTTTTGTCTAAAAGCATAATTAGAATGGAAACGCCACTTTTAAGATTGACCGTATTTTCGGTTTAGGTCAAAATGTCTTTTGAATGGGAGTGATTGGGGCACGACTATGATAGCATCAAAAATCGCTATTTTTAAAACACTAAGAAGGCTCGACACCATGGCCGTAGCCAGCTATGAGGTCACCGAGGTCCGGACCTCGGTCATTTTTTTATATTCAAAAATAAAATTTCAAGCTCTCTGAATGATTAATTAGCCGTTTAAACTGCGTCATATGTGTGTTTGCAATTCATGTCGCTGAGAGAAGGAACAGTGAACGGGGCTTGAGAGCGCGTTGTGAGCTTACAGTCTATGGTTGTGAGTGAGGGCGCGGGTGCAGCCTCTGTGTTGCCAGATCCACCTATTATACGTCTTTTTGGACTTTTTGGACTTTTTTCCATTTATTGTGACACTTTAGGACGTTAATAAAGTGGAAAGTTGAATGTTAGGGCTAGTGATATATTAATTTTCTTTTCCAAAACACAAGCTTTGAACTTTTTTCTCATTATTATTATTTTTTTGTTTTTTTAATGTTTTTCGTGGCATTAATAAAAAGAAGAAGCTTAGACAAACTGTAATTGCTGACAGGAAGATACCAAATTCGGTAAGACAAACGCAATGATCATGATTATCTGTAAGAAATGTAGGCTACAACACTATCAAAAACAATAGCATAATACAAATCTGTATCATTATTCTAACGTTATTTGTAACTTGTTACGAAATAAAAAGTCTCTCACCTAAAAAAAACGTACTTTCCTGTCCCGTCAGTCTCGTTGCGCGTCCTCTTCAATTACACGCGCAAATGCGGCAGAGCGCTTTATGTCACTTTATTATAAATAAAGCGCAAAAGAAACTACAAGCATGATGCAACAACATCGTAGTTGATGTCAATTTGTAAGTCATGAAATTACCAAAAAGTGCCAATAAATTCCGCAACTTACTTCATGTTTGGAATGATTTACATGCAGGTTTATGTTCATTCAATTTTCATTCTATTCATCAGGATCAGTGGTCATGTTCATTAACAGCTCATGTTAGTATTGTGTATTTACCATGGTTACTGTTGTTTCCTTAACCCAAAAATGCCACTTATTTTCACTGTGTTTTTGCACTATATTTCTAAATGATTGTGGTCTGACATACCAACTTATTTGTATTTACAAAAACTATTTTGGAACTGCTATTTAATAGCCTTATACTTTATTCATCATCAGTATGTGTCATATTCTTATATACAGTATATATATATATATATATATATATATATATATATATATATATATATATATATATATATATATATATATATATATATATATATATATATATATATATATATATATAGGCTATATATCACTAATTGTTTGGCATACTAAAACACCAGTGATAATGTAATGTAGACAAACTCTATATCATAACTAAAAAATAAGTTTGAGCCCCCTTTAATGTCCAGGTACAAGTCAATGTTTTTTCTTTTTGCACAGTTCATGGGTTGAAGCCCGTTGAAGCTCTTAATTTTGAGCTCTCAAAGAGCACCTGTTTGATGCATTTAACCTTAAAATGTACAAAATTTTCTTACGGGGGAGCATGCCCCCGAACCCCCCTAGAGGGACAGAGGTCCACCCATCATAGTTTTACTAAATCCTATGGGAAAGAACGATCATTTATAAAATTTACTCCAGCATAGTACAACAAAGTTCCTTTTAAGTCAGTAAACTAAAACTGTTAATGCAAAATTCAAATATCCTTGGACAAACTATACATTTGGCCTGCCTAAGGGGGGCCTACAACACATTGTGCCCAGGGGCCTCCGAATTCTTAATCCGGCCCTGCACCTCACCCCGGACCTCACTAATTTTCAAACCCTGGTTACGGCCTTGCTCGACACAACATGAAACTTTGCTTGAAGTATCACCAGGGGCTCTACACATGAACTTTAGCATTGAGAACATTGTTTGTGTACACAGAGTTTACTAAAAAGAAAGGTTTTGTCCGACTCACTTTATCAGTTAGTGTTTCCGGTGGCAGGAATGTTGTCAGTCAAAAGTAGTCGATCTCCGAATGCAACGTAATGACTCCATATGAGGAAATGTCATGAACTTGTAATTTCAATGAAAAGCATGATAACTTAGATAAAAAAAAATTATGTGAATTTATATGGAAACAAGCTTTAGGAGCTTTCCATCTTTACTCTCCTCGTGTTACGTTGCATTCGGAGATCGACTTCTTTTGACTGACAAAATTCCAGCCACCAGAAACACTAACTGATGAAGTGAGTCGTACAAAACCTTTCTTTTTAGTAAACTCTGTGAACACAAACAATGCAGTCAATGCTCAAGTTCATGTGTAGAGCCCCTGGTGATACTTCGAGCAAAGTTTCATGTTGTGTCGAGCCTTCTTAGTGTTTTAAAAATAGCGATTTTGATGCTAATAGGTATAGGAAAACAAAGTAACTTGTGTTACTTATTTGAAAACGTAACTCAGATTTTTTTTTTTTTTGTAAATTTAAAAGTAATGCACTACTTACCTAGATAGGGTAATAGACGTTTAGTTTCTGACATTGTAAGCGGTCGACAAAATCACAACAGAATGGCCCATCTGACCAATCATAGGCTCACGGAGGAGGGGTTTAGACTGAATCTTCAAATGAACTGTTTTCAGACTCTTTGAGAAATAAGGTGATGTGCAATGAATATTATGAGAAAATATAAGTGTTTTTTGACCTTGAATACATGTAAACCAGTTGTAGGAGACCTCCAAATACAAAATTACTTTAATTTAAAATAGCATAATAGCGGCACTTTAATGCAAAATATGAACAAAAAACTGTATTAGTATATAAATGAAACCAAAATAACACTTATAGGCAAGTATTACAAATATTTTCCTCAGAAAATGTAAAAATTTGTTAATGTAGTTTAAAAGATTTTTCCCACACACAGTTTGTCATTTTTTTTTTTTTATGAACTCTGGAAAGATGAGAAATGAAGGGTAACTACACTGGAAGGGCATTGAAAGAGATTGTACATGACGTTTGAGACGTCTTCTAAACACGCTTAAATTTCAAAGCCATGTCAGCGCCAGCTCCTCACTGGGAGTGACAACCCCTGCAGCTTAATGAGAAATTTAGCATGAAACCGAGCCTAATTATCAGCCATAAATTAGCCATAATGCACCTAATCAGAGAAGATGCCACGTTGATGGGAGAGTAACGTGGTAAACAGCCCAGCGCTCTTCGCTTGTTTTAATTAAAATTACCCAAAGCTTGTTACTAAACAGCTCCTCTGGAAAAAAAATTCACTGTTCTACAGAACAGCATGCATGAACAATGTGAAGCTTTATGATCCGGGGTTAAACATATTACCCATCAAAATAACTGTAAACATAATGTTAGATAGTCTTTATTTCGGTTTATTGTTTAACATTTAAAACCTTTAAAAACAAGCTCAATACTTTTTGAGGCCACTGTATTTACATATATTTCTAGATCTATAATTAATATCTAATATATTTCAGTAGGCAATACACACTATGTGTAGATAAATGTTACTGGCAACATACATTGGCACCTAATTCACCGGTATGTAAATCACATTGTAATACAGTAATGATTCTTATTCATCACTGATTCTAATCAACAGAGTAATTAAAATGTGTGCGATGATTCAGAAATGTTTTAAAAGTCACGACTTTCACATTTAGAGGCAACCATTAACCTCACCACATCTCAAACTGTGAGATCAAAATCAGAGAGTGGCTAACTAAACCTGACAAATAATTGAGGCTTCTTAAACCCAAATAATTTATTTTGTTTCACTGACAACTCATTTACTGTATTATTTCTTTCCCTCTCTTTAAAACACACACACACACGCACGCAGGCACGCACGCACGCACGCACGCACGCACGCACGCACGCACGCACACACACACACACACACACACACACACACACACACACACACACAGTCAGCATCAAGTGTGGTTCAAGGGTGAGTGAATATTCAGGGTTTAGCCCATATCTACCTGTATCATGTATTTTGCAAACTGCTTAAAGGCACTCAAATTTAAAACTGAAAAATTGCTCACCGCTCACTTAATTCTAGTTTCCGAATCTAATTACAATATTTCAGTTTCTCAGGTCAGACTGTCTTAAATCTACTTTCCAAAAGCTAAGGATCCCATTAGCGGCCGGTAACCGCCTCACTATTTTACACCTGAGTTTTTATGGTTTCTCCAATGTCACTGCATCAAAGGTTTCTTGTCTGTACATGAATCTCCTCACGCCAGAAACCTTCCACCCCATTATCTGAGTGAAATGCCCTTCCTCGGCTATTTGTATCAGTGCCTGTCCCGCACCATTACCTCCCCTCTATAATAGGTCTTTCGGCTATTTTCTTGTCAGGAGATTTTTTTCTTTTTTTTTTCTTTTTCTTGCCTGTGTCTTTAAACCATCTGCAGGAATATCACTGGATTGCCCAGAATTCCTTTCCTGTTTTCATTTCTCTGTATTAAACAGCAGAAGTGACAGTACTTTCTATTTATGCAGTGCATTTTCCAGCAAAGAAAAAATAAAATAAAAAAATAAAGAAAATTAAAAAAACCTTGATAATAATAACTTTTTTAATTTTTTATTATTATTATAGAATAGGTTATATGTATGTTTTGCAATTTCACTGTGAAATCAAAAGTGACAAAAAGTATTTATTATTTATTTAATTTTTTATGGTAGCCTATATTGCAGTATTCATTGTAAATGATGTATCCATGCATATCTTTTTTTTTGTTTTTTTTTCATGTGCCCTTGTATTCTTTGATCAAAATATGTCTTCTCTCTTGGCGTGAGGGCGGGGCAACCTGTCACTCACATGAGATCCACCAATAGCAAACCACAACCATCAAAAAAAAAAAAAAAAAAAAGAACTATTGCAACTTCTGTTCCATGCCGACTTTATTTCTGACTTGAAGGAGAGACCGACCTCAGAAAACTTTTGCTCCTAGAAAACGAAATTTCATTTAGTTTCGTAAGAGCTGGAGAGACAGCTTCTACAATTTTTGTGACTTTTCTGTCTCTGCACTGGAACATCATGAGCTATAGGCTTGTTTCTGACCGAGCGCAGGGTCCGCACCTGACTCCACACTTACACACATTTCCTGCAAAATGCCCAAGTGGTGTGTTGCTTCAGGTAAATGCTGAGATAAACACACCTGTGGCTTCACCAGTCCAACACAGGGCAGAGCAGGACACCGCCACGGATGATAACACTCACACTACACAGAGAAGAAAGCACAGGCACTGCTGTTTAAAGGCATAAAAAGGTTATTATTTTTATGACAGCGAATACAGAACATGCATTTATTGCGATAAATCAACAAACATGTTACAAACGTTACAAAATGTTTCACATCAATGAATGGTGTGAAATGGCCTGAGTGTAACTTTATAAATCAAACTGTACAAGAGATAAAACGGCAGCAAATGCAACAGCTTGTTTATAGTTGCATTCACAAATGTGTATAATATAATGAGCTGTAATAGCATTAATTTTAAATTACTTCAAAAAGAAGTGTAACAGCTTGTTCTGCATATGCTAATGTACATTATCAAGCTGTGACATTTTTACTCTTTTTATGATTTTTTTAGCATTTACTATGATCATGTATACTGTATTTACATACATAATATATTTTAAATTATTTATTATTAATTATATTTAGCACATTTTAAAGGCACTCTACAAAATATGTTATCATTAATAATCATATACACTAATGCTTAAAAGTTTGGGGACAGTAATGTTTTCAAAGAAATGAAAAATAAATACTTTTATTTGGCAAAGATGCATTAAATTGATCAGCAGTGCCAGTAAAGACATTTATAATATTACAAAAGATTTCTATTCTTTGAACTTTCTTCTATTCATCAAACAATCAAAAATATGGAGCAGCACGACTGTTTTCAACACTGATAATAACTAGAAATGTTTCATATTTCATCATATTAGAATGATTTCTGAAGGATCATGTGACACTGAAGACTGGAGTAACGATGCTGAAAATTCAGCTTTGATCACAGGAATAAATTACATTCCCTTATCGTTCGGTCACTCTCGACGTCTCGTCGTGACCGACGATTTTGGGATCTCGCTCAGAGGACCGATCTACTTCGAGTGTAACTAAACAAGCCAATTTCATATTGGCATGCAATCATTGCATTCAGCTGCTCTGCCTCGTCAGCGCGGGTATAAATGAGCAGCTGGTGCATGATGCAATCAGCTTTTCGCTTCGGAGTTGAGCTTCTGCAAAGAAGATCTACAAAGAAGAGTGTACTTTCCTGTTCTCTTTGAGTGTTGGCGACACGGCACGGCAGCGAACTTTCTCGACCGATCCAGCACCTTCTAAATAAAACAATAGCTGTTTTAACAGCTGGTATCGGTTGCGCACCACGGGATTCCCCTTACCGTTAGTGACGCGAGCGGGGTTTCCCTGCGTGCTTCGGCACAAAAAGAGAGCAGTTCTCTAAAAGAGCTTCATGGTGTGTGTGCGTTTGTACAAAAATGGCAAACACACCGTGTGTTTCTGGATGCGGTCGTTTCCTGACACCAGGTGATGGTCACGGACGCTGCATTGTATGTTTGGGCATTCGGCATGCAATGTCAGTGTTCGTGGATGAGTCATGTTCTCACTGCGGGAACATGACCATCTCGGAGCTCCGATCGCGGCTCTCACTCCTCAAAGGGATGGGAGCCCCCTCGCCTCTGCCTCGATCTAACCCTCCTCGGTGGGCTACTTCGGGCCGTAGCTTGGGAGATCTGAGGGTGACAGTGAGGACCGGTTCCGCGGGGCCACCACCCCCGGGACCCCCTCACTCCCCTGTTCCGCAACCAGCTGGGCCGTCGGAGAAATGGGCTGGGCCACCTTCAAGGTCTGCACCAGTCGTATCCTTCGGCGCCCCGCCTGACGATCAGATGTCGATGCGGCATCGGAGGGTGGGTCCTCTCTCTCCGGGGATGATGACTCGGCTGCGCTGCCCCCTTCGGTTGTGGCAGTGTTGCCCGAATCGGACCCAGAGATGATGGCTATGCTATCTCGGGCCACCGAGAGTGTCGGGCTCGTGTGGAACCCTCCACCGTGTCCTGAACCCTCTCGGTTGGATTATTGGTTTCTCGGGGCAGCTCGCGCTGGTTCTCAGCATCCTGCCCCGGTACCATTCTTCCCCGAGGTACATGAGAGGATCACTAGGTCATGGACGGCACCTTTTACTGCCAGAAGTGGTCCTAGGGTCCCCTCCCCCCTCACTACCCTCGATGGCGGGGCAGCCAAGGGTTATACGCGTATCCCCCCCGTGGAGCGGGCAGTTGCCATGCAACTTTCCCCTAACTCCAAACTAAGTGGGGAACCGTGTCTCCCATCCCGGGCCTGTAAGTACTCGTCGGGGTTAACCGACAAGGCTTACAGAGCCTGTGGAGAGGCTGCCTCTGCTTTACACGCCATGGCGTTAGTGCAGGTTCATCAGGCCAAAGCCCTGAGGGACCTGCACGAGGGTAGTCGCGACCCAGGGGTTCTCCAGGCACTTCGTGCCGCAACGGACCTCGCGCTACGAGCAACGAAGGTCACCGCGCGGTCACTGGGTCGAGCGATGTCCACTCTTGTGGTCCAGGAGCGACACCTCTGGCTGTGTCTGGCAGACATGCGGGAGACTGAGAAGGTCAGATTCCTTAACTCCCCTGTCTGCCAGACCGGTCTCTTTGGCGAGGCTGTCGAGAGCTGTGCCCAACAGTTCTCGGCAGCACAGAAGCAGACAGAGGCCATTAAAAATATCCTGCCCGGCAGTCGGCTCCAGGTAAGAGGCCGTCAGAGCCAGCGACCTCGTCTGCTCCTCGCCGAGGGCGCCCCTCCGCGTCCGCCTCCGCTCCTCCGCAGCAAACACCAGCAAAGCAGCGCAGAGGAGCCGGACGTGGCCGTGGCGCCCCGCCCGTCCAGGCCTCCGCCAAACCAGGAGGGAAGTGGATGCCATCACCTTGGCTTACCAAGCACAAGGTGTGCCCTGTCCTCTCAGGTTGCAAGCTCACTCTACCAGAAGTGTTGCATCCTCCTGGGCTCTGGCACGCTGACAGACATCTGTAGAGCTGCGGGCTGGGCGACACCCAACATGTTCACTAGGTTTTATAGCCTTCGTGTGGACCCGGTCGCTTCCCGTGTTCTCGCCTCAAATGGTCAGAGACACGAGGGGGCCCCAGTTTAGTGTTGGCTTGCTGTGCCCACAAGTGCGCTAGAATTCTCCAGAGAGTCCTCTTAGTAGACCCTGTGAGTTCTCTGTTCATCCCTATGGCATCCGGACGTTGTCCGTTCTTGTCCGTTGTCTCTGTTCATCCCTATGGCATTCCGGACTGGCAGAGTCCGCCCTGCCGTCCCTGCCAGTGTTATTATCCTTCGATGGTGAGAGCCACTCAGGGACTCCGTATTGCACAGCCCTCAAAAGGTTAGTCCATACAGTATCTTCCACTAGACCTCTAGTAGGATGTGGATTCCGCAGTGTTCCCTCCTTTGTAAAAGAAGGAGGGCACGCTTTCCAATATTTGTCACTCTAAAGGGGTTATTCGGAACAGTAGTGACAGACACTCTCTGGGTAATCCCTGCCTCATCGCCAAGAAGGGTAAAAGGGTTTAGGAGGCTTGCCCAGGGCGCTGGAAGCGGGCAGCGCCCGTGGCGCTTTGGTAGGGATCCCAAAATCGTCGGTCACGACGAGATGTCGAGAGTGACCGAACGATAAGGGAACGTCTCGGTTACATATGTAACCCTCGTTCCCTGAGAGAGGGAACGGAGACGTCTCGTCCCGTTGCCACGGGTGCTGTACCGTCGCTGGGGCCTGGGTCGCCAACTCGGCTCAACTCCTCAGCGAAAAACTGATTGCATCATGCATCAGCTGCTCATTTATACCCGTGCTGACGAGGCAGAGCAGCTGAATGCAATGATTGCATGCCAATATGACATTGGCTTGTTTAGTTACAATCGAAGTAGATCGGTCCTCTGAGAGAGATCCCAAAATCGTCGGTCACAACGAGACGTCTCCGTTCCCTCTCTCAGGGAACGAGGGTTACATATGTAACCGAGACGTTTTAAAATATATTAAAATAGAAAACATTTATTTAACATTGAAATAATATTTCACAACATTACTGTTTTTACTGTATTTTTGATTAAATAAACATGTTAAGTGAGGTGTGGAAATGAATTTCAGAATTTCTTAGGCCCTGTTTACACATGGTATTAAAGGTTTAGTTCAACCAAAAATGAAAACTCTGTCATCATTTACTCACCCTCATGTTGTTCCAAACCTGTATGAGTTTCTTTCTTCTGTTGAACGCAAAATAAGATATTTTAAAGAATGTCTGTAACCAAACAGTTGATGGGCCCCATTGAATATATATAGTATGAAGAAAAAAAAAAAAAAACCTATGGAAGTCAATGGGACCCATTTAACTGTTTGGTTACAAAATATATATATTTTTGTGTTCTATTTTATATTCTACGGGAAGAATGAAATTCATACAGGTTTGGAACAACTTGAGGGTGAGTAAATGATGACAGAATTAACATTTTTGGCTGAACTATCCCTTTAAGATGCATTTTGGTCGATCGGATCGGAAGTGGACGATGCTAAATACAGGGGTAAACGGGGTATAAAACGTTTAGAGCTTGTCCACTTTCAACCACTTCCAGAGGGAGTCGGAAACGCATTCGACCGGATTGCTTTCGTAGTGTAAATGCTCATGTGGTCGTATGCGTTCGAATAGCCACAAAAGACCATTAACTCTCCGCCTACTGACCTAATGCGTAAACATTATGGGAGCGCGATAGCCAGACGGGATATAAACTTTGCCGGCTGAAGACCCAAGTTTGGTTTGAAGATGAAAAACGTACCAAGCACAATGTTCTCTCACCATTCCTGTTTTCTAACACACACTCACAGTGTTCGGCTGATCTTGCGGCTGTCAGAGCATAAACTAAAGCTGATGCTCTCCGTATGTTTTTCCGTCATCTCCAGGTGCGTTCATATCTAAATTACAGGAGCTTATTTTGTCCATTAGATCGAAAGATCTGAAAAACCCATACATTTACCCGCCCATATAGACCCTCCCCTCGAAGAAATCAGGACAGAAGTGGTTGAGAGTGGACAAAAGAAGCGGAATGTTTGTGATCCGATCAACCAAAACGCTTCTTAATACCAGGAGTACACAGGGCCTATTCAGTATTGAAAGATATGACTGGTGTAGATGATGGCAAAAATTAGAATACATAGTGTCCTTTTTCGGTGAAGCTTTTTGTCTGACCTGGTTCTCCGGAGGTCACAGAGAGGGAATATCTCTCCTCAACCACCCACTCCGCAAAGCTGCTGCTTGGGAATCAGGAGTGAAGCTGGCACTAATGAAAATGAATAGCACATTTGTCCGGCGCTAATGGCGAGCGTGGGCATGCGGTAATGTGAGTGCGGCTCATGCTAGTTCAACAGTGATTACTCAAAGGTTAACAGTGAGAACGGCATTAGCGTTAGCGCTCCAGCTCTGCAGCGATCAACCTCCCTCAGTTACCGAGGGTCTTTTTAGTGTGTGTGTGTCTGTGTGTGTAATTGCCTTAATCAGTGGCTCAATGGCCGAAAGTCTTGGGTGATTACAAATGTAAAGGCAAAACTTCCAGCCAAAATGTTTCAGATTTTTTTTTTTTCATCAACATTCATGGTTCATTAAGGCTACACATATTACTATAGTTGTGAATCTTAAAAAAGAAAATATTCTCATGAGTACAAAAAGCTACATTTTCTGTATCTGAGAGGCAGCAAACCAGAAAGAAAAAGAGCAAACTAAGCCCAGAAACACAATCTATTTAAGTACACTGATGCAAACGCATTGGAAACAGTGTTATATTAGCTTGTTTCTGAGGTGGCAATATATGATTTAATATACCTGCAGGTATAGTTCAATTAAGTTTCTTTTTATCCAAAGGGCAGAGACTTTTTGAGGCACAGTGGCCCAAACCAATAAAAAATTGGCCTGTCCCAATACCCACACATGTGGTCTTTGCACTTGACCACTTGTCTACTTGCATGACATATTTGCAATGCTATCTCATGACCAGTTCGTATGAATTCGTACGATTTGCCTAAACCCCAGTGATGGGTAGGTTTAGGGGCGGGGTCAAGGGTAGGTCATTCGTACAAATTCATATGAATTGGGCAACTCGATTAGAAAAAATCATACAAATTCATACGAGTGAGGTCTTATGAATTTGTACGAATTAGCCACCTCGTAAAATACGTATGAATTGCCGTGAGATCGGGTTCGATATTTCATGTATTTGGTTCAAGTGGACGTAAAAGACCGCAAGTGTGCGTTATAACTTTTGATTACCCGATGGGGCACATGACACAGTGTTGTAAAAATGCAAGAGTTTATTTACACGTTTTGATTTTTAATACTCTTTAAAATAAACTTAAAAAATGTCCGTCCCTATGTTGCAAACGTTTTACAAAATACTCATCTCTGCACCAATAAAATGTCCAGCACTTTACATTTTACTACCATGTTATATGTAATAACTAATTAATTGAACTGGAAACTTTTCATAGATATGTTGCAAAATCGGGGCAAGTTCCCGAACATGATACGGTT
This sequence comes from Scardinius erythrophthalmus, assembly GCF_964197995.2. Taxonomy (NCBI): domain Eukaryota; kingdom Metazoa; phylum Chordata; class Actinopteri; order Cypriniformes; family Leuciscidae; genus Scardinius; species Scardinius erythrophthalmus. Next base: position 5,225,806 of record NC_138242.1, read on the forward strand.
AGCCTAAAATACCACTCCAGAGCAGTATGAGAGATAGTGTGGATTTAGTGTGCGTTAAGTGTACTGCGCTTTGGCATTTTTCAGACCCTAGACAGTCTTGCGCAAGTACTTTCTGTCTCATACACACACTCTCAAGTGGCCAAGACTGCAAGTGTGGGTATTGCGACAGGACCAAAGTAGATCTGACAATAGTTTAACTCCACTTTTAGACAAGTAGGCACTTGTGCAACATAAGCAATGACATCCAAGTGAACAAGATGGAGCATAAAAAATGACTTAAAGGTGCAAATGGGTTATTCTCTACACTACAGAATCATTTTTTGTTATGCTGGTTGAAAGTCTCCTCATATCCTGATAGCAATCACTATGTTAAGATGTCTAAATGTATTTTTAACCATAAAATGTTTGGTCCGAATGATATGATGCATTGTGTTCATGCTAGTCTGGTCTGATGCCGATATCTTGGAGACCAGCGAGGCCGATGTACAATATATGATTTCATTCTACTTAAAGGGGGGGTGAAATGCTATTTCATGCATACTGAGTTTTTTACACTGGTAAAGAGTTGGATTCCTATGCTAAACATGGACAAAGTTTCAAAAACTAAGTTGTACGTTTGAAGGAGTATTTTTGTTCCAAAAATACTCCTTCCGGTTTGTCACAAGTTTCGGAAAGTTTTTTTCGAGTATGGCTCTGTCTTACGTAAGATAGAGCGGAATTTCCTTATATGGGTCCTAAAGGCACTTCTCCGGTAAGATCGCGGGCGTGCGCGCACTCGTAAACCCGAGCAAGAGAGTGAAAGCAGTTCGCCATCAAAGCGCCCTGCCCGGCTTTTGGGAAGTCAGTGTCACCAAAGAAGTGTGTTTTTGGTTGCCAGGGCAAGACAACCCTGCACAGATTCCCAAAGAACCCAGCGTTAAGGCACCAGTGGATGGAGTTTGTTTTCCCTGCATTTCGACGATGATTGTTTTATAAACAAAGCCCAGATCTACGGATTTGCAGATCGTCTAATGCTTAAGGATCGAGCAGTCACAATGATAAAGGTTCGCGGTCGTGCGTTGGAACGGTGAGTAAAACTGTTGAACAAATGTCTCTGTGTGTTGTTAGCTCGGCGCGTTAGCACAGCTAAGCTTCGCCCACACGGCCCGCCCCCAGCCGCTCGTTTTTTTCCGGAAAGTCTCGGTACAGTCGATCTTTCAATTAAAAATATAATAAAACAAAAGACTTTTTGGAGATATGAAGGATGCAATATTACTCTATAGGTACTCAAGATTAACAGGAGATTGAGTGAAAATGAGCATTTCACCCCCCCTTTAAAGATGTTAATTAACACATGCTGCAATGAAATGTATAGTTATTTTACATAATATTTACTAAATTAGAAATAATTTTAAAATGAATCCATACAATTTTGTTTATTTCAAATAAACAGATTTATATAGGAACGCCTTGATTCTGTTATCATAGTTATTTTATATATATATATATATATATATATATATATATATATATATATATATATATTACAAATAAATAAATTGTTAAAAACTGAATAAACTGTTCTCAGTGCTGACAAAATAAAAAATCGAAATATCATCCGTCAATGCCGATTATTTAGGAAAAATGCAAATTATCAGGAATATGTAGCATACATTAATTATCTTGTCTAATTTGATAATGCTTTTGTGCTCTCTCATTAGCTATGTTTCCATCCACCAATTTTTGTTGGATCATTTAAAAAAATAATGGATGGAAACGGCAAGACACATACATTCTAAAAGCACACATGCTCAATTGATATTTTTTTATATCCGCTATTTTTTTTTAGCTGATAAGAAGACGTGTGTAAACTATGATGGAAACACCTTTACCAAATAATTCCATCCATGTGCAACAAAAAACTCATGTGACTTTGCCTCAACAGTGGATGTGATTGGATAACTGGACTAACAAGTGGACCAATTGCACAGCATCTCAAATAATTTAGAATAATTCCCTACTAGAACTGTCATTCCCAAACACCAGGCATCCGCCTCCCAACAAAAGTTAAGGCCCTTGCACACTGAGTCCGAAATTCGCATCCGAAATTTTCGCGCGTTCAAAAAAAAATACGACCTCATGTTAATTCAATCACGCTTACACACTGCCTCCGAAACTTTCTTCCGTCATAAAAAAATTCGGATCAGGTTAGATTTTCTGTGTTTTTCGCATCCGTAGCAAGCATTTTGAATGATGTTTTGACAATTCAGAGCCACCGAATCACGAATATTCACGAATACGAAAAAACGCATGCCAAAACGGACTCAGTGTGCAAGGACCTTTAACATGACAGCGTTTATTGCAGTTTGTCTGCGTGCCGTGAGGCTCAAGACATTTTTGATGTACAAATCAAATTGCAGCAAAGCCAGGAAGCGACAAATTTGTTCACATGAACACATCGGATGGAAACAGTGCTTTATTTGCACATTTTTACGCGATATTCCAATTTTGCGCACAATTTAAATTCGCAACTTTGGATTCGCAACATATATTGTATCATGTTCAAATCCATCCCATCGATTTTCAACACACACACACACAAAAAAGTCTGCAGACTCCGCCTGGGCCTAACGATAGGTTTTAGATGACAAGCTTCATAAATGGCTTATCTAAAATCCAATATATATCGGAGGAAAGACTGCAGCAGAACACTGCGCTTGACTGTATCAGCGTGATCCATAACTTTCCTATGAACCCGGGGCCCATTTATTGTCGATCGCATCCGAGGGATGGCCTGTCAGTTGGGTGGGAGTTGAGCTGCTGTTTATTTTCAAATCAATACTCAATTACTATAAGGAAGATCCTCTCTTGCCCATTTCCAAGACGAAATTATGAACTGCCGCAATAACACTTAGTCAAGGGAAGCTGAGGAGCATTAACTCATGATGCAGAAGAAGCCGGATATTTTGAAGCGCTCCGCCCCCTCTCTTCCTCTCCTCAAGCCTTTAATTAATCTCACGGTAAGAGGCCTTTCAGGAGGTGACTGATGACCAGACAAAACTAGTTTCCCACTAACAGCCTTTTAATTTGAACTTGTGTGGCGAGAGATCATTGGCTGCAACTCACGACAAGCCATCAATGCTGGTTTTTAATGCGCTTCCGCTTTTGTTATTGAGAAGAGAGGGGAGACAAGGCTTTCCGTCCCTTTTCATAACTCACGCCATTGATTCGGTAAATGCCTGACATTTGCCGGAGGATAAAAGATCTGTCGATGGGGATCGTGTGTAAATTACTCCATTAAGAGCTGGTTATTTATGATGGAGGGTGATTTAGGTGCATGGACGCTTTAAAGAGGTGCGAACTGACAAGTCAAATGCGTCTTTGTTTTGCCATGTCACGTCGGTCACCGCAAGCGTCCTTTTAGGTCTTCGTCTCTGAGCCGCAATGAAATTGACAGCGTGTCCTAAAAACAGCGACAAAAGAAAACACACAGAAACTTGCCAGGAGCGCTGGGTGTGTAAACTCAGTGGTTTAAAATTCCCTTTATCCATCCACAGTATATTCAATGCTGGACAAATCTACACAATATTGAGTCATTCACAAGAGTCCTTCATTCTCTTTGAACATTAATTGACTCGGGCCTGAAGAGCCATTGTATTTGACAGCACTTAATACAATTGCACTTTACCGTTTAAAGTTGACTTACTTCCTAAGTACATGGACTATGAAAAAGGCTTGGGTTAATGTTGATATATTAGGAGTGTTTGCTAAGGCAAGAAATTACATATTAATACTTGGGATTTTAGACCCTTAATTACAGCAAGACATCCCAAGTGAACAGGCTAAAAAATGTAAGTTATAGACATCACCACTGTTCCCCATCTGAAAACCATTTTTTATTTTTTTTTTTACAAGTTTTTAGAAATTGTATGTTTAAACATGAAGATGGGGCATTATCTAATTAAATATGCTCTAATTTGCATACATTTCAAGAACAGAAAGCCAGGTTAAAAATACATTTGTTTCATTTTGTTGACATATTAGAGCTAAAGAGGGGATTTTGGATCTCAAAAAATAAAATAATAATAATAATAATATTTTTAAGAATACAATGTTGTATAAATAAATCAGGTGAATGATATATGAACAAACCTCTCGGTAAAAACCTTAAGAATATAGGAATAATTGGTGTATGTAAAAAAAAAAACTTTATTTTTCCTCCAAAAAGTCCAAAATCTCAAAACAGACCAATGCAATACATGATAAAACCAGTGTTTTATCATGTATTGCATTGGTCAGTTTTGAGATTTTGGACTTTTAGGAGGAAAAAGCCATCCAAAATGCACTATCGTGTGTTTATTTTATCTATGTGCGTCAGTAGATTTTATTTACAATACAGTTTTCTCAAAATATATTTTTTTCTACTGAACTGAGCCAGAAATCACTGGTTTTGTGTGTAGTGTAACATAATAATAGTAATAAGTAAAATACAAATATAGTGACTACTAAGGTCATAAGCAGCAACATATCTATAACTTTTGTTTCTATCTGTTAGTGTTTAAATATAGTTAATTTAACGTTCAAATGGAGAATTAAAGTCTAAAAATGTATTTTAGATGATATGATATTTGTCTGGAGCCATATATTCTGGCCACACCCATAACCATTACATCTCAAGTTAACCTTGGAATTTTTCTTTAACCTCTTTTGTCGTTCTCAGAGAGAAATAGTGCAGCAATCAGACCTCTTTGTGTGAGATCACTTATTAATCAGAGCGCTGTGGGTGAGCGGTGTCATTACCGATACACCCCCGGCCTGTTTACCAGCATTTCTGCCATGTCAAGGAATAATGTGCCTTTTTATGATTGCAATGGTTTAGTTGAATCATTTACAATAATTAATTATGTATGATATGGTCATGGCATGATTGGAAGGACTGGATTCTGATATGCATGTACACACAGATAACATTATATGGTAAATGCTTGGAGACGATGTGTTTCATGTGCAGCCCACTAAAATCCTATTAGAAATGCTATCAAGAATATCATTATAACCATCAGTTTTTCATATTTTGCAATTAAGGTATGAATATTAAACACAGAACATTAAATTCTGATATTTATAAACAAGTACACTGATCTGATGAACCCTATTCAATATTAAGCTCTGCAGGAAACCAAACTGCTCAATATCTTGCCAATTTCTGCAGAGCATATCAAATTCTTTATCCATTATAAAATGTTTCAGTGTTTTATTTTATTTTTACTTCGTTTTACAACAACCGCAAGACAACAGGCGTCAGGGAATATGCAGTTCCAGATGACAATATAATGAAATCAATAACGTATTACAACGCATGTCTCCAGCGTTGCCAAGAAAAATCATGACATAACTAATGTTTTGTAACGACAATAATGACACTGCCAATACAATATTTTTTTCCCATATCTGGTATACATATGCTGATAAATAATAACAAATAAATATAGCTGCGAGCAGCGATTGCGGGCCCAAGCCGGTGGCACCGCCACCCTGGTGCCTTTAATATTTTTATGTGCATTTTATTTGGGCCATTTTCAAACATTTCAAAATATTTAGTAAAAATCTGCTTAATTCATAGTTCTGGTCATTACAAAGCAGACTGGCTACATGGAATCACCATTAGAGGTATCAATGAATTTATTAAATGAAACATTTTTGTATTTTTTGAAGTCTCAATCATTTATGTAATTAAATTATACCTTAACTGCAAAACATTATGTTTATTATAAAACACAATACCTTATATTAGTTAAGTTACAGTAGTGTCCGAAAGTGATGTCCGGATGGAATATTTGTTTTTTTAATGACCCTAAAAGTTTGATTAAACCATCAATATAAACTTGGTAAACTTGGTAAGGTATTTACAACAACTGACAAGACAACAACAACAACAACAACAACAACAACAACAACAACAACAAAAAAAGGCTGCAGGTTTTATTTTACTATTAAAAAAAATGCACAGAAAAATCAAAAGCTCACAGTAAAAAACATTGACTACATAATAAGTTGTTAATATGTGGTTATTTTTTTTTGTTATTACTGTAATATTTAGTTGCTCTTTTTTTTTTTTTTTTTTTTTTTTTTTGCGTGTTCATAATTTCTTTGTATGCCAGCCTGGCCGAGAATTATGTCTATACAATTTGGCATGTTTCATTGGGTTATCACAAATAAAACAATCGACTCTATGCAACATCTACGCTTACAAAACCTTTAACAAATTTTAAATATTTCTTTAATAAAGGGTGAAAATGTCAATTTTAGCTTTAAATATTCCATGTCTTTTTTTCACTTGAAGCTTATTTTACCCAATCATTTTCTTTGTTAAATAAAAAACTATTATAAATTAAAGAACCATCATGAATGCAGTAATTGTAATCAAGTAATCATGAAGGCAAGTATTGCAATATTTGGAATTATATATATATATATATAGTTTTATATCAAAAGTTTTAGATCTGTAAGATTTTTTATGTTTTTAAAAGAAATATCTTCTGCTCACCAAGGCTGCATTTATTTGATATAAAACAATAATAAAAAACAGTATTATTGTGAAATATTATGACAATTTAAAACAGCTATTTTCAATTTTATTATATTTTAAACTAATTTATTCCTGTGATCAAAGCTGAATTTTCAGCATCATTACTCCAGTCTTCAGTGTCACATGATCCTTCAGAAATCACTCTAATATGATGATTTGATGCTCAAGAAACATTCATTATTATTATCAATGTTGAAAACAGCTGTGTACAATTTTTTTTTCAAAATTCTTTGATGAAGAAGAACAGCAGTTCTTCAACAGTTGAAGTTCAAAAGAACAGCATTTATTTAAAATAGAATATTTTCTAACATTATAAATGTCTTTACTGTAACTTTTGATCAGTTTAACTCATCCTTGATGAATAAAAGTATTGATTTATTTTATTTATTTCCCCCCAAAATAAAATTTAAATTCTTACTGACCCCAAACTTTTGAAGGGTAGTGTTTAATGTTACAAAAGCTTTAGATTTTAGATAAATGCTGTTCTTTTTAACTTTCTATTCATGATAGCATCATGAAATAAAAATGTAAATAACTGTTTTCAACACTGATAATAATTATAAATGTTTCTTGAGCATCAAATCATCATATTAGAGTGATTTCTGAAGGATCATGTGACACTGAAGACTGGAGTAATGATGCTGAAAATTCAGCTTTGATCACAGGAATACATTACACTTAACTATATATTCACATAGAAAACAGCTATTTTAAATTGTAATAATATTTCACAATATGACTGTTTTTGTTTGTATTTTTAATCAAATAAATGCAGCCTTGGTGAGCAGAAGATACTTCTTTTAACCTAAAACTTTTGACTGGTAGTATATATATATATATATATATATATATATATATATATATATATATATATATATATATATATATATATATATATATATATATATATATATATATATATATATATATATTATGCAGATCTATCCTCTCAAATCAACATCAGCACCAAAAGTACCGATACTTATGGTCAGATAGTCTTATGGTCAAAAGTACCGATACTTATTACAGATAGTCTATTACTTGGGCATCAGGCAAAGTTAGTGAAACATGGACATTCCTACACATGCTCTTGGGAATCTGCTTCAAATCTCATGTAGTAGAATGATACTGCACATTCTAGTCTTGCAAAACATCTTTCATCTTTTCCCTTTTTTTGGGATAAATAAAACAATGGCTCACATTTATCACTGCATTCGGTAAGAAAATGCATTCGAAGACGTTAATGATGACAGTCATTGAACTGGAGCGGTTCCGGCTGATCCCGGGCAGAACCCCCGGCAGCTTCTATTCTCTGCAGCCCTCTCTTCTATATGACACCTTGATAAGCCAATTACAGTGCAATTATCTTAACATGTGGCATTAGAGAAAATTATCTTCATTCTTCAACTAGAGTAACATTAAATCAGGGGAGAGGGCATGTGAGAATATCTAATCAACATCTCAAGCGCTGTGAACGGACGCTGTGGACGCTACACACTGACATATGCAAATACTAAATACTAAAAATGGAGACATACAATACTGGTCAAAAGTTTGGAATAAGATTTCTTAAAGCCTATGCTCACCAAGGCTGAATTTGTTTGATCAAAGATACAGCAAAACAGTAATATTGTGACATATTATTACAATTTAAACTGTTTTCTAATTTAATATATTTTAAAATGTGACTCCTGTGATGCAATCATCACTCCAGTCTTCAGTGTCACATGATCCTTAGAAATCATTCTTTTCCTTAAACCTGAATACACACGAGTTTACACATCTTAATCATTATTTTTAAAATACACTTTACTTAAAGCCTTTATGTATAATGCATTATAAAAGTATTTTTAATGCATTAATTATGCCTTAATTGTAATTCACCTTATAATGCATTATATGGTCTCATGAATAAGAGTAACCACAATTCTAATACAGTATAATACTTATCTAATCATTAAACACAAGTATAATGCATTAAAACACATGACAAACAACCGATTTTAGAATTGTAAAATATTTTAATGCATTTGAACCTTTTTACAATTATTTATGAAAATATATAATGCATTATACATTTTAAATATTTTTATAATGCATAAGGCTTTAAGTAAAGTGTTACCGAAGTGGTAAAATATTTTTCAAGATATAAAAAAGTAGGTTTAGTAAATATCATGAATTATTCATCCATAAATATATTTATTTATATATATATATATATATATATATATATAATATGTTTTTGGGGAACTGCAGCACATGACATTTTACAACCTTAACTTTTGCCACGTTGTCATAAAAAGTCATATTACTTTGATTTGGTGGGTAAATGAATGAAAATATTATTTTTAACAAATAATAAAGATGAAACACTGTGAAAAAATATTTTCGTGATTTGTAATCACAACATTTTTTCTTTTGTCAAATCAACTTAATTTATGTGGTTCAGATAACATAATATTTTGAGTTTCTGGTGATTAAACCAATCTCCTTCATTGTGTTAACTCAATTACAATTTTAAGGCAAACAGGTTACTTAATTGTTTAAGTTAAACCAAGAATATTTTTTTCAGTGAAGATTATACAGAAACTGCTTTGACTGTATCCATTAAAACATCAAAAATGTATGTTATGATAATGTGTTGTGATACAAGTAAACTGTGTTTCTTTTAGATAACATTGCATTATTATTGTTATTTTCATCTAATCATCCCCCCTATATTTTTTGTAGACCCACTAGCGTAAACGCAGCCTTTATTATTATTAGTGCTGGCATTTTCAGTATTTAAACCATCTTTGGCAGTATGCAGATCTGAAATGTGTAATCACTCAAATAATCAGAGCAAATCAGATTGTCCTTGCATTAATTACAAATTATAATTAGTCGGAAATCCCACTAATGATAAGGCAAAATGGCTTCTATATTTCAGTCACTGCTGTCCTAATCAAGACCTTATATTACAAAGTAATTAAGCGATTGGACGTGATAAGTGTATCAAAACTAAGTCATTAGAATCTGTCTCCTTTTGTGTGTGTTTTTTCAATCATTCAGACCAATGTGTGATAACCGGCCAATCATGTCAGAAATGAGTCTTCTGTGAAGGGCTTTTAAGGGCTTTTTTGACCTGTCATCCAACCATCACTTAGAAAAGTTTGGGGAGGATCAATATGTGACATGTGGCATTAGCACTGCACTTTAAAATCTGAATTCCCAGAGAATCCCAAACTGTATGTTTGGGTTTGTATTTGCGTTCACTGAAACGCAAAGTATCTCTGAAATGATGTGTTTTCTACCATGCACCGATTGCAGACTGATACTATTGTGTAATGATTCTTTTATATGCTTGATAGTATCTATTTTACTTTAGACACTCAGAAAAGGTACAAAAGCTGTCATTAGGGCGATACGCTTTCAAAAGGTACACCTTATTTACCTCTAAACGGTTCATATTAGTACCATAAAGGTACATATTAGTACCAAGTGTAGATATTAGTATTTAGAACCTTCTGAAAGGGTACCGTCCCAGTGACAGCTTTTGTACCTATTTTTTCTGAGATTATACACATAATAATTATGCATAGGAATAAGTCCTGCTTTTTTTTGATAGAGCCAATATCTGTGTCCCAGTTCAGAGGCTGCATCCTCCAAAGGCCGCATTTGAAGGCCGATTGCGTCACAGCGGCGCAACGAAGGCGGTCCCAAGTCGAAGGATCCTTCTAAGGCTGCGATCCAGTCCACTTTTAGACACACACTTGCGAACTTCCCTAAGCACTTCCCCTCGGGGGAATCCCTGCCGCCATATTGAAGTGCGTTCCACTTCATGAAGTGGACGAGGGAAGTTTATATGGACAGACCCTCGTATATGTCCCACAATGCAGTACGATTGTGACGTCACCACATATCTTGTCTAATCACTACCACAACAAAGAACTCAATGATATATCAATTATATAAATTTTTTATTTTATTTAAAAAAAACCAAACACACCTATATACATTTGGATGCTGCATTAAACAAATTCTTTAAAATGGAAAAAAATGTAAATAAGAAATCAACTCCACAGATGATTCCAAGTGATCAAGGGCTTAGGACAGTTTCCGCCAGTACTGAGCACTCGTGCAACGTAAGCAATGACGTACATCAGAGTGAACGAGAAGTTAGCGAGTGAAGGGCATGACAATTTTGGACTGGAACGCAGCCTAATCGTCCTTCGAAGGCCCCGTCGGCCCCTTCTCCCTCTCAAACATGCATATCATATGCATAATCTGGACCAATCTGATAAATCTTTTTATTTTTCATTTTTCTCTAGCTAAAAAAAAACCCTCTACATTAATGATCAATGTCAAATTTAATTAATAATTTGATGTTGCTGAAATATAATATTGATGATTTTGGAGATTTCCCCAGGTAGACAGCATTGTACTTTTGGCAGTACTGTACCAACACTGAAATTGGTTGCCTGGAGGCATACACAATTGTTTGTTTGTTTTAAAGCAGAGATGCTTTGTTAAGATATTCGTACAACAAAATATTCTGGGGGCCATGAAAGTTTTAACTAAAGTTTTATCTAATTGATCAAAAATGCTGCCGCTGACTGGTAACTTAAAAAAAAAATATATATACCGTATGTTGTCGAGGAAAGGGTTAATGATTAATTAATGAGACGTTATTATAAAGCAAAAGTCATACAGGTTCGGAACGACATAAGGGTGAGGAAATAATGAGACAATTTTTATTTTGGGTGAACCATCCCTTTAAATGGATTTTGTCAATAAGACCAGGAACTTGTGAATAGGGTTGACATTAATCAAACTCACTACTAAGAGACTGTTGTGGCTTTGAAAGAACTAATTGGCTATTAACATATTCAAAGTCTAATGCACCACAACCTTCAAGAGAGAGGCAAGGCAAGATGGAAGGAAGGAAAGAAAAGGGAGTTTGCAATAATTTAGTTCTTTTTCCACTGATAAACAAGGCAGAACATGAACTCTTTAAACAAGGGTTTATGAGCTAAGAGGTGACAACCCCACTCCCAAATCAGCATCTTAACACTGCTTAAAATGTGAATGATTAAAGCAAAGGTCCATGTGTCAGAGTGATTTAGTTTAATCACCACTCAGAAAACAAGCTGTTTAATGTGACCTTCCTGACTTCCCCGCCGATCCGCCCATTTCCTTTTGATTTCGCTAATTTTGTATCAACGTTTTTCTCGCAGTGTAAAAATCGCTCGCATCTGTTTCTGAGAAAAACAACCCCTCAGAACCCCAGCCACGTCTGACGCTCACATCTGACTTATCATACCTCCATTTGCCGTCCATTTCACCTCCTTTGTACCTCTGCAAAACATGAGCAACATTAACTGCGACGTGTGAGCATTGTGGAGAATACAGTCACGTCTCTTCGTTCTTCAAATGCCACTCAATATCTCATACCAATCAAATCAGTGGGATGCATTTTCCCGTGTGGCTTTTTTTGATTAAGTGCCCTATTAGCATATGTAAACTGCACTTTTGAAGTGAAATAGCGTTTAATGGTTTATTTGAAGTGTGCGATTGGAAAAAGGCAAAGTAAAACATCCCTTTGATGGAGAAACGCTATACTGCAATCAAATGTTTACTGTACCGAAGGTTAATGAAAGCTATTTGAGGGACATTTTTGGACTTGTACATTTTGCAAGATGCATAAATTAGATAATAATAAAAAAAGGAACTGATGTGCAGTTTGTGTGAGTGGAGAATGTGCAATAACAACGTAATTACGCCACCATAAAAACTATTTCCCGTAAAGAGAAGCAATTTGACATGCCTGAGCAACAAAAAATAGCATTTGCAAAATGGTCACACAATAACTTCTCATGACTATTTTATTAACACTAACTGTTGTTCTTATATAAAGACCAGTATCCAAAGAAACCTTTAACTACTACAGGCAATATATGCACCAGTGTTCATAATTCCATTTTTGTACATCCTTACTGCACAATAAACACTAACAAAATGACATATGGAATATACAATTTATTGCTGAATCTAATCAAAATTGAAAGAATAGCGATTTTTTTTCTTTTAGATTTTACAACAACGACAACAAAAAAGTCACTATTCTTTAGGGTTCCTTTGGGCCTCCATAATTGGTTCCTCATTAAAATGTATCTTTTTCGTCCTCTCTAATGGCTCAATGGTTTGAAAACTGTCCTTGCTGGCTCTAATGTGTTCTGACGTAGGCATTTTCTATACTCCATTACTCTCTGATGATCATTGGAGTTCTAATTAGCTGATAGCTGAAATATAGCCTTCCCTTCTCACTGACCTTGGACAATGTTTGGACGTGACAGATGATACTATCAAACTAGATTTTTACAAATTCTGTAGAAAACTTGAGTGGCTCTTGTGATGCTGAGATGTCGCGGGTGTTCTCCTTGGTATTGTTAAGTGGATGCTACATTATTCAGGGTGGTTGATTACTGGCCCAATCCCAGGTCTCTTTGATATTTTGGTTTCTAGATATGGTTCGTTCACATTGTCTATTTTTCCAGTTTTATCATCAGTCCGAGTAAAAAAAAAAAGAAAAAAAGTCTGAATGCTTAAAAAATTAAGAGCACAAAAGGGGCCTGTTGCATAAACATAGCCCTTATGTGTCTTAAGAACTAATATGACCAACTAGCAGTTAACCAGTAATCAGCCTTACTTTTCGGTTTCAAATTCGACCAATCTATGCTTTTATGTAACTGATTTAAAAAAGTTATGAACAGTCTTAAAAAACTTGTAAGACTAGTCTTAGCAGTTTATACAACCGACCCCTCTGCTTAAACTAGTCTTTAAAGTTAGTCATTTAGTCAGTTACATAAAAAGGTAGATCAGAATGATTTGGAAAGGTAAGACTGATTACCTCTTTGTTAACCACTACAGTAGACGGTCAAACTAGTTCTTAAGACACAGTCTTAACATGGTGGATAAGTTTATGCAACTAGCCCCAGGTTGCACTATTTAAAATATAGTTCATGTCCCTGACACACATGTAATACCTTAGGGTTAGAGGTTTTTCAAAATATAAGCAAGACGTATGAGCAATAGTAATAGCGATACTTGCAAAATCCACTAATTATTCAAACTGCCAGGGAAACGTTAAAGCTTTTCTTTTGGCATTAACCATCATGAATACATAATCATATCAACACCGCCATTCTCCTAGACATCTCTTGCAAAGGTGAGATGGCAGTTGTTTGAAGGACCAAAACATCCTTTTTTTGGTCTTCAAGTACTTTTTCAATAGCAGCCTGTTTGAAATTGGAAAGAGTGAAGCCTCAGACGGGTTAATGGTTTGAAACAGCGTGAAATATGATACTATTCACTCTATGCTCTGCGAGGTAGAACAGCACAATTTCAAGAGGTTACCAAACCAGGCAGAATACAAATTCTCCTCAAATCATCCCAGATGATATTGAAGAGATCTGGGAAGATTAATGTTTCAGTCGCTGCTTTCCATCTCCATGTTTATTGGCAACTCTAGAAATTGAATTTAACTTTACTTTGCTCCACCCACTCACACTGCATCCACCATTTTGTTAAGCCGTATAGTCAATGGATGTCTTTTCCTAAGGTCTAATTTATTTAAAGCTGCTTTAGTTTGGTCATTTAAATTATTTTACACATTAAATAAATAAACTTTTTTTTTTTTTTTCAAGAATTATCTGAATCAGTGTTATCCCTGCTTGTATGCAAAGTACACATTTTTGGTGGGGTTCATTTTTGATTCTACAAAAATATTGATGTGTCCAAAACCGCATACTTTCTGAACACGGCTACAATTGAATTCGGACGTACTACATCCGCCATGTTGCTACTGTCATGTGATCTACCAGTGTCAGTTGCATTGCTTCACCGCCATTCATAAATCCTTTCCCATGGCCTTATGGGATAATAAAGTGTTCTTCGAATGCGCACCTCAGAATCTCGGTGGAAGTAGTAGTTCATCTGGGAAAGATCGTATTTATGAGTTGAGCACACATGAACGACACCACAAAGTCATAAATATGAGTGGGAATCTCTGGATTTTCTTTTCTTGGGTGGGGGGGGCATGTCAGTGAGAAACATGGCAAAACACACCTGAAGCACATTCTTTGTTCTTCATTTTCTAGAAGTAGAGTTTAAATACATTGCTTTATTTTTGTGTTATTGATTAAGAGAAGGTACAACGCCAACTTGCTCCGACGAAAGTGACTTGAACTTCCCAGGAGGACTTGAACGCACTATTTGATCTGAAGTCTTTGACATACAGGCCCCTATATAGCGAAAACAACGAGAGAATCAGGTCATGTATGGTCGAAGAATCAGGAAAGGTCTGAAGCCAGAAAGCCCACCAAAGGAAGAGAGAGAGAGAGAAAAAGAAAAATAGCGTAAACAACTCAAAGACGATCAAAACCATGACGATAAACGATCTACATAATATAAAGTTATTTAGAAAAAAAAAAAAAAAACATAACTGGCTAGTGTGATATGGTTTACAACGGTTCAATAAACAAGAAGTTAACATTGTGCAATTGGACTGTTTTAGACACAATATGGCTACTGTGTTTGTTTTTGCTCCACCAATGAATGCAATGCATCTCCAAGCAGCACAATGTAAGCCAGTGGTGATTCGTTCCTGAATGAATTGTTCACTTTGAACGATTTGGTTGAGTTAATGATTCAATGACTCACTCAGAGACAGTCACTTGCTGCCACCTACTGTTGTAACGAAATCTACTGATGTTTCTGGCTGGGTTAAGCTGGTCAACCTGGTCTCCCAAATTGGCCAAGCTAGTGTTCTGCTGATTTTAGCTGGTTGGTCCAGCTGGTCCTCCAACCCAGCTAGCCTGACCATCTAAAGAAGTGGCCAAAACTCCTCTAAAACCAGCCTGGTAAATCAGCTACGACCAGGCTGGAAGACCAGGTTCTAGGTTTTTTTTTTTTTTCAGCAGGGAGATTATTTGTTATATTATCAGTCATTCTATGGGCCCTATTTTAATGATCTGAAACTTAAGTATCAAGCGTGAAACGCAAGTAACTTTGTGGGCGGGTCTTGGGCGCTGTTGCTATTATACCGGCGGGATAAATGACTCTTGCGCCCGACGCAAATCTAAAATGGGTTGGTCTGAAGTAGCTTCATTATTCATAGGCGTGGTTTGGGCGTAACGTGAAATAAACCAATCAGAGCGACATCTCACATTCCCTTTAAGAGCAGGTACGCTTGTTCCATGGCGGATGGCTATTATAACAGCGGATTTGCCAGACGCGCGCCAGGAGCGGTTCACAGCCGAGGAGACCGACGTTCTCGTCAGGGCCGTAAAACAGAGAAGTTACATTGTATGGGGATGGAGTTATGTTTTAGGACTAGGTGAAGCAATCCCATTTTTAAGACCTGAGGTATGAGTGGTGACGATGCATCCATCTGTGTAATTTCCTCATTGTGATGGTAGTTGAGTGTGATGAGAATGGGGGTTTTAGCTTCATCGGGGTCATCAGGTGGGCACCCTCCTTCTCTGGTGTTTCAATGATAGGCCCACGACACCTCCAGAGGGCTCATCGGCAGCACCTGGCGTCCCAGGTGTGCCCCCCTCTGCTTTCAACCCCTCACTGCCTCAGGTAATATTAGGGGCCAAGTTGGAGTCTCCCCTTTTCACCCAAAGCCATCGACTTGCTTCTTCTGCTGCACCTGAGAGGGCTTTGATGGTTCGGCGAAGGGTTTGACCTTGCACTCCCAATTCCTTAAGCAGCTTGATGGTTGACTTGCCCACGAAGCCTCTGCAGCCGACTTCTACTGGGCAGACCTTGGATTTCCATCCGCGTTGCTCAGCATCAGCAGCCAGCTCTGTATACTTAAGGCTCTTGCGCTCAAATGCCTCCTCCACAGCAGCCTCCCAGGGAACGGTAAGCTCTATTATATACACAATGTGGAGTGAGGAGGACCAGAGCACAAGGTCTGGTCTGAGGTTTGTTGTGGCGATCTCTGAAGGGAAGTGCAGTCTTTGGTTCAGATCTACCACCAACTTCCAGTCTCGAGCCCTTCCAAGCTGGCCAACGTCTGATGTTGTTTGGACTTTGGCTGTCTTTGTACCTTCTCGGATGAACTCTCTTGCATATGAGGGATGAAGTGATGGAGGTGGCAGGGCATTGATCTTTAACCGTCTGCACTCCAAGGTAGCTGCTAGGCATTTCAGGACATGGTTGTGCCTCCAGGTATAGCGGCCTTGTGACAAGCTTGTCTTACATCCAACCAGAATGTGTTTAAGGTTTGCAGGGGATGGACAGAGGGGGCATGTCGGGTCTTCTCCATACCATTGGTTGAGGTTTGAGGGGGAAGGCAGGACGTCATACGTTGCACGTAAGATGAAGCTGATGTGAAATGCTTCCATGCCCATCAACTCCCTCCAGGATAACTTTCTCCTCTCAACTCCCTCCCATCTCGTCCATTGTCCTTGCTTGGCTTGTGAGATAGCCTTTACACACCTTGTTGCCTGCTCGTGCCGACGCACCTCCTCTACAACCAGCCGTCGGCGCTGAGCTGGAGCTGCCCTTTGCCATGATGGTCTACTGTCTCCAAGGCCAAGGCCTCCTCTACCCTGTTGCACATTACCAACGATGTCTCTGTGCCTGAGGTCTGACTTTGCCTGGTGAGTAGCTGCCGCTGGGTTCCATTTCCTTCCAGTCACCAGTGTAGGAGCTGTTCTGGAAACACATGGGTCACAGGACTCTGTTAGTGTCATTTCCAGCCTTACTTTGGAGCACTTGAACTCTTCTGCAAGGCTGGAAACAGGAATCTCCAATATGCCTCTTCCATACAGTCCGATGTTAGTAAAGCATCTAGGGAGTCCCAGCCACTTTTTGGCAAATGAGCTGACCACCCTCTCCAGCTTTTCTACCTTTGATATTGGGACCTCATAGATGGTAAGAGGCCACATCAGCCTGGGTAATAACCCAAATTGGAGGCACCACAGCTTTAGCCTGCCAGGGAGCTTGGTCTTGTTAATACTCTCAAGGCCGCATATGGTGTCCTTCGTAAGCTGGTCAACTTGCTCTGTGTCCTTGAGGGTGGCATGGTACCAGCGTCCAAGACTCTTGACTGGCTTCTCTGCCACTGTTGGTATAGGCTCCTTGCCCACATAGAACCGTTGTTCTGACAGCTTCCCCTTGACGACTGAGATGCTCCTGGACTTGCTTGGCTTTATTTCCATCCGGGCCCACTGGATGTTCTCCTGTAGTTTGTTCAGCAACCGCCAAGCACAAGCCTTGGTTGTGGTGAGGATGGTCATATCGTCCATGTAAGCTCTGATGGGAGGGAGACGAAGACCAGATTTGAGCTTCTGACCTCCTACTACCCACCGAGATGCGCGGATGATGACCTCCATAGCCATCGTGAATGCTAGAGGTGAGATGGTGCATCCCGCCATTATTCCTATTTCCACTCGTTGCCATGCTGTGGTACACTCATCAGTTGTCAGGCATAGTTGTAGGTCTTGAAAATAAGATTTAACAAGGCAGGTGATTACTTCCGGGACGCTGAAATAGTGGAATGCAGTCCACAGGAGATTATGAGGAACTGATCCGAAGGCGTTTGCAAGGTCCAAGAACACAACATGGAGATCTCTTCCATCCTTTTTGGCGGTTTGGATTTGATTCCATATCATGTTTAAATGCTCTACGCACCCAGAGAAGCCTGGAATCCCTGCTTTCTGCACCATAGTATCAATCAAGTGGTTCTTTTCCAGGTAAGCTGTCAGCCTGCGAGCCACTACACTGAAGAAGATTTTGCCTTCAACGTTCAGGAGGCTGATTTGGCGGAACTGGCTGATGTCCACCGAATCCTTTTCCTTTGGGATTAGGATGCCTCCTGCTCTCCTCCATGCAGTTGGAATTGCTTGTTTCTGCCACACTACTTTCATCAGCCTCCATAGAAAGCGTAATACATCTGGTGTGTTCTTATAAACTCGGTATGGGACTCCATTGGGCCCAGGGGAGGATGCAGCCCTAGCCCGCTGTATAATTCTCTTCACTTCGCTCCACCTGGGGGGGGCTGATGTCCATCTTATGTTCTGGGGAATGTATCGGTGGCATTTCAGGTGGAAGAGTTGTCTGTCCGCAACGCTGGCTTTCAGTGAAACTCTGTTTGAGGTAAGTTTCCAGATCTTTCTTTGATGTTTTGAGTTTGCCATTTTTTTCCTTTGTGAAAAGTTTTTTTGCAAACTTATAGGGATCTTTGAAAAAGTTTGACCTTTCTTGCTCCTTCTTTTTACGCCTCCTTCTCAGATTCTCAGCTCTCCTCAAGGTTGCCAGTCGGTTCTTAATTTCTGCCTGTAGCAGGTTGATTCCCTCCTTCTCTTCCTCTGGAGCTTTCCTCCATTGTTTTTTCAGCTGCCTTCTCTCCTTGACTAACCGTTCCATCTCCTGCTGTCTCCTGGACTTTGTTTGGGTGGGTGATGTTTTCTTTCTTTTTTCTACCATCCCAAAGCGCTCTGCACCATAGTTGTAAATCAGGTCTCCCATACGCTCCAGCTTCCGGACTGCAGTTCCCCTCAATTGTCCCAGGAGGTTACTGATGTCTGTGTCAATCGTCTCCCACTCTTTCCTTTCACGGGATTTTGGCCACTTGACTTGTGGTTTTCGCCCCTGAATCTTGTTCTCAGTTGCAGGCTGCGGCAGATTAGGCACCGCTATGCTTGGCTCCTCATCTTCCTCTCGAACAGGGGGATTGATGTTCTGCAGTCTTTGGTTTTGGTCCTGCTGCTGAACTTCACTTGACTTTTTCGACCTGCTTCGCAAGAAGTACCGGTCAATGCGAGTTCCCTGTTGCTCTGAGAGCAAGCACTTTTTGAGGCCTTGGTGTCTTCTCAAGCCTGCATAGGTTGTTTCCTTGGTCCAACCACATCTACAACTCTGGAGCTTAATTCCTGGAACAGGTGTATGTGTTTTCATCTCAGGTGTCTTAATGATCATCATTCTCGTTGTCTGTTTCGTTCCTGGGTCAATAACCATGTAATCTGTCAGTGAGTCATCATCCTCCCCTGCTCTCGCTGACTCTGGGGGTGTTTTCTTTAGTGAACTTTTTGTAGCCATAGATGGGAGGGACCTGTACACTAATAGTGCCAAGTCCCTCCTACCGCAGGGAGCTAACCTGGGGCAGGCCCAATGGGGTCTTTCCCGCCTGTCAGCTGTCTTAGAGCCCTGCGCGGGACTGTTTTCTTCATCCCGCTCCCGCCCGCGCCCGCCGAATTTCTGACCATTACCGCCCGCTCCCGCAACGTATGTGTTTCACTCCCGCCCGCTCCCGCAATATGTATGTCCACTCCCGCCCGCACCCGCAAAACTCTGAGAATTTATTCCCGCACAATAATAGAGATGCATTGATTTTGTGTCTTCTCCCGTCCCGCAGGAAAAAAACACATATTTGTATTGCTATTATTAAAGAGATTCATGGGGTTGTTTGTTTCATTTCCCTGGCCGGCATAGCCTACTGGACACATACACACAGGATAATGGAGGAAATCGAGTGTGCTGTTTTTGGATAGTTTTGTTTTCGTTTTTGCTGTTTTTTATCCAGGATACTCTGTCTTGCGCGTGCAATGGTGATGCTTCTCTCTGAACAATCAGCAGTCTGCCGTGTTTTCACGTCACATTTTAGTATCGCCTCAGCTTGCCCAGAACCCCGCCGGAGGTGGTACGAAAAAAAGTACCTGGAAGCAGATACAGTTACAACTTTCACACAGTGGAAAACCAAACAAAGGCGAGTCGAGTCGAGTCGAGCCGAGCCGAGCTGGTAGCATACTGTGTAGTGGAAAAGCGCCATTATTGACATCTCCATCATGTTGCAAGGCTACCTCCCGATCCCGCAGGGTTTTTTTTAGCCGCCCATTCCCGCCCGCAGCAAAGTTCAAACCGCCCGCTCCCGCGAGATTTGCGTTGGGTCCCGCGGGACCCGGCGGGACTCAATCCCAATGCAGCCCTCTAAGCTGTCTTTCCAGGCTGTCGCTAGGTCTTTCCCTAGTTGCCAGCTGCTCTCTTCACAGCAGTCACTGGGTGGATCCAGATGATCAGTTATGTTTTAGGACTAGGTGAAGCAATCCCATTTTTAAGACCTGAGGTATGAGTGGTGACGATGCATCCATCTGTGTAATTTCCTCATTGTGATGGTAGTTGAGTGTGATGAGAATGGGGGAGAAACACACCCAAATTAGCTTCGGTTAAACAGGCGTATAATAATTTGGGTAAATGTGTAAGCTAGATTTATGCCTATTTTTTCACATCTTCATGGACACAACAATGATTTCCCTTGTGTGTTAATATTTTTCCTTGTAATAATGTATGGTTTTCTAAAAATGAGAACTGCTGTGTCTGTGTGTAGATGAGAGATGCAAAGTGCACACGCTACATTGATTATAGCCAAGCATGCACCCTTAAAGGGGTGGTATAATGCCCTTTTCACAAGATGTAAAATAAGTCTCTGATGTCCCCAGAGTGTGTGTGTCAAGTTTTAGCTCAGAATACCCCACAGATATTTTTATATAGCATGTTAAAGTTGTAAATTTTTAGGGTGAGCAAAAACGCACTGTTTTAGTGTCTGTTTCTTTAAATGCAAATGAGCTGCTGCTCCCGGCACAGGGGGCGAAGCTTCAACATCTTGCACTCACACACACACACTGAAAATTTCAAAAACTTTTAGACTTTTATGTTCAGACCGGATTCAGACAATGATGGAGAGACTCTAGAAGAAGTGACAACATGTAGAATGATACATGTGTCGGTGTACAAAGTCAATTGCGCTGGGTGCAAGTTAGGGCCCAAAATCTTTATGATAACATGCACCAATCATGAACATACATGAACTGATTTTTGATCTTATGTTGACTTTAACCTTTCATGACATGTTCTTCAGTTGTCAGATGTGTTTTAACTTGTTTTTAACAGATCCAACCGTTCAGTAAAAAACAGAAAATAAATAGAAATAAGTAAATCGATGCCTCTGTGGACACATACACCCCTATGGCTGACTAATAGCTGTATCTAAATGTCAGCTGAGGAAAACAGATGCCTTGGATATGGTGTGGTATTTTGGTTGGCGGCTAAAAATCACTGCCTAGTTTTCGAGTTCTCCAGTGATTCATCGTTCGGGTCTCACCCACTCCTCGCTAAAGAGTTAGGGATTTCTTAATGAGCAAAACTCTCGTGACTTTGTGTTTCTGTAAGTCTCCACGCATGCATACTATATGTTTGCACACATCTATGCTGTTTATATTTACTAAACATCCACTTTGCCTTCCATATGTATCCGTAGCACCGTGGAAGAGGAAAACAGACACTTTGTGTTTATTGTAAAGACTCAAGTCCCTGTGATGCAAATTAATGTGTCACTCAAACTAACACAATGCCTGTTTTGGGGCAGGACCTCAAACCGTGCAACTACAGATGAAGTTTGTGCATAATGAGCACCATTATCAGACTGATTTGATTTTCGTGAGCCTCATTGCACTCAGACAGAAATAGAAACAAATGAGCTGGTTATATGCACTCATAAATGCCTAATGATGCCTCAGTCACTCCATAGTTCAGTCTGTGGTGCGCTCGCCATCTGGAAACAGCACTTCAACACTACAGTACCACTTTTTTGGTGTGTTTAATTTTCCTATCTTGTTTATTTATTTGTGTTTTGAGAATTTACTGAGTCAAAGTGTGGAGGAGTGTGGCTACTGTAGTTCAGAGTTAGAAACAAGCTTAGGCGGGTGTTATTTGCTCTAACGTGGGATGCAGATTATTTTTACATTAACATTTTTTTTATATATAATATATTAAATGGAAAAGATCGGTATCACTTGTGCATAATGCCACCCACAACACCCAAACTTTGTATTAAAACATTTAAATCACAAATTATATTTCCTATGTTGTTAATTTCTTCAAGACAGCAATAAGATTAAATGTCGAGCAAATGGAGACTTTTTATCTACAATATATCTTCTGCTCCTCAGATTTTTCTCCTGGGAAAAAAAAAAAAAGTGTGCCTTGTAACAGGAGTTACCTAAAGAGTTTCAGAAGAGATCTCAACAATGTCTCAAACTGTGCTCATATTTCACAGGTTACCAAAGTTACGATGATTCACTCTAAAAAAATGCTGGGTTGTTTCAACCCAAATTTGGGTCAAATATTGACAAACCTAAAATAAAAATTTAATTTAGAAATTTAACCCAACGGCTGGGTTTGTCCATATTTGACCAAAATTTGGGTTGAAACAAGCCAGCATTTTTTAGATTGTGTGTTTGAGCAAAGGCTGCAAGGAAAATCACAGCCGAAAAAGCACACGCAACTTGCAGAACATTGATTGGTTGATAGAGATTCTCTGTCAACCAGTCAACGCTCTGCAGTGAGTCTAGCTCCACCCTTTAGTGCCAGACTACTGTGGACTAGACTTCCGTACCCCAACGGAAGGGTCCCAAAAAAGTGGGATGGTAAGGTTCAGAATTAGGGTACAATTCACAACTTCTGACAATGGAAATGACAAAAATTGCATTCCACACAGAACTGTACCATACCGCTCGGTGGAAACGAGGCATTAGTAACTTTGCAACTACGTCAACTAAAGTTTTAGAAGGCTGGTAGGTTAGGGTTCGGGTTAGTAGAATAAGTTAATTATAGTCAGTAGAATGTCTGTTGGGGAACCTTTAAAAAAAAGTGTTAGCAGATATTAAGCAGACAATATCCTAATACTCTAATGAGAGTTAGTTGACATGTAGTTGCAAAGCTACTAATAATTAGTAGAATGTCTAAAATGAACCATTGAAAGAGTGTTTCTTTTCAGAAAAAGACATCAACAATGTTTCAAAATGTGCTTAAATATGAATGTCTGCAATCAAAATTAGACATCTCAATATGAACAATTTTTCAGTATAATCCTAAACTTTTGCTGTGTTCCCTTTATTTTTACTGACGACTGCTTCTCAAATCAGGAGTTCAATGCAGGATTCGCAAACCACTTGCTCTTGAAAGATGGTGTTCAAAATACTTAGTTTAGAGTTTCATATTGTGTTGGTCTCCTGCTAACTGGTTAACTCACACACTGTCTTACGGAAATATTCTGCTAATCGATTTGTGGGCCACTATTATCTATAACTGTGTCTATTAAAGCAGATTGTCTGCCGTTCTCACTACTTTGAGGAAAGATTAAGCATGATGCAAGATTTGTTTTACCAACGTTTATGTTACATCAGTCATTCACGCTAGAACTCGGCTAATGTATGCACTGTTATTGATACAGTTTCCACGTTCACCGCAATAAATTTGAAAAATTCTCGGTAAATAAATAAGTACAAGTAAAATAATCAGTTTGTTGATGGAATAGCACTTGTTAACGCTTACGGTGAGGAATTACAGTTGCAACATCTCATAATGTACCTCAAACTAAGTAGTGTATCACTGAGAAACCAGCCCGTTCTCATCCTAGGGTGTCATATATTGACGCTCTTGACATTTCGTCTACATCGAACGCACATGGCATCCTTTAGCGTCAATATGAGAAGCAGATAAAAATGGGCCAGAAGGCGCCTCCTAGCGGTCTAACCCTAACCCTACACTAGACCTAAACCTACCCATAACCGAACAAAGCTCTGTGCGTCTCATATTGACGCTAAAGGGTGCCATGTGCGTTCGATGTAGACGAAATGTCAAAAGCGTCATGACGCCCAAGGATGAGAATGCGTTGGAGAAACACTGAGTCCTGCTCGAGTCGTCCTTGCGATGGAGGTTCAGGTTGAATAACTAGTTTTTCCAGTGTTTCATCATCGGACTCGCGCTCGGATTCCGAGAAAATTTACGTCATTGTTCGTTACTGTGTTTAGTTTACGGTGTAGGAAGCCTCAGGACAATCAGCTGACGTTGTTATGGCAATAGGCGTTTTTGTTTTTGTACACGGTAAACCAATCACAGCAGACTGAGCTGTCTGGCCAATCAGAGCAGAGTAGTTTGTGGAAAAGAGGGATTTAGAGAGATTGATTCATCCGACAAGCTGTTTGAGAGTCATTGAAAATGTGGTGATGTGCAAATGTATATTATGAGAAAATAAAATGTTTTTTGACCTTTGATGCATGTAAACCTGTTGTAGGAGACTATAAAACAACATTAGGAAACTTTAAAATAGCATAATAGGGGCACTATAGAATAAAATACTCATGGTTTACATAGACATACAAACAACATTAAAAGCTTGATTTTCACCACAGGGGGACTTAAGAATTACTAGAATTATCCTGTACCAATTGAATCACTAAAACACATGCGGTGCATTTTCCATTTTCCTCTGTTTCTATAAGTGAAGTATAGGGAAAGGTTAACACGGCAGTAACAGTTGAGCTAGATCTACTGCTCACAGTGTGTTATTACTCTTGTAGGTTAAATCCCAGGTGGAGGCTCTGTTTTTTTGTTTTATCATGTGAAATATTGCTTTACAGAGAGCTCATCCAAGTGGAACAGACTCCCTCTCTGAATCTATCTGTGGTTAGACTGACAGATGGCCCAGACCCCAGCAGCTCGTAATGGGAGAGTGAACAACCAGGTCGCCACAGACTCCAGTTGTTGATTTCCTGTATAATGCATAATGGCATTTACATTAAGCATCCCACAGAGATCCTAAAAAAGGGGTCTGTATTTGTAAAGGTGATTACTAAACTACAGTAAATGAGGTGTCTGTCCACCGATTCTGCAGTAAATAGACTAGACTGTATATGGCTGATATAATTTAAATATATGTGGTTAAAGACGTTGTTATTAAAGTGCAAGCTGAAAATGCATTTGATAATTTATATGAATAAAAGTTTTAGCAATTTGTAAATATTTTTAAAATGTTCTTTACACCCACAAAAGGAGGACATGCCAAATAATGAGAAATTCTGAAGAACATTTTTTCCCTCAATTTTTTTTAATGCTGATAACAAAACTATGCAAGGTGAAAGTAATACGAGCAGATTAAATACATATTCACTTGAAGCTAGGATTAATATTTTTGTTTTGAATTATTAATTTTATTTAAAAGTACACTGGTTGAAAAGTACAGTGGTTAAAAAACAAAGCTGCATGCATTTTGTGGAAGAACATTGTTTTGGTTGTGCTTCTGCTCTCTGTGACTGTGGATTAATATTAATATAAAACCAAAAACTTCTCATAAAACATTCACTACTAGAGATAAAACCAGTTTAGATGGAAAGGATCTCAAGCTGACTTGCTGAAGGCGTTACTGTAGCTTTACCCATTAATAGATGCTGTGCTTCCTTGAAAATAAATTCCAGCACAGCGCTACAACAACCTCAATGAAATGAGCTTCACAATAGATAATGCTTTACAATAAACGCTGTTAGCAGTGCCGGCCCGAGCCTTTCTGGGGCCCTAAGCAGAATTTGGTTTGGGGGCCCCCTCCTACCACACAGAGACACCTGTGCTTTACGATTATTGACACAATGTCACTCTATAATGTTACATTATAAATTAATACAATGAGGTTATGTATTAATACAAAATAAATACTTAATAAAAAAATAGATACTTAAAAATGTTTTAACTTTTTCTTTACTCTTTTACTAACTCTTTGAAACTTCTGAAAACAAATTGTCACAAAACATTAAAAAAAACTTATTTGAAAAATATCCTCCAACGTTTTGCAACACTTTGCAGTTTGAATGATGTCTTGTATGAACATGACGGAGTATGTTTTTATGTTTCCACTGTTCGATCGCGCCCGCGCCTCACACACACACACACACACACACACACACACACACACACACACACACACACACACACACACACACACACCATATTCAAGCATTGCAATCTTGACATCGCAGCCTGTTCGTTATAGCCGTAATAAGATATAGTAATAAAATAGTCAACCTAACATATAAAAATTGCACTGCTCTGTTTAAATAAGCCTACAATTCGTATTCAGCGCTGCGTAGCCTAAGCACCGCTCCACTGTGATGTTTCCAAGCACATTTTTGCGCATGTGAAGAGAATGATTTTTTCCCTCGATATTGGATTTCAAGCACATTTTTGCGCATGTGAAGAGAATGATTTTTTTCCCCTCGATATTGGAACGTGGGTAAAGTACAAATAAGCCTATAATAAAGAATAGTTTACCATCCAAATCCATCGCGAATGTTAAAACATTTTGATTCTAATGAGAGAGATACGTGAGCCCAATGCCGCTTTCACTTTCGCTTTAAATAATTTCGATTTGGCTTGTTTTTAGTTATTTTTTTATCCTTGTTCTGTTCTGAATATCATTAAATTTAAAGGATAAATCATTGATCAAATAAAATTTTTGTGACATGGCTTAACATTACCGTGACTTTGCGCATGAATTGTCTATGTGCATGCACGCGAGGTTATGCGCATCACTCAAACACTGGCAGACACCGCAGCAGTTGTAGGCAGGTATATTGATCATGAAATAAGAATTTTCTTGTCTTGAATTATTAATCCATTCATTCATTTATGTCATTTGTTTAATTTAATGAATATGTAAAAAAAAATAATAATAAAAAAAATAATCGCTTGGGGGCCCCCTGGTGGCGAGGGGGCCCCAAGCAGCCGCTTAGTTCGCTTATGCCTCGGGCCGACCCTGGCTGTTAGACATATGGCAATGTATCTGTTCAATAAAATACCTTACTCTCCTGTTGAGTAATAAAAACACCTTCATCTCTGCATCACTTTTACGTTTCAAATACCTCAGTTCTCGCCATGTAAAGCCAAGCTAATGTTGATTCTTGTTTTATTACGAGCTCTGTCTCGTTCTCTTTCTCCAGCGGACTCTCCTCTGTTCGGCGTTTGTTTAAAACGGGTGATTCTCCGGAGGTTGGAGATTTATCGGCTCCATGTCAACCTTTCTCACTCGATGTGACACCTAACCTCTGCTACTTTCACACCAGACACGCGCCAAAATAGCCAAAGCAACTTCTCTCTATTCCTGGATATGACGAGACACACACAGGCAAATTCTGTATTTACGTGATTTCTCACAAAAACCATCCCATGTAAAATATAAACACTTATAATAAGTTTACCATGAATCAGGGTAAAACAAAAGCACATTTTGGAAAAAGGATTGATGATGTATTGATTTAAATTTGGTTAATTTCGAACAAAATTTTATGACTGATAAATATTATTTAAATATTTAGACTTTAATGTCAGGAAAATTATTGTTTACATTTTGCATGGTCCTGCGATGTGATGGCCAATGTAAAATCAGTGTCCTGAACACAAACCAGGGAAGAACTACTGGACAACCGAGGCCAACGCAACTCTAGAAAACCAAGCTCAAATTAACTTGACACGCTCTCTCTCTCAAGTACATGACTGTCAGTATGTGATCCATGACTGCACTTGTGTCCTAAAGCCTGTCATTAAAAACAAAAAAAAAAAAAAAAAAAAACAGTGATCGGCATCTGTGTGCATCTAGTAAGGCAGAATAATCCAATCATCCTGGCTTTGGAGCACATTACCAGTCGGAGTGAAGAGAGAATGCACTCAGGAGTAATTGAACCCTTCACGGTTTCTCTTCACGAAAGTGTACAGACTAACCACAGGTTGTCTGGAACCTGATGAGGGGTAGACGAATAATTCTAATAGTAATTATAAGCTGGAGGAGTACATGTGGAGATCCTTTCATTGTGGGTGATGAGAGATGCTTAATGTGGCATTACATAAAGCATGGATGGTTTTAATATCCATCTGTCAAAAGGACACATGCTTTATGAGCTAGCACATGCTATTTTTAGACAGGGTCTTGGGAATCTAGGGCCTCAACTGAACGCAAAAGTTTATGAAGGTAGGTGTTCTTTACTTTGACAAAAAATAATAATAAGAAATATCTATATTAAGACAACTTTCTGTGAAAGCATTTATTGTGACTGGAAACCAGCAGTGTTTTTGCAAATGTGGAAAATATGCCCCCTAGTGACCGTCTTCCTATTTCTTAGCACTTTTTATATCCCAGGGGTTGATTTTTATTAGTTTGATAATTAAAACTAAGAATGGGGGTAACTTAATGCATTTAAATATGTACTGTTAAAATTATTACTATAAATTGTCTACATTTTTATTATTCCAAATTTTTTTTTTCCAAACGTTAGCATGCTCGAGGACACAGTGGTGTCAGTGAGCATCTTAATATGAAATTTGTGAAAATATTGTGTGAAGAAAAAACTAAAAAACAAGGTAAATGCTATAAATACACTTGTGAGCAGAATCATTTATTGTGTGTTATTTCCAATTAATATGCAATTTAATATATACATGGTACATAATTCAGAATTATCCAAAAAAAGTGTGAACGTATGAACTGTGTGCATTTATAAAAATAAAAGCTCCATAATAGCTACCTATTAACTTCAGCAAGAAAAAAACTAATCTTCCTATTTCCAGAAATGATCACAATGTGAATTAGAGAATGAATTTGAGATATGATGGAAATCACGCTTGTCCATTCAGACAAATCACAGAACTCCGGCGTAGTCGCATGTGTGTCCACTGCTGGATATACTTAGTGGAAATATGAAATAAACTGGTGAGAATGTGAAAAGTAATGTGTGTTTTAAGAGAGTTTATTTTCAAAAAGTGCTAGTCTTGTTTGAACTGCAAAATGGGTTAGAAAATATTGAACCTTCAAATACAGAGAAAAATGTGTTTATGGTCAAATCTCTCATTTCCAGAGCTTTGCTCTTTGACACTGCAGTAAATTGCATTATCTTTAATGCAGGCTGCGGCGCTGGAAATGCGATCCTGTTATATTGTTGTTCATGGGGATGATCTGTCCATAATGAATGTTATTGATTTGCTTATTAAATATGATATGCCTTCTGCGAGTTGCTCGGCGGGCCTCCGTGATGGATTTCTTTGTGGAGTCACACCTATTTACAACTCCCCACATAAAATAATAGGTTCATTACGTCTTATGATTGGATTTTAGTAGTAATCATTAAGCTTTTAATAGCATATCCAGATCCCAGACCAAGCAGTCCATATGTCACAGGAAGCCAGGTCTCATATGGAAACAATAATGCTGTGATATGCTTCAGGTAACCCTATGTAAATGTGCAGATCACCCAAAGAGTTTGTGAAGGTTCTAGATCGTGTCGCTTGTGTCACTACACACTGGCTGTTATGATGTTAGATGTGTTGCCCTGAGAGAATCAGGCTGGTGTTTTATGTGGGACGACACAGGTACATTTAACCAGGTCACTGGGGTCTGCTGAGCGCTCAGTCAAGCCTGAAAGCATGCCGGAGAAGAGAGAGTCCGGCTGGCACGTTCTGCTGAGCTTGTGGATCTTTTTATCTGCCGGTTTCTCTCTGACATTTTAATATTTTAATCTTTCAATGTGCATGAAAATCAACAGTCACCTGTTTTGCCCATGCAGCAAGTTAGAGAAGTGTAAAAAAATCATTTCTAATTGTTTTCGTCTCTCTCTGTCTTATACAAAATAGAGGAGTCATTCTCAGGAAAGGGGCAATTTGTGTGACCTCATGATTGATATAATTAACAGTATGTTGAATTTAGTCAGAATTTGCTTAATGTGCAATACAACAACACCCTAATCTTTGAAGACATAATATATATATATATATATATATATATATATATATATATATATATATATATATATATATATATATATATATATATATATATATATATATATATATATATATATATATATATATATATATATATATGAAGAGTTCAGATGCAAAAGCCTCTAAGTGCCATCTGAAATTTTCTTCTAGAATGATAATTTTTTTATCAAGCTCGTTTAAGTTCAGTAATTTCACTTAAATGGCAATTAATAGGTCATTTTCATTGCCATTTAAGTGAAATTCCTCAACTTAAATATACGAGCTTCATAAAAAAGATCATTCTAGATGAAAATTTCAGGTGGCACTTAGAGGCTTTTGCATCTGAACTCTTCATATATATATATATATATATATATATATATATATTTGGAATATCAGCCTATTTGCATTCCTGCATTCATCATTATTATACTGTATTGTGTTATGCAAAGTAAAAAGGAGATAAGGATATGATATTCTAATTGTAACTGTTGTATATTTGTATCAAAGGTTGACCTTTTTAATGCTTACATTTACGTACACTGACAAATATGGTGTAGGATTTACATGAAACAATTTTCACTCAGGCATTTCACAAATAATTACAAATAAATGGCAAGTAACACACTGAATTAAACATGACATTTCGATGTAGACTGAAATAGTATTTTCCTGTGAAACATACTCCAATAAATGATGTTTTATTTACAGCTTTAAAATAATTTGGTCTCATCAAGCTTCATCTTCATGGTAATGGGAATGAAATCATAATAATGGGAATGAAATCATAGTAATGGGAATGAAATCATAATAATGGGAATGAAATCATAGTAATGGGAATGAAATCATAGTAATGGGAATGAAATCATAATAATGGGAATGAAATCATAGTAATGGGAATTAAATCATAGTAATGGGAATGAAATCATAGTAATGGGAATGAAATCATAATAATGGGAATGAAATCATAGTAATGGGAATTAAATCATAGTAATGGGAATTAAATCATAGTAATGGGAATGAAGTCATATGGGAATTAAATCATAGGAATGGGAATGAAATTGTAGTGATCCACATGAACATAGACTGTAAATCATGAGGTGTGATGACATTTTCTAGCTAAAGCCATTTCTACATTTTTGGTCATTCTCAAAATGTTTTGAATGTACAGTAAGAGGGTCGCCAGTTTTCTATTCAAATTTGAAGAATTTTAATTATACTGTAACAAGGTTAACATTATGTAGTACTTAGGGTTAGACTTGAGAGGCTGTAAGGACATGTTTAGGATTGTGAGGAATAATTTAAGAACTATAGTCATTAAAAAAAACATACTGGTTGATCATTAATCTAAACACTGGGGGGAAAGAATCCCATATGGTGAAAAGTTCAGCCATAGCCTTTTCAAATGACACAATTGGCACTGCTTCCTGAAAACGACCCATGGAGGTTGACTGATGCAATGCCAATGCAAAGTAGGGTCGGGTTCCCGTGGGTGTTGGAAATGAAGATGCCACTGTGTAAAGATATATGAAGCCCATTGGGCATCACTGACCCTTTGTTAGCTGGCTTTCAAGCACAATGTCATCCAAACCATTAGGGTGTTTTCTTTCCACAAAACACTTTCTAAAAAGTAATTTTGAATCAAATTCACAAAAATGCCAATGCTTGACAACCCGATTTTGTTCCAAAAGCATCTACAAATGTCCTTGCTTTTTTCACAATCTATTTGACATCCGTAGTGATGACATTTGAAATGACAGTGAACATAAATAAATATATAAATAAAAACATCCAGGGCTTTTCTTGAAATGCCAGTGCCCATCATGCCACAAAATACATTCATCCAGTCACGACGCGCCCACCAGATAGACCGCCACGTCTGCAGCGATCTCGTCACGCAAGCATATTCCCTTCAACATTGGTTACCTTTGGGCTTGCAGGAGGAGGGCCGTTGAGATATCTGTCCCCTCACCTCAGTGATAAAGTCCAGGGCAGGACATTTGACTGAACACGATGTGCCCTGACATCTCTGCGGCTAATTCTGAATGCCAGGACAGAGTGCTATAGGAAATGAGGGGGTGACCTGGGAAGCAGCGGTGAATATTGCTCTGACCCTCCTGTTTGCCCTCTCATTGTTTTTCAATTAAACGTGGCCACTTGTTCGGCAACATGACACTGACAGATGGCAAGGTCTTTATAGGGGTTCAACGAGAAGTGCTGATGGAAAATAACACTTACTCTATGAGGAAGGCCACATCTGGCGAAAACTCAAAAGATTTAAGTGCAAATGGTTCGATGCTCTATAAGTGAAGGCGATCTTCGGAATGGAACAGACATTTAATTTGGAAACAGGGAGAAGATGAGAGAGTAACGTGCTGTAACACTTTGTTATTTGACTGTACTATCACAGCCAGTACAACAGCATGTGGTTGTGGTTTTGTTCATGTCTTCTTCGTTATTAATATATTTAACTTATCTTTGTAAATATAAAATTAAGAAGCTACCTTGAATTACATTGGAGTGCCTCAGGGCTTAGTGCTAGGCCCTCTTCTCTTCATAATATACCCTGCATTACTGGCTCCAATTATAAATTATAACAATCAAATAACATTAACTAAGTGTCTATCAGCATATTCCATGCACACATGAAATTTCCTTTCCCTGAGGCTAAAATAAACCATGCCTAATTGCTTCTGTGAGCCTTACAGGAGAAAATGGCCAAACACTGTTAGAAAAATCTGTAGAAATTACAGTATTACTGGCAGCTACTTGCCAGTAACTTACTGTAGATTTAAATTGATGTTATTTACTGGCAACAATTTGTTCAAAATTAAATGAACATTAAACATTAACAAGTCTTTATCTTTACAGAATAAAACTAAAATAACATTGTCACGCAAAGCATTCTGGGAACCAAAATCTGAAGGAAAAAAACAGAAAAAGGTTGAAGATTTCTGGTTCCCAGAATGCTTTGCATTAGATTGTTATTTTATAATTTTATTCTTTAAAGACAAAGACTTGTTAATGTTTAATGTTCATTTAACTTTGAACAGACTGTTGCCAGTAAATAACATACATTTAAATCTACAGTAAGTTACTGGCAAACAGCTGCAAAACTACAGCAAATTTTTTACAGTGGGAATTGATTAGACTCTTATGTCACCTGCCATCAGGGGCCCTAACAATGTCATGTGGAGAATCACATTCTGTATGTTAGTAGTGACATGGGTCTTGGGACACTTTATTGATTTATCTCAATACAGATCCAGTCAAAATAAGATTTTCCTTTTCACTGAACCACAACAGTTCCCACTGGCTTAGTATGTCTGTAACCATTCTCATAAGCATTAGCAGGAATTGATTTCAGCAGCTTAAGTGAATGTTCCTACTCATTTACTCCATTTTTTTTACTGATCAATATTCACTGTCACTTAGTTGTGCTTTATGGGGTGGGAGAGTATCAAAACATACTCCCTTTCTGGAGGTGAACCATCTGTGCTCGCTTACTTAGCAGATGGCGGAGGGAAATGTTGCCACTGGAACGTCAATCTAGCTTGTGCTGATGAGAGTGAAAAGAAAATATATTGTGTTCCAACACCAAACATATAGTAAGAAAACCTTCTCAGTATTTAATCCTATGTTTCATGTTCAAAAATACACGGCTCATTTTTCATAGTGTTGCAAACCGTGCACAAGCATTTCCACATTACATTAATAATAATACCGGTAATATTCTTATAAAATATATATAAAAAATAACCTTTAGTTCAGATGTTTATGGAAGAATAGCAATAAAATTGTGCTTAAATTTCTTTCTCTTTCTTTTTTTTCTCAAAATTGCTGAATTGTATAAGTTTGATCAGGTATAAGATAACCTGTTCAGGTCGAATGCACTGTTTGCTGCCTCTTATCTGACATCTGCAGTTCTCCTTCGGTAATAAAGCATAGCAAGAACATCGTTAAGTAGTTTCTCATTATCTTTAGTAGGGCTCTAACTTCCCCTCACATTGATGCATTGACTTTACATTAGATACACATGAACGTCGTAAATAAGAAATTGAGCATGGGGACTGACCAGCCCATTATTTTCACAGAGAAGATCCCTTTAGCACACACACACACACTTCATTTCAACCCTAATTATCTTTCCCACCGGAGTGTAGTGAGGGGACAAATAGGGTGACCGGCTGAAACATAGATTTTGTACAAAGGTCAACCGGCTGCTAATAGCACTGGATAAGACAGTGAATTATGAATATAAACAGAGCACAAGTATACATTGATATGAGACTATAGTGAAGGGGCATTGATTAATGTATTTGCGTGTGAGAGCACATTTTGAATGGGGATTTTGAACTCAGTTCAACTCATATTTCCAGAATTTCCTAAAGTAAAATCTCTATCCACAGCAAAAATGTAGACCTTAAATTTGTTTCTGAATTCTTGTGATACTTCCAATACTAGCAACAGCAGTGCTGTGGTATATTAAATTATACGCGTAGCTCGCTCAGAAATGGAATATAATGAATATTATCAGTGAATAATCATGAATTGAATTTGATCTGTGGTATATAAAGCTCCGGATGCGTTTGATGATAAAATGAAGAGACTATTTACAGTAGTCCTTTATCAGGGGCCACTGATCATATGTACCTCTTGCTAGTGTCTTGCTTAATGGAGAAATTTATGAAAAAGCCCTTTAAGAGGTTTGATTTATGTTCATCTACGGCCTTTGAGACAGGTAATCAGGCAAAGACATGAAGGCAGAAGGCACATAACAAAGGTACATAAAAACTACGAGAGAAAAAACAAGAGAAACTCACTGAAGCTGAAAAGCATTTGTCCAGAAAACTACTTACGACAGCAATGGGGGAACTGTTGACGGGGTTGTATATCTGTGAAATGGGACCCGGGGAACGTTTATTAATCAGTAAGCACATTGGGATGCATCATACCATTACAGGCAGTGCCTTGTGTTAATGTCATTTATGAGTCCTCCGTGCGTCAGGGATTCCCAGTAGATCGCCTCCAAATGCAGTCCTACAAGACTTCGAACATGCGCTGGAGGAAGAATTGTGGTGTTTCATCTCAATATGTTGCATTTTTTTCACAAAATAAGAATTACGTGTCATTTAGATATTCTTTAAAACACTATATTGGACAGTCTTTCAGAGTCTTTATTCTTCCTTCAAGTCAAGTAAGACTTTCTAAACAGGGTGTGCGACAATTACAAAATGCCACAATTACTCATAAACTTTGCAGGAGGACTTGAATTGCACTTTAATCTAAAATGCAGAAGCACTTGTAGCAGCAATTTTCACTCAGAAATTGCTAGACAATTTCACAATTATCAAATTTAATTAACCCTTAAATGCCTGAATGTTTCGCTTGTCATTATTGCATCTTCACGTCTTTAGCAACCCGGATCTATATGGACCTAACTGCCACAATAGTAGAAAATTCTCCTGATATTTTAATAACAATTATAAAAGAAAAAAATGAAGCATATTTCGTTACCTTTTGGAACTTGGATGGGTTCAGTTTGAGCAGATTCTTTTGACCATCATCACTTTCATCGTCACAACTCATTTCCCAGTACATTCAACATCTGGCTCATATTCACAATCTCAACCATATTCCTAAAATCATTTTCAATATGTTCAAAATCAATATTTTGATCGCTGACAGCTTCTTCGCCAGATCCACCAACAAGTGACAGTGACACTATTTAATATTTTTTGGTGAATATACACTTACACTATTATATACCTCGGGTCACGAGCGTCACCGTACACTTAAGAAAAGAAAAAAAAAAAGAAAACCAACCTTAAGAAACCTTTTTTTTTTCCTTGTTATATTATTTATAATTAATAGATTGAGGAATACTAAGAGGGATGATGTATTACTTTAAAAAAGGAGGGTGAGGGTAGTGAATAGTGTCCTGAAGAATGCGTTTTGGGAAGTGGGGCATAAATTACATAACCAAAATAAAAATGTTGTTGCTCTTAAGTCATTATGAATAAACACATATGTATATTTAGAAAGCCAACACTTGAGAGTTTACAGACTCAGAATTACTCAGACTGTTATTAATGGAGATATAATCTCAAACATAAAAATACAATTATTTAGAAAATATTTTAAAAATGTATAGACATATGATGTGGCTGTGGTGTAGCAACTTAGAAACACAATGACGCTGATGTCTGCTCATGCTTCATTTTAAATCTGAGCATGTTATCTTTAAAACTATACATTTTATGAAAATTTTGTCATGTGAGTTTTTAGAGAAGGCTTAAAGTTTTTAGGTTAAACTTGAAATATTTGAACAAAAAGACTGAATAGTATTTTCTTCTAAAATGTATTTGTTTTATTTACAACTACAAAAAACAACAACTTATTTTACAATGTGCAATACACACACTAATCCTGTCACAGCTAGATCATTCCCACTTGTGTCAAGAATGACCTTCCCAGCCTCTGAAGAACTGTCAGTATGTGACAAAATTAATTTAGAAAAACAAGATGTTGATTTGGTTTGAGACAAGTTGGCGCTCAAACCCTGCTACATGCCATCTCGCATTCTTCTAATCGCTGAACCTGTGAATTTCAGCTGAGGCTCAGATCAATAACATTCAGCAGAACATGACATTTCCCCCAATATGTCATCAGATGTCATAATGTTTGTCTTTAATGTCATTCCTGTTTTGCACGTTTGGCAGCAGCTGTGAAGACGGCAAATATGCATGTGAACATCTAAAGAAGAGTGCGGGGATTCGGTTGCCGTTTCTTCGCATCAAAAGGCTTCACATGTCCTCTACCTGAAAGAAGATTTGATTGGAAGTGAAATCTAGTTTTATTTAATCTGGCTGATTCATTTATTAGGAGGGAGTTGAGAAGTTGACATCAGAAGATAGTGTGCTTGTCTGTGTTTGTGAAGATAAAGCTGAATGCTTGGTAGAAAACAGAAAGAGGACGAGAAATAAACGCTTACAGTGGGAGTTATGGCAAAGGTTCAGAACGTTTTCACATAATCATAGTGCCAAAGAAGGAAAAGCGTGGTTTCTTACGCCTTCGTTGCAAATTAAGTTCTTCGGAG
This sequence comes from Scardinius erythrophthalmus, assembly GCF_964197995.2. Taxonomy (NCBI): domain Eukaryota; kingdom Metazoa; phylum Chordata; class Actinopteri; order Cypriniformes; family Leuciscidae; genus Scardinius; species Scardinius erythrophthalmus. Next base: position 5,263,101 of record NC_138242.1, read on the forward strand.
ATGAAAGGTTTGATGGTTATATCGACTAAACTAAAAACTGAAAACTTTTTATGAGTTTATGAGCCATTCATTTACACGACAATGTTTTGGGGGCCCGAAAACGCAAACTTTTAAAAAGGGTTTCAAAGTGCAAGTTTTTGAAAACGATACCATTATCATGTCCGTGTAAACTACAAAAACGTGAATTTGTGAAAACAGTGACGTCAGGCACATGCATACATATTACGTGTTAGTCTATAGACGAATCCGACGAGCGTTCTGTGTAGGCTGCCATCTTGTGGCGACGCCATTACTGAGCTGTTACTAGTATGTAAACAAACCTCCGTGATAACGCAAACGCACCTTCGATGACAGCTACAGCCAGGCAGTATGACTTGTTGGGTTGATGATGTTAGACAGTGGCCTCCAGTCACAGATGAAGGTACAAACGATCTTACAGATTATTTATGAAAATAGCTTGGCAATAACTATGGTAGCTAGGCAAGCTAACGAGGAAACTATTAAAAGATCTGTCCATTTGGCAACAATAAATAAATTAATGATATCAAATAAACGAATTCATGTTTTTATTTTGTGACCATCATTTATCTCATTTTCACATTTCAAAAGGAAAGGGTAAGGTACAGCTAACTGCTAGCGTTGTTGGTTCTCAGAGTCACAGTCAAGCAAATACAGTAACTTAATGCTACTACTGCCCCAACGCGCCCCTTCGGTTGTTTTAAAGGTATTTAAGAGTATTTTCTCCTTAGCCTGGCATCCGATGATCAACAAAATGCCAACTACAGGTCACTGATAGAGGGTCAAAAAAATTATCTAAGCTCCATTAGCCTATGGGTTGGTCAAATAATGCACACTCTACCAGATGATAAATTAGTTCTTAAAGGACCTCTCCGATTTTCACAGACCATTAACAACACTTATACTGTTCAAATAACTCTGCAGAGGAAGAATAGTAAAGTTGTAGATGTAACGTTAGTGACAGTCGTAAATCGCGGGCTGTTTATTCCAGTGGACGCAACCAAACCAATAGGAGGCAATGGCGCAACGCTACCTGACGCTACCCAGCAACAGCTCAGTAATGGCGCCCGCTTACTTCCGGTAGTTTCGCCGGATTCGTCTATAGGTGAGTAGTGTTTCTTTACAAAGTGACATCGCCCACTACTGGCCTGGCAGCAGAATACAAGTAGTTTTCACAGATTTGCTGGAAAATGGATCATTTTAACAATGTTGTCAAATGTTTGAAAACTTTTCAGTTTTTAGTACATCGTTGTGGTGTAAATGTACCCCAAGCTTGGTATATAGTTTGATAAGTTATATCAACCTTCATTCTCATTATCTCATGAGAAAATGTAACTGTTTTACACTTTGGCAAGTTGGTGGCAGATTCATACGATTTGAGTTGCATGACAACATATGATTTTTAGAAGAAAAAAAAAATCAATTGGATGTAAGCAGATTGTACAAAACATACGAATGAGATTGTACGAATTCATTTCAATTCGCCACCAATTTGCTAAGGCGCCAAGGCGTTATGAGTGATTGCAAGTTTTGCGAGCAAAAGCAAAAACATTGAAATATATTTATTTCTGACAATCTCATATTTTTTCCATCACCATGTCCCTTTAAGGGCTCTTGATGTTTCATTAACAAAGACTCTACAGTATGGGGAGAAAATGTAGCCACAGAGATGGCAATATTCAAAATGTTTTCTGTAATGGGCAGGTTTAGGGGTAGGATTAGTATATGAGGATAGAATATACAATTTGTGCAGTATAAAAATCATTATGTCTATGGAAAGTCCCCATAAAACATGAAAACAGATCATTGAGTTATTGTATGCAATGTCAGTATGTACTCTGAAACTGAGAAATTGTATCTAAAAGGTAATAAACTAAGAACAGGTGAAAGTAACGAACAGAAACAATATGCAAATTATTCAATGACTATTAAGTGATTTATAAAAAAAAATGGTTACACTTTATTTTAAGGTGTCATTGTTACATTGTAATTATATATTTAAGTACTGAGTAATATTAATGAACTACATGTACTTACTATAGGGTTAGGATAGGATTAGGGTTTGGTTGAGGGTTAATTGCATGTAATTATGCATAATTTACTGTTATTACTATGGTAAGTACATGTAACATATGTAACTAGGACACTGTAAATAAAGTGTTACCAAAAAAATAAAAAATAAATGCCCGTAGTACACTTAGCTAAGTGTGATCTATCTTAAAGATGTTTTCGACAAAAACATTAAAGGTTTTATATGATTTTGATGAAAGATTATGAAGCCGATTTTTCTGTGATGATGAATCACATGAAATAAAATCAGAAATTTGCATTTATAAATAAATGTTTGACTGCATGGTTAAATAAAGACAAAATAAAATAACAAACAAATCATGTTAAAATAATTATGCAATATTTATATAATATATTGTCCACAACAATAAATGTATTATAACTCAACATAGCTTTCTTCCCGTCATTCCTCCGTTATCATCATATAATGATGTGCATGTGTCAGTTTTATCAAGAGTCTGTCATTGCTGTACTCAGCTCCTCTGTGAATATCAGAAGTCAATGTGTCCATTAATACGCAGTGCTGTGCATTTGCAGGCTAATTTGTATTTCTGCCTCATTTAACATTTGAAGTCACTTCAACATCATTTGAGGCATTTCCGATCTGCAAAAGGTCTGGCGACATTATTCAAGAAGTCTTTACCAGAGAAGAAAGTGTAATGATTTTAAAAGGTGATGATGGTGGTTATAAATGCTCAAAGTTACAGCCAGACGTGAAATAAGACAAAATGTGAACATACAGTTTTCACAAGACTTCCAATAGCCATTGAGTTAGAAATGTATCACAACCAAACGCTTCTTCGCTCTCTTTTACGTATTAGAAAGTCCGGCGAATCGGTTCATCGTAATTGTCTTCTCTCTCTCATATGTAGATTTGGAAAGTCCTCTTATAAATATGAAGTGTATACATTCATTTTAATCGGTTCGGCTTGAATGAATCAGTCTACTCAAAGCTTTGAAGTGAATCATTCATCCTAAATAATCCTCTCTCTCATAAGCTTTGGAAATTTCAGTGAGAAGGTTTTTGGATGGTTCATGAACTGAACAGTTTACGAAAATATTTCAGCAATTTAATTTGTCACAGTTTTCGACTTGGTTATTTAAATGAGGATGTTTTGCTGTAGCCGGAAATCCGAGTCATTCTACTGAGTCGACTCGTTCTAACGTCACATAAAACAATTGTTTAAATTGCTTTTAAAAGAAATGAATGACTCATTGATGGGATGTTGAATTTTGATGTTACTCTGTACAGTAGATTTTTGCCTTTATCAGTTCAAGCTTCGTCAGTCAGCTTTTCATTTGCGTTTCCTGTGCCTTATGGTCTTGTTATTCTTTACATTCCTCAAATTATTCGTTTTTTGCTGGTTCGTATTTCTACATCGCCTGTTCTCCCTCTCTCGCTCCGTTTCTCCGTCTGGCTCTGTGGAAGTGTGGCCGTTGATTACAATCATAAATTACTCACTTTTATTCCTGCCATGTGCGACTGGACTGATTTTCCCCCCATTCTTCTTTCTCTTCCGGCCCTCTGATAAGGAGCAGGAGCATATCTGATGCTGAAACTGCATGATTACATCTCAATGGACTCTTTCAGCACGATAACGACAGTCAAGCAAAAACTCAAGCAGGAAATGGCATTTGCATCGAAGCTGCAGTCTTAAAAAAAAAAGTCAACTCGGTTAAACTGGACTAAAAAAAAAATGTAAAGGGGACTCTTCTCAAACTACTGCTTTCTACATATACGTCCATGATGGATGACGCCAGAGACAGAAGTCAAGGGTAATATTTTCCATTTTGACCTCTGGAAACTCGCTTACCATGTAACTGATGTGATCTCTATGGTTTACAATGAAAGAGTGTTTCATTTATGTTGGATTGACCTCTGCGTCACACCACAATCTTTCCACACTGTCCCAAAACGCATATTGTTTTATATTTAGTCGAAAGTAGACCTATTTTAAATGCCCCAGGTGTAGCTGCGCAGAGAGAACCAGTATGCAGTGGTCCATTTACTTGGCGTATGTGAATAAATACATATCCTGAAGCAAAAAGCTATTTTAGAACAGTGATTTGCTAACACCCCTCTTCACTCTCCAGCTGGCCCTCTCCAAACGCCCCGTACCGTTGACTGCAAGCCAGGGATATTTATCTTCACTGTGTTTTGGGATCCTTTATAGGACAGTCATGGTTGATGACCCGTCCCGGTGGAGCCAGAGAGCCTTACAGAAAGTGCTGTGGTGGTACCATGGTATTGCGATTCTATCACATGATTGTGATACTTTGCATACATGTATTACAATGGTAAATGTTCAAAAACATATAGCATTACCATGATGCATGTTCAAAGCACATGGTACTACCATGGTAAATGTGAAAAAAACGTGCATTAACATAATTATATTGATATAAATATCAGTCATGATTATTGCTATCAGTGATTCCCATCCCTTGTTTAAAAGAAGTACATTTTAGCATACTAAAAAAAAAAAAAAAAAACTAAACTAAATGTAATGTTTTCGGACATTTCATTGCATGCTAATAAAAATAAAAGGAATGTGTAGCCTATTATAGTTTCAAATTATATTAAATGTAATTAGCGGAACATTACAGTGCTTTTTTGACCATAATTATGACATAAATAATTCTTTATATGTTATTTTATAATTACTTATGTTGTCTTTGAAATATACTGGAGAATGTACTGACAAGCATTTATGATAAACTGAAATATCATGTAATTTCAAACTTGTAAGTGATGTATTTATATATATTTGTAATTACACATTTATAATAATGAAGTTGCAATTTAGCACATTTGAAATATATTAGTTTTAAATGTAATATTGAGGAACACAGTTAAAATGTGATTACTTGCACTTAAGTTTGTTAGTCAACACATCAAACCAAGTGTACCTCTATAAAACACGACAAAAGCCAACTAAAACACTATGACTTAAAATATACTTTAAAGTGAAACTTTTAATTTGACACCATTACAAAGTGCACTTTTTAAGACTAAAGTGTGTTAAAGAACAATCTTTAAGTACTTTTTGTATGCAATACAGGTTTTTTTTTTTTTTTTTTTTTTTTTAAATACAATATTTTCTACAAGGGCACATTCAATACAATTAAGCAGAAAGAAAAACATGTTATTACCATGTCCAACACCAACAACATAAAAAAAAAAAAAAAAAAAATATGATACTGTCCAAAACCGTGAAACATGTTCAAACAACAAGGAATCCCAATGTTACATGTACAAAACCATGGTAATGCCATTGTAGAACTTTTCGCATCTTTCTCTATTATACAAAAAGAGGAGCAAGTATTTGGACATGCATTCAGTGCTGTAAGTGCATAGCAACCTCTAGGTTTCAAGTTTATAAATGAATCCGGCATCCCTTTAGTTGTAAAGCAAGAATGTGTAATGTACGTGTCAGCTACTGAAAATGTAAAGTTAAAAATGCTAACCCAGAGTAAATTCCTCTTCCCTAACTCTGTTTCATTTCCCTCTTTCACACTAGCTCTCGATTATTTTTTTTTTGTCTCAGGATCTGAAGTGTGTCCCTGGGTAATAATTGCTGACACGCCAAAGCCAACATTGCACACGGGGCCCTTTAATAGTTTTCATTTTTCTTCTTTACAGGCTAGCCTCTGCGCTGCCATTATGAATGATCAGGGCATAGCAGCCCGCCATCGAGAACTCTCTCTCTCTCTCTCTCTCTCTCTCTCTCTCTCTCTCTCTCTCTCTCTCTCTCTCTCTCTCTCTCTCTCTCTCTCTCTCTCTCTCTCTCTCTCTCTCTCTCTCTCTCTCTCTCTCTCTCTCTCTCTTTCTCGGAGGCTGACCCACGCCTCGTTGACCATTATCTCTCCCTGTGTCTTCCCTCTTTCCATTTACTCGATCTCCCCACACAGACAATTTATATAAAATACTTTCCCCTGGCTTTCATCAGGGCCCAGGTAGCAAAGCCCATTTCGTGACATTAATTTGCCACCTTTGCTGACCCCAACACATCAATTCGCTGCTTTATAAAGTATTTCGAGAATCAGATTTATCAGGCCTGACAGAACTTTCTACACCGATATAAACAGGGTTAGCGGCCTGGCTAGCTCCCCTGCGCCAATTCATCATTATCTTATTTGGAGGGCCTAAAAATTCTTTGACATTATTAATAGTAAGATGAATCACAGGAAAACTACAGAATCTGTGCCTGGCGAGGCCGAAATAATCCATTTGGGGAAGAAAATATCTGTGTGGAATTGCGTTGGGTGACGGCGGAGCTCCCCGTCATTGGCGTACGCATGGGTGGTGAGCTGCCGAGGCATGGCCTTCTCTGAGAGAATAACATCGCTGTAGTTCTCCACCAGATACAATCCTGTGATCCTGGAATTTGAGTTTAAGGTTCATACCGTACATTTAAAATCTGCTGTGGGAAAATGAAAAAACTGCAGGTTTGGGCAAATAGTGTAGAAACCTTGAAAATAGTAAACCACCCAGGCACATTTGCCATATTTTTTAGCGCAATTTTCCACCGGACAAATTGCGATTGTTAACTCATGATTTCTGTTCTGTGCGTCTGTGCGCACCAATCTTGCACTTCTATCTACTCCTCAACCAGACCACCTAGAGACTTCGGGTTTTCGGCATTATGTTGAGGAAGGTCTAATCTCGGGAACGCACAAAAAAAATCCAGGAAAAGATTTACTATCTCTTAGTGTTGTGATCCCATGGGGTGAGAAAATTGCGCTAAAACAATCACTGAGTTTTTATTACTTGTTTCAACCTGCTTGTGGCAAAAAATGCAGTGGTGTAAAGTATTTGAGTAAATGTAAATATTTTATGTACTTTTTGGCTACTTTGTAGTTTGACTGAGTATGAAAGATATTAGCAACTTTTACTCTTTACTTGACTACATATTTGAATAAGTATATGTACTCTTTACTCCAATACATTTGTGATGAGTAATGCAGTTACACATGGCATTTTGCATGACACCTAACCTTTTCTGCAGAAGTTTATTATGTATTTAGATGGCAATATCACCATCAACAGGGCATAGAAGTTACTATACAGTATATTGTGCGTTTTGCCCTTGTTCACCCAAACTTGTCAACAAGGCTACTTTACGCGGATGTGAGTGCATTAGCTGTTTCATATATAAGACGCGGACATGGCTTCAGCCGAAACCAGCACGTCCAGTGCAAGTAGGCTTTGACTATTTCATTTTACTTAACATTGTTTTATCTATCCGTTATATAGGAGAGAAGTTTTGAAGGATAATGGTTTACTGATGCCCTTTTTGAGAACTTGAGCTTAACCGAGACTTTTGTATAAAATGAGAGCGTTTGTAGACATTTAAAAGTGTGTTGTGTCGACCATGATTTATTGCAATATTGAGGTGCTCAGTTTTTTTTGATTTTGAAAATAAACATGTGATTTCTCTCTTCAGAAATCACCTGTTTCTTGTTTTTCACTGGCATGTCTCTTGGGGTTTGAGGACTATAGTGAATCTTAAAGCCTACATTCAGTACGAGTAAAATACTGTTAAAATCAGATACTCCAAGACTTTTACTCTAGAGGTATTGGAATTAGTGACTTTTAACTTGTAATGGAGTGATTTTCGCTGTACTTTCACTCAAGGATAGGTACTCTTTACACCTTTGATGATAATATGTATTACAGATTGTATGCAGTTTGTGGGTAACAACTACCCTGGAAATCCAGAGTTCTCGCGAGAGCACAAGCTGAATTTGCTCAGCGAGTTACTCTAGCGTCGAGTAATGATGCTCATTAAATATGCCCTTGTATCCGAGCTGCACCAATCACATGGGGTTATCTGATATAGGCGGGCCAGAGGCGAGCTAAACCGATGACGACAGCGCTGTGACGTCGAAGTCATTAGTAAACATTGCAAGATGGCTATGGATGAACACCAGTTGTTTGAAACGGCTTTGGCCGCTACAATGAACGAGTAAGACTTGGCTTTTTATCTAAAACAGGAACAGAAGACGCCGTTCGAATCGTTCCTTTGCAAGAAGGGCGTTTTTGCTGTTTTGCCGACCGGATACGATAAGAGTATAATCAACCAGTTAGCTCTGCTGGTAGCTAAGCGTATGGGGTTTATTGTTGTGATTGGTCGTAGTGTTATCCAATTGCGTGCAGTGAGATTTTCAAATGCATGCTTGGTGCCGCCCCTCGAGCTGGCCGAGTTTCATTAGTCGACGCCAGACCATTAATCTTTTAGATTTAAGTCTGGATTTCCAGGCTAGGTAACAACAAGCGATATGCTGCAACTCAAAGATGACAAACTACATCTGAATGTTGTCCCAGTTTTTCCTCCATTGGTGTTTGCGCAGACTCCATCACCCTGGGTCAGGCTCTGGTCCCCGAGACTCTCGAGCCGCAGTGCTGGATCTCTCACTAGAAGCTGCTGAGGTTTGAGCTTTGAGCCAAATGACAATTTGATTATTTCCTTTCCACTAACAGTTATATTTTGATGCTTGTCAGTGCCGATGGGCCCTAACAAATCCTCAGCTGTACATCAGTCAAGCTGGTAACTGACGTTTTCTGTTCTGTTCCAAAAGCGACTCAAAATACAGTTTTAGTTTTTTGATCTATCATTCGTTGGAATGGAATTTAGAAATGTTGTTTATACTGTGATGAATTGTGTCATTAATGCTTTTGAGATTAAAAATAATAAATTAATACAAATAATAATAATAAAAACTTTGGTTGGTAAGATCTTTCCAATTCTACCAGTCCAGTTACCCAATAGTGGGCAGAAAAACTACTACAATTCGGACATTTTAAGTAAGATTACATATCATGTGGTGGAGTGTTTGTAAGGAATAATTGGTGACAGGTCGTTGGATTATTTTTCTATTAATCCAATGGCTCTGAGTATACTGATATATGGCTGAGATATACTGAACACTATGTAGTCTATTGTCTCTAAAGCCATTGAAATGCATAAATTACAGTAGTTATGGCATGAACGCAGCATAATCTGGTTGTTGTGTGAAGCGGACGTGAAGCTCTCGGCATCTCGAAAACGCCACGCTGATATTGATCCTCGTTTTAGTTCTCCTTTTGTCCCAAAGTCTGCTTGCCATGGTCCATAATGTTTGAACGAAACAACAACAGCGTGCGCGCGCCGCTAGACGTAACGCAGTTGTCCGCGTCTGTCGCCATGGTTACTACGGCAGTACGAGCGGAAACCGGGGATAACGCGGATATTACGTCATTGACAGGAAAGTAATATTCAGTTGGTAGTCATAAACAATTTCAACGCTAGATGGGAGAAAATCCTACACAGTGTAGCTTTAATGATTAATTATGCAATTTAATTGCGCTATGTTTTTGTGCTGAACTCGTATCGCGTTTGTATTCTATTGAGAGAATAACATATAGAAATCCCTTCATTTCCCTATTATTATTATTATTATTATTATTATTATTATTCTTTTAAACAATATGAACTGGAACGCTGTCCCCCCGCGTTACCCCCCATTTCCAGCCCTGCATGCGATGTATAATTATCTTTTGAAATAAATCCAGTTTGTTTTGGACATATCAGTGTGCCTAACAAGGTAAATATAATAAATAGAGCTATGCATTTGAATCGCATTTATGAATTAATATTGCCTCTTTAATTGACTCATTAGGTTTTATTCATCCTCTTTTGATATGGCCACCTACTTTTCTAAATGAGAAGAAATGATTCGTTTATTGATGAATGAATTCTTCCTCTGTTATGAGAGAAGCACAGCCTATACTTAAAAGCTTTTTTTAGTAAACACTTACGGTTGTACTTTATGAGTCATACAACAAGCTTGTTCTTAATTTTCTTCTCAGTATAGCATGATATCTCAGTATAAAACAACACATTGTCTGAGTTGCATTCTTATATGATAGGCTACATGATAAATAAATGTCTCTATTTTTGGCATGGCAGTTCTTCTAGCACTTTTGTCAGGGGCCGTGTTGTAAATCTTTTCAGTGATTCTAGTCTGGGAAGATCAGCTATTAGTGAACTCTCATGCTGCTATTTGTGTTTAATGGCATTGGGGAGACAGTGAGAGCTGTGTGTCATTGCTGCCCTCTGCTGGTCACACTGTTCCATGACATGCACAACACACTTCCAGTCCTTTAGAAGTGGAAAACCGTTCAGATTCATTTTGGTGTCAGAAATGATTTCTAGTGGATGTATCTATTTTTCTCGTTTGTGTAAAAATAGTTGTTTTTATTTACTTATTAATTTTGAACAGTTTTATAACTGCAGGTCTACATATTGCGTCATCAATTAGCCCAGTAGTTTTTATAATTATAAATCAGTATGAACAATAATACATTTGTATATTGTTTAATAAAGATTGAATTTGATGTATGCTGAAGTTTTCATTGCATACACCACTCTTCAAAAGTTTTAAAGAACTAAAGCTACCTTCATCAGCAAGGAAGTGTTACATTTAGTAAAGAAATGTTTAATGTAACAAAAAATTATGAACATTCTATTTAAAGAAAAAAAATATTCTAAGAAAACTATGATTTTGTTTTTTTCCTGAATGTTCCCTGAATGTTCAAGACGTTTAACGTTAGGCTGCTAGAAGAACGTTTGTACATAAATTTGAGAGAACATGCACACGCAGAACGTTAGATAAAGTTCTGAGAACACGGTTTTCACCAAAAAAAGAAAAAGAAACATACTTTAGAAATGTTTCTTGAGCAGCAAATCACCATATTAGAGTTACTTCTGAAGGATCATGGGACACTGAATACTTTAATTAAATTAAATTAATATTGTTCTTTTAAATTGCAATAATATGTCACATTATTGCTGTTTTATAGTATTTTTGATCAAATAAATAAAAGCCTTGGTGAGCATAACATACTCAAAAAAAAAAAAAAAAAAACACCTCACTGACAACAAACTTTTTATTTTGAAGAAATTTTTTGTTAAAATATATTTTTAGATTTAATAAAGAACCATTTAAAGGTACATTGTGCAATTTTTTGTTCAAAAGTAACCAAATTTAAATAAGGAGTCAACATATCATCAATCCTTACCCTGATGCATTATGGTGCGTCACTCACCCGTGTGTGTGTCTCCTGTGTGTGAGAGAAGTTGCTCTGGTTACTCTGACGTGTGTCTGGTGTTGGAGTGGCATATAGTTTTCACAACAACGAGTGAGAAAGTTTGACATGGAGCCGATAAATCTCCAACCTCTGGAAAAAAAGCTTGTAATAAAACCAGAATCAACATTGGCTTGGCACAACTTTTAAAATGCTATGAAAGCGACATAGAGATGGCGTTTTTATCTCTCAACAGGAGAGTAAAGTTTTCATTGAACAGATAAATTCCCATATGTAGCTCTCTAACAGAGTTATCTATTGTGAAGGGTCATATTCATTCACACAGATATGCAGAAGCACAACCAAAACAATGTTCTTTTGCAAAATGCGTGCAGTTTTGTGCTTTAACCACTAGAGGGCCAAAAGTTACACTGCGTCTGAAAGCTTAAAAGCGCTGCCTTCGGAGGACACACTCCAAGGTCGGAAGGCAACGATGCACGTCCGAATGCAATGCTAGCTTCACTTCCCGTCTCCTGAGAACCTTCATCTGATCGATTTCTGAAGGCAGCATGTATCCTTCACTGCCTTTAATATCCCACAATTATTTGCTTTGCATTCTGTGACAGTAGAGCTTAAACATAAAGATGGCGTCTGAAAGTTGTGGCTGGTCATCGGTTTGTGTGTAAATGTACATTTTTGATCAATGTTTTCCACTTTTGATGTCATTTAGCAAAATGTAACCTTTAACCCCTTAAGTGTCACCGTCCCGCTAGTTTACTTCACTATATTACAATTCAATCCTAATCTAACCATGACAAACTATATATCGTTGAAAAGGTCTAAGACTCCTAAATTGATATTTTAGGACTGTTTTTTTGTTACAAATTATGTAGGAACAAAAATAGATGAATTTATGACAAGAGTGCACCTCAAAAAATCTACATCATAACAGGAGTTCTGACCTTTGTCACAAAAAGTTGACGCACACACTTTTAATAATTGAAACGTTGGTTTTCATGCTAAAATTTCATAAGAAAACATATAATCTAGTATTTGTCAATAAAAAAAAATTATAAAATAATATTATCTTCTAAAAAGTATAATACAGTATATATATATATATATATATATATATATATATTATCTTCTAAAATATAATATTATCTTTTTTATCTCCTTTTTTTATTACATCACATATTTTAGTAGTTATCATAAATTAGATATCATTTGAAAGCTTACAATCTCAGAATTCATCCTGTGAAAACTTTTGAAATTGGACATTGCGTTTCCATAGAAACGGTACTCTAAATTATTTTATCAGGCTCCTCCTATATATTTAGTATAAAAGAAAAAATATTAAGTACAGTATATTTGATTTACTGTAAATTTAAACTTCCATAACTTGTTCAAACTTTAATTTTTGAAAGCGCTTTAATAATCTGCTGAGTCTTTTCTTTAAAACAAGACCAAACTTAGGTCTATATTCCAAAGCATTCTTGAATTACAATCATTTAAGTTTGAATAGTGGATTTTAATGTCCATTCTCAAAAAGGGAGGTGACAGTTTAAGGGGTTAAAATATGATGTTTACTAATAAACACTCCCGTATCATCAATCCACATCACGAGGCAGAACTGAAGTAGGATTATTGAGGGACCATATTAAAACATTAGCAATGCATTCAATATGTATTCATGTGTTGTTTGTTTCCATAATTTATTGGTGTTAAATTAATGCGATCCATTGACTCTTAAATAAAAATGAACAACAGAATGCGAGTGCAAAACAAACTAAATCTGCTCTGCTATGAAAATGCATCCAGGTCATTAATGAAAAATGTCTGTCTCACACATGACAACCTTCGACTGGCTGTCTTCGTCTGCCACATTAAGCACAGATCTGTGAGCCGTGAGCTTTCTATGTGAAAATAACCATCAGCTCATTGTCTTCCTATCAGACACCCACGCAGCGGTAATATGATTCTTATTAGCATGGACTAATAGTTTATTTAATGGGCCAGCAAGTTCCCGCGGATGGCCGGTCAATGGGGGCGCTGCTCATTAGCCAAACAAATGTTAAATTACACTGCATCATAAAATCTCCCTTATTTGTGAAATGCAACATGTATTGGCTTGTGGGAGATCGCATCTTACTGAACAGTGTGCTTTCAATGTTTGCAAGCACTGTATTCTTCGTCATAGGGAAAGAGTGAACAGAAAGACTGCCGTAGTGTGTCATGTAACAAAAATAAATGAATACATTCTGGAGTCAATAAAGCCAGAATGTGTTCTGTGCATCAACACTCAACTATTTTTTCTATGTTGAGTGTTATTTGCTTTTAGCTACATTGAACACAACTGGTTTAAACCAGAAACCTAATATAAAAATGCACTTTAACTTTGACACGTCGTTTAACTTTTTTCAGTGCAGCTCCTCGTTGCACTTTATTCTGTTAAAAGTCACCATGAAATCAAAATGTAGTATGCACATTATATATGGCTTGGTTGAATTCTAATGTAGAAAGCGGTCTGTCATTTCTTGATAACAATCCGCTGTGAAGTAAAACACACCGTTGCCATGAAAAACAGAGCGTTGCTATTTTACGCAGGATTCTAACCGAGACGGAACGGACTATTTTCTTTAGCGGAAGCAATACAATCGTTTTTAAATCAATATTTCAAATTATTGATTTATTTGGTGAGTAGCCATGTAATAAGCGGGATAATGTAGAGCGAGGCGGTTGTTATAGCGAATACAACCCCTTCAGGCTCCGCTTCGTGTCGGGGTCCTGATCAGCCTGTCGGGGTTGTATTCGCTATAACAACCGCCTCGCTCTACATTATCCCTTACATATCCCCTTATATATATATATAAAAAGATAAAAAATAAAATAATTTCTTTACCTGTGAAAGCACACTCTCTATTTTGGCTAATGTCACCAAGCATAATAGCATAATATACAGTTTCCCAATTCCAATGAATGTATAAAAAATCAGGCCCCATCCTTCATTTTTGATGTTGTAATAAAAAGTTACAAACTGTATAAATGTTGGTTTTGGAAACAAGAACTGCAGCATTGTTAACTGAAGTAATGAGCTGTGATGATTTGAGCATGCTAAACATTGGCACAAGTAAAGCAGAATCATTTTGGACTAAGATCATCCTTCAGAAGACACAACATTTAGTTTCATAATTTGCTACACAGAAAAAAAAAAAGACGAACGAATTGAGATTGAAAAGAAGTGATGTGCTAGTGAAAGTGAAAGTGAAGTGAAAGCTAGTGTGTTAATATAGTTAATATGATTGATTAATTAGCAGGGTATGTTTGCAGGATATAGTTCTAGTCGTGTGCTGGGATCCCCCATGCCCTAGAGCAAGCCTGTCTCGCGGGACTGTCCCTCTAAATGCCTGTTGCTTTGGAATATGAAGCTGCCTGGACTTGGCTGACAATTGTAGGCCTGCAAGGAATCTTCGCCCCACAGATTTCTGCAGAACGCTAAAACTTCTCCACTTCCCATATAATTTGCATGTATGTTCAGAAATTATTTGGGCTAAACTAATAATGCTTTCAAATACCAAATGAACCTTTAGTTGTGTTATGTGGCTAAATCAAACTTGCTCTATCCCATAGATTTCCATGAATATTATGATTTTCAGTAAAATAGGCTCATAAAGTGGTAAAAACGATTGTATATTCTCCTTACGTGGGCTGGAATGAGTGCAACTGAACAGTGAACCTCTTTAAAAAGACATTACAAGTGATAATATTAGTCTCGGTGAACAGAACTGTTCCTATGATGGATATTACTGCATACTGACATGGAAATCTTTTCCTTTGACAATATTTCAGCAATCATGTCATGTGTGTTTTGTATTAGCCGTTTATAAATTCACAAATGAAACACTCTTTTAATTCATTCGCACAATTCACTCACACACTGAATCATTTGCAGCAAATTCTCACACCAAAATAGTAACAGCATAATTAATAAGAAAGAAACAAACGCTTGTGAAAAAACACTTAATTGCATTGAATGTGCACTTCAAATCTTAAAGTAGCCAATATATATAACAAAAATAAAAACTGTTAGGCTACTTAAGTGTACTTAAAGAGAGTACACTTTCATGTTCACACTTTCTTAACACACTACACTTAAAATTGTATATGTTTTAATAATATTGTCATGCTTTAAAGAAGTACACTTATTTTTATGTAAAGTGCTTAATTATAATTTTAAGTGTTAATATATTTTAATTGAATAAAAATAAAACGTACAAAAAAATTCATTTTTTTCATACACAAATGTGTAATTACAAATATATTTCAATACATGACATACAAGTTTCAGTAGAAATGACATTCAAGTATATTTTAGATTAGCATAAATGCTTGTCAGTGCATTTGGAAGTAAACTTTAACCATATTTCAAAGACAATAGAAGTAATTATGCAACAACAAGATCAAATCTTTTTTAAGTGAGTCTTATGCTCATCTTTGCGTTACAATTGAACGCACTACCGGGGCCGGATGTAACACATGCTGGGGTACGTTGTAACAAATAGACAAAAGAAGCAAAAACAAAGTCCAGACCATGCAATATGCTTTAAAAACAGGTTTATTGAAACAATCCAAAAGAACAATAGGTACCAATGTCTCTCTTTCTGTGATTAACCACAGCTCAAATCCACTTACTGTTTGACTCAAGAATGTGTGCATGTGTGTGTAAATAGATGATAAAACTTGACTCCAGTGTACCTGAATATATGTAAAGAACATGTAGGTCTAAAAAAAAAAACAAAAAAAACTTGTAAACGAATCTGTAATAATATAATATCTACAACAGTATCAAAAAGGGTATCAAAATATGGGGACACTTATGGGCGGCTTGAGCCCCAGTACTGATGAAAAGCTCGAAACGGTCCTGGGCAGGTCTAATATGTCTATTATTACTCACATTTAATACACATTTAAAAACATTCCACAGAATTATGCTCCTTTTTGGCAACAATCTGCACAGATGAAGGTGCATACAGTGTGGGCCTAATTATCATTCATCTGAGAATCCTAAGCATGAGTTAACCTTTTTATATCTTACTTCCTTTATTTCTAGTTTAGAAAAAGGAGTTATGCACAGAAACTAATGTGACAATTTCATTTTTGAAAAACTGTGTTTTACTGCCCCAACGGGTTTCAGGATTTACATTAATAGTTGCTCTTTCCTGAAACACTGACGGCACTGTTGTGCTTGGAAGATTGTTTAGAATTCCTATCCACTGCTGGGACCTTTAACTGAAACCACAGACGGTACATGTAAAGAAAACATGCAGGATACCATATTGCTAGGCCATTTAAACAGTATATCTATAAAAGTTTATTATATAAATATATATATATATATATATATATATATATAACAGTATATATATATAAAATAAACTTTCACTTTGCATGCATATAGTTAAGGATGAGGTCTGAATCAATGGTTCACCATCATTACTGTTCGTATCACTGTGTGAACAAGTGCTGAGGAACATCCAGAGCTGAAATATAATGGACATTTGGTTTCCAAGTAAGTGGTCAACCAATCACAACAGACTGGGCCATCTGACCAATCAGGAGGAGGCTCTCGGAGAGGGGTTTAAAAAGACTGAATCCTTTATCGCACCATTTCTGACACTGTGAGAAAAGAGCTGATGTTGCAATATCTTATGAGAAAATGACAGTGTTGCTTGGCTTTGGATGCATCTAAACCTGTTGTAGGAGACTCCAAAGCAAAAGTAGGAGCATAATATAAGAGCACTTTAAAATAAGATAATACAACTAAAAATCATGATATATATTTTTTATTTGAATTCAGTTCAAAATTTCTGGAATTCTAAAACTTATTTTATTTTATTATTTTAATATGCACTATAAAAAAGTTGACTTAAGGCAACCTATCACATTCAACTTAAGTTAATATGCTCCAATTATAGTCAACTTAAATACTTTTGTTCATCTAATGTGTAAAATGTAGTCTTTTGAACTTAAAAATTCGATGTCAAGGCAACTAAATATTGTTTCGCATTTAGTAATGCAAGGGGAATTAGATTCTGGTTCAAATCTAATTATGAACATTATTTGCCTTTTAAAACTAGAGGCAAAAATTTTACCCTGAAAGGCAAATATTCCATACAAAAGTTGTAATGATGCACATATACCTCAGCACACAAAATGCAAACATGTTGATGATCAACAAATGTAAATTCAGTAAAAATATGAACCTTGAACTACAGTATATGATAGCTTAATAATAACAATGACAACAGCAGCAGCAATTAAGCCATTAAATGCAAAGCAATGATAATGTTTTAATAATAGTTATCACATTTTTTTTTTTTTAAGCTGCAATGCATGCTGGGACATAACATTATTTCAGATAACTCAATTTGGAAACATTTGGACAAGTTTTGGACAAATACTCGAAAATCGAATTAAGGTCAACCAAAGTAACATGTTTAGAGGATTCTTGTTTAGTTCACTCGAGATAATAAATGGACTACTACTAAATCATCTCTGTTCAGCTACTTTTTATATTTGTTAGAAGAACATTTTGCAAGTTGTACATACATATATATATATATATATATATATATATATATATATATATATATATATTTTTTTTTTTTTTTTTTTTTTTTTTACAATGTGGACACTCCTTATTTTTATAAATGCCTTCTAATATGTTTGTGGTCATGGGGAGCTTTGGAGCCAATAAGGTTGGAGTCAACTTATCTAAATGGTGAAAAACGGATCTGAAGGAAAGATTCCTTTATTTCTTATCTTTGATGCCTCTTTTAAATAATTAAATTGCCTCTGGACTACTGATAACATGAGGGATAAAAGTCATCCTTACCAAGCACTCGTCTCGGCAGCCGAGGATCAATACAGTCAAGGTGTTAGTCAGATAACCATTTCAGATCAGATCTGTCGAGAGTTGGAGCTTTCACCGATTAGTTGGTGCAAAAAGGCAGTTGCAAAGTTGTCTGGGCGTTGCTAGGGTGTTGCTATGAAGGTGGTTGCTGATGTAAGTATGCTTGCAGTAATATCACACCCTCTCCTCAACAAGCTCAATGCCATGTACTTTCCACATTCTAAATAAGGCAATAACTTACATTTTGCTGCCAAAATTGTATCAACGGTGTACCTGTAGATGAATGAATAGATAGAATTTCAAGGAAAGGTGCTGTGCAGTGCATGTTGGGACAGGCTTTATTCTAAATTCGTCTTCTGTGAAGAAGAGCCTGTTTTTCTCCACTGGATTTCAGTTTTCTTTTCCAATAATGGAGCTTCAGATCAGTGCATCATCACAAAACATTTCCAGGCAAATAGTTACATACGTTTCAAGTAAACAATGGCGGTTCAATCAGGGTTTCCACGCTGTTTGACTGCTAAATTTCCTTGACTTTCCAGTCATTCATTAATAGTGGATTTAAAAATATATATTTTACTTATTGCTCTTTTTTATTTCTATTTAATATAAAAATTTCCCTTACTTTTCGGAGATTTGTTTGAATGAATTTCTATGATTAGGCCTGGAAATAACACTTTTCACATTCCCTGTTTTCCATGACTGCTTGGACCTAAAACAATTTGTGCAAGAGTTGATTGTGCAAAACAATGTTCATTGATAATTTTCATGAAAAATGAATGCCTTTCACATCGCTTTGCATATGTTTTGCCACATGGTGCATGTTATATAAGAGGCCATTCAGTGCAATAGACTAAGAGGAAAAAGTGCTGTATCTGCATCTCCACCAACTGCTGTTCAGTTCCACTAAAGTGATTCTCTTGTGTCAGCATGAACTGTGGACGCACTTTCACTTTCATTTCACAAGCTGCATGCCTTCCAACTTTCACCATAACACGTCACGCGGTTGACATGATCGGGGAACCTTCGGTGCCGCGGGGAAATGAAATGACGTCAATGATGTCAATCGCGATAGAACAATGCATCTTATCCTTCTGTTAAAATAATGCTTCACAGTTACACCTGAGTGACTTTTCTCGTAATACGTCTCAGCTTCTCGTACTCGCTCTCCATTCTGTTTATTCAATGGTCGAATTGTGATCATTTTTATTAATTATGTAATCATAATAAGTGAATTAAGTTCAACTACACTTGATGGACCAAAACAATACATTTCATAAATGTGCATGCAACAGCCTAATTCATGTATGTGCATAGCTTTTCCACAAGAAT